>NC_089503.1:295410639-295719777 GCF_036850995.1 Saccopteryx leptura
GTTCAAGAAGCAAACAGAACTCCAAGTTTTCTTAACCCCAACAAACCTACTCCAAGGCATATCATAATGAAATTGACACAAACCAACAGCAAAGAAAAAATTCTCAAGGCAGCCAGGGAAAAGAAGAATACAACATATAAAGGAAGGCCCATTAGATTATCATCAGATTTCTCAGCAGAAACTCTACAAGCTAGAAGAGAGTGGACCCCAATATTTAAAGTCCTGAAAGAGAGGAACTTTCAGCCACAAATACTATACCCATCAAAGCTATCCTTCAAATATGAAGGAGAAATAAAAACATTCACAGATACAGAAAAGATGAGGGAATTTATCATCAGAAAACCCCCACTCCAGGAATTACTAAAGGGGGTTCTCCAATCAGATACAAAGAACAAAAAAAAACAGAGCCACAAGTAAAAGCTCCAAGAAGAACACAATAAAAACAAATTTAAACTGTGACAACAACAAAAAGAAAGAGGGGGAGAAGATGGAGATTAACAGTAGCAAAGGACGATGGAGTGCAAAAGTTCTCACAAAATAGTTCGCTACAATGAACAGGGTAGGGACCCTTTTCATTATTCAAAGGTAACCACCATTGAAAAAACCACCACAGAAGCACATGAGATAAAAAAGATAGCAACAGTGGAAAGATGTATGGAATACAACCAAATAAAAACAAAAGATAGAAAAACAAAAGAGAAGGATCAAACAAGACACAAAACTAACAGAAAGCAAGATATAAAATGGCAATAGGGAACTCACAAGTATCAATAATTACACTAAATGTAAACGGATTAAACTCACCAATAAAAAGGCACAGAGTAGCAGAATGGATTAAAAAAGAAAATCCAACTGTATGCTGCCTACAGGAAACTCATCTAAGTAACAAGGATAAAAACAAATTCAAAGTGAAAGGCTGGAAAACAATACTCCAAGCAAATAACATCCAAAAAAAAGCAGGTGTAGCAATACTCATATCGGATAATGCTGACTACAAGACAGCAAAAGTACTCAGAGACAAAAATGGCCATTTCATAATGGCTAAGGGGACACTGAATCAAGAAGACATAACAATTCTTAATGTATATGCACCAAACCAAGGAGCACCAAAATATATAAGACAGCTACTTATTGACCTTAAAACAAAAACTGACAAAAATACAATCATACTTGGAGACCTCAATACACCGCTGACGGCTCTAGATCGGTCATCCAAACAGAGAATCAACAAAGATATAGCAGCCTTAAACAAAACACTAGAGCACCTGGATATGATAGACATCTACAGGACATTTCATCCCAAAGTGACTGAGTATACATTTTTCTCCAGTGTACATGGATCATTCTCAAGAATTGACCATATGTTGGGCCACAAAAACAACATCAGCAAATTCAGAAAAATTGAAGTTGTACCAAGCATATTTTCTGATCATAAAGCCTTGAAACTAGAATTCAACTGCAAAAAAGAGGAAAAAATCCCACAAAAATGTGGAAACTAAACAACATACTTTTAAGAAATGAATGGGTCAAAGAAGAAATAAGTGCAGAGATCAAAAGATATATACAGACTAATGAAAATGACAATACGACATATCAGAATCTATGGGATGCAGCAAAAGCAGTGATAAGAGGGAAGTTCATATCACTTCAGGCATATATGAACAAACAAGAGAGAGCCCAAGTGAACCACTTAACTTCCCACCTTAAGGAACTAGAAAAAGAAGAACAAAGACAACCCAAAACCAGCCGAAGAAAGGAGATAATAAAAATCAGAGCAGAAATAAATGAATTAGAGAACAGAAAAACTATAGAAAAAATTAATAGAACAAGGAGCTGGTTCTTTGAAAAGATCAACAAAATTGACAAACCCTTGGCAAGACTTACCAAGGAAAAAAGAGAAAGAACTCATATAAACAAAATCCAGAATGAAAGAGGAGAAATCACCATGGACACCGTAGATATACAAAGAATTATTGTAGAATACTATGAAAAACTTTATGCCACTAAATTCAACAACCTAGAAGAAATGGATAAATTCCTAGAAAAATACAACCTTCCTAGACTGAGTCAAGAAGAAGCAGAAAGCCTAAACAGACCTATCAGTAGAGAAGAAATAGAAAAAACCATTAAAAACCTCCCCAAAAATAAAAGTCCAGGTCCTGACGGCTATACCAGCGAATTTTATCAAACATTCAAAGAAGACTTGGTTCCTATTCTACTCAAAGTCTTCCAAAAAATTGAAGAAGAAGCAATACTTCCAAACACATTTTATGAAGCCAACATAACCCTCATACCAAAACCAGGCAAGGATGGCACAAAAAAAGAAAACTACAGACCAATATCTCTAATGAATACAGATGCTAAAATACTAAACAAAATACTAGCAAATCGAATACAACAACATATTAAAAAAATAATACATCATGATCAAGTGGGATTCATCCCAGAATCTCAAGGATGGTTCAACATACGTAAAACGGTTAACGTAATACACCATATCAACAAAACAAAGAACAAAAACCACATGATCTTATCAATAGACGCAGAAAAGGCTTTCGATAAAATACAACACAATTTTATGTTTAAGACTCTCAACAAAATGGGTATAGAAGGAAAATATCTCAACATGATAAAGGCCATATATGATAAACCATCAGCTAACATCATATTAAATGGCACTAAACTGAAGGCTTTCCCCCTTAAATCAGGAACAAGACAGGGTTGTCCACTCTCTCCACTCTTATTTAATGTGGTACTAGAGGTTCTAGCCAGAGCAATCAGACAAGACAAAGAAATAAAAGGCATCCATATCGGAAAAGAAGAAGTAAAGGTATCACTTTTTGCAGATGATATGATTCTATACATCGAAAAGCCCAAAGAATCCACAAAAAGACTACTAGAAACAATAAGCCAATACAGTAAGGTCGCAGGATACAAAATAACATACAGAAGTCAATAGCCTTTCTATATGCCAACAATGAAACAACTGAGAAGGAACTCAAAAGAATAATTCCCTTCACGATTGCAACAAAAAAAATAAAATACTTAGGAATAAACATAACAAAGAATGTAAAGGACTTATATAATGAAAACTATAAACCATTGTTAAGGGAAATCAAAAAAGATATAATGAGATGGAAGAATATACCTTGTTCTTGGCTAGGAAGAATAAATATAATCAAGATGGCTATATTACCCAAAGCAATATACAAATTTAATGCAATTCCCATCAAACTTCCAATGACATTTTTTAAAGAAATAGAGCAAAAAATCATCAGATTTATATGGAACTATAAAAAACCCCAAATAGCCAAAGCAATCCTAAAGAAAAAGAATGAAGCTGGGGGCATTTCAATACCTGACTTCAAACTCTATTATAGGGCCACGACAATCAAAACAGCATGGTATTGGCAGAAAAATAGACACTCAGACCAATGGAACAGAATAGAAAGTCCAGAAATAAAACCACATATATATAGTCAAATAATTTTTGATAAAGGGGCCAACAACACACAATGGAGAAAAGAAAGCCTCTTCAATAAATGGTGCTGGGAAAACTGGAAAGCCACATGCAAAAGAATGAAACTGGACTACAGTCTCTCCCCCTGTACAAAAATTAACTCAAAATGGATCAAAGATCTAAACATAAGACCTGAAACAATTAAGTACATAGAAGAAGACATAGGTACTCAACTCAGGGACCTGGGTTTTAAAGAGCATTTTATGAATTTGACTCCAATGGCAAGAGAAGTGAAGGCAAAAATTAATGGATGGGACTACATCAGACTAAGAAGTTTTTGCTCAGCAAGAGAAACTGATAACAAAATAAACAGAAAGCCAACTAAATGGGAAATGATTTTTTCAAACGACAGCTCAGATAAGGGCCTAATATCCAAAATTTACAAAGAACTCATAAAACTCAACAACAAACAAACAAACAATCCAATAAAAAAATGGGAAGAGGATATGAATAGACACTTCTCCCAGGAAGAAATACAAATGGCCAACAGATATATGAAAAGATGTTCATCTTCTTTAGCTATTAGAGAAATGCAAATCAAAACGGCAATGAGATACCACCTCACACCTGTTCGATTAGCTGTTATTAGCAAGTCAGGTAACAGCAAATGTTGGAGAGGCTGTGGAGAAAAAGGAACCCTCATACACTGTTGGTGGGAATGTAAAGTAGTACAACCATTATGGAAGAAAGTATGGTGGTTCCTCAAAAAACTGAAAATAGAACTACCTTATGACCCAGCAATCCCTCTACTGGGTATATATCCCAAAAACTCAGAAACATTGATACGTAAAGACACATGCAGCCCCATGTTTATTGCAGCATTGTTCACAGTGGCCAGGACATGGAAACAACCAAAAAGCCCATCAATAGATGACTGGATAAAGAAGATGTGGCACATATACACTATGGAATACTACTCAGCCATAAGAAATGATGACATCGGAACATTTACAGCAAAATGGTGGGATCTTGATAACATGATACGAAGCGAAATAAGTAAATCAGAAAAAAACAGGAACTGTATTATTCCATACGTAGGTGGGACATAATAGTGAAACTAAGAGACATTTATAAGAGTGTGGTGGTTACGGGGGGGAGGGGGGAATGGGAGAGGGATAGGGGGTGGGGAGGGGCACAAAGAAAACAAGATAGAAGGTGACAGAGGACAATCTGACTTTGGGTGGTGGGTATGCAACATAATTGAACGACAAGATAACCTGGACTTGTTATCTTTGAATATATGTATCCTGATTTATTGATGTCACCCCATTAAAAAAATAAAATTATATATAAAAAAAATAAATAAATAAAATTATTTAAAAAAAAAGCAATTTAATGCAAAAAAAAAATACAATGATGGGAGACAGGCATAGATACACATTCCCTTTCCAAGAGAAATAGGAAAGAAATTATAGATGACAGGTCCCAAGCAAGAAAACTTAACAGGGAAAACTCCATGAGATCTCAAAGGCTTGGGAATAACTGCTTTGATTTGATGCTTTCCTTCCAGACTCACTGAGACAGTGACCAAGACCTCTATTAGTTGAAGTCCTTTAGAGAAACAGAACAAGAAAGAGAGAGAGAACTGGCTGAGAAGTTCAATGATTTGCCATTTGCTTTGCAAGCTGTAGACACAGGAAAGTCAGTTTGAGTACATAGGCATGAAAACCTGGGGAGCCAATTGTGTAAGTCCCAGCTTAAGTCTGAGTGGTGGGGAAGACCCATGTTCCAGCTCTGCAGTCAGACAGAGAGATTAGATTCTTCCTTCTTCTGTCCTTTTGTTCCATTCAGGCCCTCAACATATTGGGTGATGTCCACCCATATTTGGGAAAGAAGGCTGCTTTACTAATTTCATCAATTCAAATGCTATCCTCATCTGAAAACACCCTCACAGACACACCCAGAAAATACATTTAGCCAAATATTTGGACACTCCCTAACCTGGTCAGACTGACACATAAAATTAACCATCCCAATGGTCATCAGAAAAGAAGACTCTTTTTTGTCTTATTGTTTCGTTATTGTCAACATATAGTTAGAACCTAGTGGTGCAAGGTGGCTTCTTGAGTTCCAACCATCACATCCACCTTTCAGTCAACAGAAAGAACCAAAGGTGATAAAGAAAGCCTTCCTTTAAATGCACTTCTAGAACACTCTACTTAAGGGCATATACCACTTGAATTACATTGGACTGAACTTAATCATATGATCATATCAAAAAACAAAGGGGGTTAGGAAATATAATCTTTATTCTGGGTGACTCTGTGCCCTACTCAAACCTGGAAATTCTATTACTAAAGAAAAAGAACTATTGTGTGTTGGGAACAGCTAGCACTCTTGGCTACCTCATTCGTAAGAGAAATCTTAGCAAGCCCACTTAGCCATTGTTTAGAACTACAGGCTCAGTTTATCAATCCTGAAGGAGAAATTTGGATCTCCTTTGGCCTGCCCCCTATGTGGCTTTCTTAATTGTTTCAAACTCAGAAGTAGAAGAAGGGATTTATTCATTGAATCCTAACACCCTCAAGATATCATAGAGATGGGTAACTGAATAGAAC
This sequence comes from Saccopteryx leptura, assembly GCF_036850995.1. Classification (NCBI taxonomy): domain Eukaryota; kingdom Metazoa; phylum Chordata; class Mammalia; order Chiroptera; family Emballonuridae; genus Saccopteryx; species Saccopteryx leptura. The sequence continues at coordinate 295,416,718 of NC_089503.1, forward strand.
TGTCTCAACTCTGTTCTGTAAACAAGGTCTCAATACACCAAAGAAACATCTTCTATGCACCCTCCCAGTATAAACACTAAAAATAATTATAGATAATGTGAGTATGAAAATATGAACATTTTGATATATAACACAAGTACCTTATGAGAATAGCATAGAGCAATATTGAGATGTTGCTCAGGAGGAAAATAAATGGAAAAATATGACCTTCTTAGTCTTATCTAGTCAATTCTAAAGTTAAAGACATTAGCCATACATTCCCTAAGATCGAGGACTGATACATGAAAATGTACTGTGTCTTGTAATATTTTAATTAAAATAAGGCCAGAGCCAATTTAAAACTGAATTACTACAATTTTTTACAATAAAAATTATATCTATTTTACATTAGATAAATATGTAATTTTACATATTAGACATATTTTATGTGAGATACCAACAAAGCTGTACATCACTTTTGTTTAAGGGCACGTATTATTCAGGAGAGACAAAAATAAAACATTTGAATAAGTAAGATTCCTTCTCTTATTCACAGAATGATTCATTTTATGTCACACACACTTCATTTTTGACTCATAAAGTATGTTGAAACAGGCTTTGTAAGACAAAATTATTGAGGCTATTTTGGGCCGCTATTCACTGCCTTTTCCTAGCCTCTCTGAATTAATAATCAGGTTTTTCCTCTTTATTATTTAGTATCCAACCAAAGTGAACTGGTCTCAACCAATCAGCATCTTGGATGATGACTCATGTGCATTCAAACACTTAAAAAACATTGGGTCTTTAGCAATAGAAATTAAGCCTGCTTAACACACTAGGCATTGAGCTAGGTCAGGGGATAGAGAGGAAAATAAACCATGGGATCCCATTCCAGGTTTCTCCTGCTGAAAGCGTAATTGTTCAATTACATAGCCGCTAAGATCCTTTCCAGGAGAAATTTGTATTTTAACCCAAAATAATTACTGTCCCTGACTTGACAGCTAACAAACTCCCTTCATTTTCATTACGTTCATTTGAGTTGCACAGTAGCCTCAACAGAGACCTCCATGTTTAGCTCCATTTGATAGACCAGGAAACCAAGGCTTGAGTTGAAAAGCTAGCCACCCACATCACTTTTGAGCTTCAACATCAAAATTGTCTTTGAAAATCCCAACTCCATATGTTCCTCAATTCTGGAAATCTTTCCAGAAGGTCTGGATGAAAAAGTACTGAGTGTTTTCAAAGAGTGGTGCCTGAATTTCCAGCACCAGAATCATCTGGAGCACTTGTCTGGGTCCCATCCCAGACTGATTGAGTCAGAACACCAGAAAAGCTCCAGCAAAGTGGCGGTTGAACAAACTCTCCCCGTTGCCCAGTGAGTCTCCAGCCCAGTGTAGTTTGCAATCTCCCAGAAGAGGCCCTCCGCAGGCAGTAAAGGAAGGGTCAAACATTCCAGGCTAGGAGACGTGTATAAACCAAAGGTTGGAGTTGTGGACATTCATGGCAAGCTCAGAATCCACAACAGACCAAAATGATCTATTGCATCAAATGTCTGGATGATGTCATCGACTAACCACTGAGTTGAAAACCTTGAAGGGAGGGGATAAAATGCTTTGAGAGCCCTCAGTGCCCTGAGCCTTTGCAATACCTATATTCATCAATCAGATGGGCTACAACAGCTGGAAAGTCAAAAGTTTGTCTCTTAAAACAAGGGACATTTAATTCCATCACAGACATAATCTGCTATGGGCTGCAAAGATCTACTTTCTTCTTCTGGGAGAAGGTTTTTCTCACGGAATTATATCCAGGTCCTAAACACAATGTGTATAATAATAACTGGAAGCCAGGAGACTTGGGTTCAAATCCTATCTCAGCCACTGTACTAATTATATCTTTGTTTGCAAGTCACTGAGCTCTCTTAAGCTAATGGAAATTTAGTGTCAAGACACAGGGTATCTCATAGATTACTAAAGGCAGATCTCCATTATTCTTCTCTACCTCTCTTGACAGGTCTGTTCATTTTTCTTCCCTTTACTGGAGTAGCTTTTTCTGTTGCCCTGATTGTGGGATGGAACATAGCTTTCACTCTGCTCCTGATGGTAGCTATGACAGTTACTGTTCACTTACTCAGGTCACACATTATTATAAGCTCTTTATAAACATTATTTTATTTAGTCACCATAAAAATTTCTTGTAATAGGGATGACATGATTACTCGTGTCTACAGATAAAAAAACTGAGGCACAGAGATGTTAAGTAACTTGCTCAAGGACACACAGCTACTTTTGTTGTGGACTCCAGGCAGGCTGAACTCAGAGCCAGTAGATTTACACCCTGCCTTGTATTCTTTCATGCCACATACAAAGGTTTATTGGCTGTCTCTGCATCTGATTTCATATTTCAAAGTAGAAGCAAATTGCCCCAGTATGACTGAGGCCTGTGCTCACAGAAGTGATGGTCTTGGAGAAGTCCTTGTGCTTCCCACACAAGTTCCCTCTATGCTTGCTAATCCAACCAAGCTTCTTCTACCATACCGGGAAGGCATATCCTGCTCAGCGTTTCTCAGAATGTGTGCTCTGAAACCCAGCTTCCCCAAGGTGCTAAGCACATGGAGAGCTCTGTGGTCCGAGAGGAAATAGTACTTACTTGATACCCCTCTTGGACACTGACAGTGAACGCTTATGTACAAGGCTATGAAAAAAAGTCCCACGGTGGAGATAACTGCTAAACTTTAACATAGCATTTCTCAACTACATTTGACTACAGAAGCTCTCCCTCATCCTTAGTATAGACACTAAGCTTTCTGCTCTACAGTAACCATGGAGGAGTATAAACTAAATTCAAAGCACACTATGATGGTCCTTAGCTTTCATCTTTTCTTAACAGCGTATAACATTGCTGATCGAGCCCTCGCTCTCAACATGCTCTCCCCACCAACATGCTCTCCCCACCAACATGCTCTCCACACTCCTCCCCTTGGGCCCCTTCTACTCCTCCCAAGACCTGTGGCTTTCCATCCTATGTCAGAGTCCCTCAAGGTGAGTCTCTGATTATTATCACCCACAGCACCAATTACTATCTTCCCTGAACACCACACGTGTACCTCTTTCTGCCTACTTGACAATTTTATGTGGATAACACAAAGGCTTCAAACTCAGCATATCCTGAACTTGAACTTCCCTCTACAGTCTGATTCCTCTCCAATGTCCCCCACCTCCTGAGAGGAAATATCGTCCTCCTAAGTGAGGAAACCAGCAGCCTGTGAGTCATCATTAATATCTTTCTTTCCTTACCTCCCAAATCTACTCTAGCACCGGGTTTTATATACTTTAACTCCTAAATAGCACTTGGATACATCCATTTATTTCCCGGCTCTACAGGGAACTGGATGATCTACTTCCACCACCCTTGCTGAAGCTACCATTATGGATCACCTGCTCTACTGCAATAACTGGACCCACTGTTTTCCCTCCTAGGCATCTATGCCTTCTGCATATCCCAGCTAGAGTTAATCTACTTGAAGCCCTTCGGTAATTTCTTGGTGATTTTAGGACAAAAACTGAAATCCTTAACATGGCCTACAAGGTCCTGCCTCCTCTAGTCCCTGTCCTCCTCTTAGCCTCACCTCCATCCCACACCACACCCAGCCCTTGGCACCCTGTGGGTAGAGATGAAGAATGCTGGTAAACATCTTACAATCTACGGAAGAGCCCCCAAAATAAGGAATTATCTTCAGATGTCAATATAGGCAAGGTTGAAACCCCTGTCTGAGCTCATCATTTCATCCCCTTTGTTAATTATTGGTTTATGACTCCTGCAGCACATGCCATTCACCTTGGCCACTATGACAGGTGCAGTGGTGAGCGCATATCCTAAATTGATCTGACGGTAGAGATGGACTTTTCTTTCTGTGGCTGGAGGAGAGACATGCTCTATCTATCTATCATCTATCTATCTATCTATCTATCTATCTATCTATCTATCTATCTATCTATCTATCTCTTTGTAAATCTCTCCTCCTCCCCCCCCCTTCCTTTCTCTCTCCCTCTAGTGGTTGGAAACAGTAAAGCATGTCATTCACCTGCTTCTGATAACACCCTATGACCACATGAAAAAAGCAGCCCAAGAAACATAACTTGGGCAGCAAGGATGGTGGAGAAGGAAGTCAGCACGCTTGAACTTTGTGGCATATTTTCGAGCTACTGAATCAACCAAAACTGAAGTGCACCTTACTGCTAGACTTCTTATTCACAAGACAAGTAATTGTCCTAACTTTACAAGTTAATTTGAGCCATGGTCTGTATTACTTGGGATACTGTCAGGTGGATCTGTACGGTTCCTCTCAGCCTTTTATATAACCCAGTGACTTAGTGCTTCCACATGTAACCAAAATCCTTCCAGCCCAGGACATATTCAGTGGAAACATACACAACTCTAAGGGGTGCAGTAGGAGAGACAGGGAAAATTACATTTTCACCAAGTTAAAGAACACTTGAGCCACTCTGTGGTTTCTGTTCCTCTCAGATCTACTTCAGATATATTCAGGACATGACGAAGGGCAGACAATTTATTTTACTAAGATGATGACAGGTGTATCTGTGACCCCATCAACCTTGCCTTCTGCCTGTTCTTATGGCTTCAGTCCCAAACAGCTGCTCCTGTCCCCACTCTTGGTGTGCTGGGCATTCAGAGATCATCTCTCTACCACCATCATCATCACCTTTGGCCATTACAACCCCAGCTGCTGGGGTCACTTGCCATGACTATTAAGTACTGTCTTTAGGACAAACGAACCTAATGCTGGGGTCTGTGTCAGGACAGCATTTGAACAATATCAGTGATACCTAAGATAGCCAGCTTGTGACAGCCAGTGCTTGGCACGGACACACCTCCTCTCACTGAACTCTCACAGCCACTCAGTGATGCTGGCACTGTTATTAACCCTATTTTCCCAATGAGGTAACAGGCCAAAGAAAGGTGAAATAATTTGCCAAGTCCTCACAGCTGGTAGATGAAGCCTTTTTCCTGGATCATAGAAAATGAAGGATGAAGTCCCTATGGTTTAATTGGTTTTAATTAAATCGGTCTTTTCTAAAACGGCCAATTAAAAACAAGAGCTATACAAACTAATCTAAGCCAATAGTGTGGGGAGTGATCAAATGAAAGCAGAAGTCTCCTTCATCCCATTGTCACTTTCCAGGTGTCCTTTCCCCTCTCTGCCAGGGTAAAAGCTGCTGGATGTTTCCAGAAGATTTTTCTTGAAGAAATTTCCTGTGCAAAGTTCTTCCCTTTCAATCACTATTTCCCACCTTCCCAGTCTCCCTTACAAGACAGCACTGTCTTGACAAAAACCACACTTTGCCTTTTTCCTGTCCTTTTTCCGCCTCCCCTACCCCATGCCTGCAGATCTCTTTGTCCCCCCTGAAAGGTCTGAAACTGCCCTTTGCCAGCTTGACTTTAGCCGAGTCAACTCAGCACAGTCATGATCATGATCACGGGATAAGAGGATGACAGCTCAGTCACCAGCATCTTGTGATGAGAGGGAGAAAAAAAAAATTTTTTTTAATCCTAAAAAGCAGAAGTTTCCTGAACAGTTTTCCTGCAGCCCTATTGGGCAGCTCTCTCTTCCTCAGATCCGAGTTGTCACCCTTGATCCACAGACTCTGCCTAGTTGCTGAAAAGTCAGGGTGAGCCCTCAGCTGGACAGTTAAATAAACACATGAGGTCACTGGCAAAGAAAGACATTCCCAAGAATCTCTGCTTTCCTGGAGATCCCCAAGTGACAAGTGACAACAGTCCCTATTGTGAACTTAGGGTTCTACCTTTTGCTCTGCTTTTACCATGAGCTGCTGCTTATGCTTCTGTTGTTTAAGCTAAAGTGCAGCTCTCATGGGAAGACTCTAGGGTTTCCAATAGGGCTTTCCAAGGCAGTCTGCTCTGTCTGGCAGGGGCACACACTTCCCAGCTACTGCTAATCCAGGCTCATTCTCCATCCCTCTAGTGCTTCTCAATAGCTTAGCCTAAGTATTAGTGAGGAAAAAAAATTATTCCTAAGAACCCTAAATGGAAATTGAGCAGTGGATAGTGGATCTCTTTAGGACCCAATCAATGCTGCTCACGTCTGAGAAAGACATGTGGCTGTGGCTCAGTACCTGGGGTAGATGTCCGAGCCCCTGCCTGGAGGATTCCATGGCATTGACAATTGACTGTGACTTTGAGAGATGCCCTACTTCATAAGAAGGAGACTTGGCCAGTTGGTACAAAACAAAAATGAATCAAGCTGCTTCATGACTATTTACATGCCATGAATCTATAATCCACCCATTGACTTTAGACTAGGTGACTCAGGTCTCTCCTTCCAAGATAAAGTATGAACTATAAAGACCCGATCTTGTTGTAAACACAGCACTATCTCTTTCAGTGTCCATCCTGTCCATCTTGATGCCAGCGACCTCGTTGGTTGTGCCCTAATGTCACCACCACCGCCAGACAAGCTGCCTGGTGCTCTCCACCATACTAGGATGGCTAGTTTCACTTGCATTTTAAACATTTTAAATAAAAATAGATTTTTTTAGTATAAGTATATTCTAAGCAATATTTGCCAATATATATCAGGAAATTCAAGTTTCACAGGGCATTCTGCATTTTTATTTGCTCTGTTCCTCTACTATTTGCTTGGTTAGCTTTGGAAAGAGGAAAATATGGGCACCCCTCCACACCCCCTACACATAAAGCTTAGGCTCACTTATTCTATCACTTCATGGGAGAGTTATCTGCAATGAGAGCTTAGAGGGTTTTTTGTTTGTTTGTTTGTTTCTTTGTTTGTTTTGTCAATCTGTTTGAAGTGATTGCTCAGTGAATATTCTCTCCAAATTTCAAGACACCCAGGTGAGGGAAGAAAAATGTGTGGAGTTGTTTACACCTCCTCAGTCAGTTAACTAACTCAGAGTAAGGACTCCCTTTCTCTCCCCAACCGTTAGGAAAATCTGTCCATTCTCAACACATCAGAGGTGGAACAGAGAGTTAAAATCCAGCAGCCACGTGGTGAGACTGCAAATGTCTGCTTATCATTCCTCCTTTCGTAGAAGGACCGTATCTTGTGTTGTCAATTTGATTAAAGGCTTCAGCTTCAAAATAAAATTTGTATCCAAGGGGCTTTCATTTTCCCTTTGATAAATGGGCATAATTCGCTTTTCTTTAATGTTATTCCAAAGAGCGTTATGTTACAATGGGGTTTTTGTGATGCCCTGAAAAACATTTTTGAAACTGTTCTTATCTTTCCAGGCTCTCACTAACAGCCACCACAGTATTCTCTTGGGCGTAAGAGTGCTTGCTCTAGCAAAAGCTTAAGATATAAGTTTATAGCCTCTGGAAGTTAGATCTCCTGGTTGGGGACTGAAGGAGACTAAAGGTAGAGTATAAATTCTTTCCATAAAAGGCTTTATCAAATGGCTGAAACACAACATACTGGGTAACTAGTTCCAGATTCATTTTCAATCAGCATTTTGTGAGCATCAAATAGGTGCCGGGTGGTTTACAGACCAGTGGTTCTTAACTTTGACTGCATGTTAGAATCACATAGGGAGCTTTTAAAAAATCCTGCTCTCTGGGGTCCACTGTCAGATTTAGGCTCAGTTGGCTTGGGGTTGGGGCTACACATTAGTGCCTTTGAGAGCTTCCCATTGATTCTAAGCTGGAGCCAGCAGTACAGAACACTGATATATACATTGTTTTTTCTTCTCCCCAGCTATCTGACAAGTCAGTAGGAGGATGGTCTATAACATAGGAGGGTACTGCTCACTGTAAAGCTGTCTCCGTGACCTCCTCCTCAAGCTGGGAATTAGTTTATGCTCAATTTCATACCCTGACAGCTTGAGATACCAGAGGGATGCTGGGAATTTTTTTCCTTTTTTTTTTTTTTTAAATTTGAATCTTCTAAAAAGAGTATAAATGTTCACAGTATCTCAAAAAATTAAACTCAACATAGCAGAAATGATAGATCTATCTTAAACTTTGTGTTATCAGGTATTTAATGTACCCCAAACTGAAGAAACGGTATAATAAACCCCTACACCCCCTCACTCAACTTCAATAATCACACGCATTTACCAGCCCTGTTTCCCCACTGTCCTTCAGGGTTTTTGTGCTGTGTTTTACTAGATCATTTTATAGCAAATCCCAGTCATCATATCATTTACATATGGACCTTAATTAAAGGATGAAAACTGGGACCAAACCACTCTATGGGGGAGAAAGCCTTACCAATCCTTTTGCTATTGCTTAGGACACAGGAAGCCAAGGATAAGAGGGAAGTCTTGACATTGATTCACTCCCTCAGCACAAATGCAAGTCCTACTGTGTGCTAGGCATTATGCTGTTAGCCTAATATTATTATAACCCTTTGTGTTTAATCCCAGCATCACTCTTCCATTCTAGAAAGACCTTTGTGTTACAATAGAAACAGTTACTAGTTCAGAGTCAGAATGCCCACGGTTCAGTTCCCCTGTCTGTTCTTCATTAGCTGTATAACCATGAAGGTAGTTTTAGACTCTCTTTCGTGTTGTCAGTTTCCCCATTAGGTACAAAAAAGTCCCCTCACTATACTGTCAGGATGAAATAAGTTGATCCATATGTTAAGTATACGTACTATGGGCAAGTTCCCTAAACTCTTTCTTTTTTTATAAACCCTTTATTTATTCTCAAGTGTTCCTACAGAAGTGAGTTTGCTCAGGCTGGAGCAGACACTGAGGTTGAACAGAATGAAGGTCCAAGGGAAGGTTCACACACATCAGGTTAAGAATCCCTGAGGTACGTTTAGATGTTTCAATACTCAGTGGGTGACTCTGTCTTTAAATGATCAATGTCTGTTTGCTTTCTCTTCTATTTTTAGATCATTTATAAACACACCAGTATCAAAGAGCAATGTCAAAGTTCAGCTGTCACACTGGACTTTGTCACTCCCTGAAGCCCGTGGCCAATGTGATCACCAGTCATAACTACTTGTTGGCAAGGTTGCAAAGAGGAGCCACACTTGTATCCTGTTAGAGAAAGTATAAACTGAGAACAGCCTTTGGGAGACAATTTGACAGTCCATATTAAAAACCCAAAAATGTATAACAGTTGTACTTCAGAAGTTCACCGCTAAGACTACATGGTGAGAAAGTAATTCATTAGACATTGGTTTGTAAAATCTTGATGGGAGAAACCTTCCGTATCTGACATGAGATGCTTGATTAAATGAAGTATGGTTACCCACAAAACAGCATACAATTGATGATGAAATGCAATCTCTCACAATGAAATGAAAAATATAAAAATCTATTGTTAAGTGAAAGAAGTTGATAATAAAATAACACAGTACAATGTTTATCTTTTTATTTTTAACCAAATATACCAAAGTTTAACAGTAGTTATTTCATATATCCCTCATACATATGAAGGGATTATTGGTTTTGTCATTCTTTGTGTATTTCTAGATGTTCCAGATTTCCTGAACTTGGTATAAAGTACTTAACAACACTTTCAGAATTGGAATGTGTGTTGGGGGAAGGGGGGAAGATGCAACTCTTTGTTTCTAAGTAGTGACCTCAAAAAACAACTCTTTAAATAGTATTCCCACCTAGGGGAACCAGGCAGAGAGGAGAGACATCTGAAAATGAGGACACTCTCATTGGTAGGTTTGCAAATGGCCATTTTTCCCCCACAGTTATAAAAAGATTTAAGGATCCACTTTTGTTATTTTCCTACTCTGTATTGGTACATATTGAAAGAGTGTTATTGTGAGTTTTCCGGACTATGTGTAAAAAATTGCCTTGCTAGGTGCATTCAGCTTAGTGAATGAGACATGGAATATGCAGGCAGGAAGGAATCTTAGAAATAATTTATTCTGCTCCTCCTGTTCTTAATGAGGCATCTAAGCTCAGAGGAGCCTAATGACTTGTCTTAGGCAGTGGAGCTAGTCTTATCCTTATAGAAGGCACTATGTAGTAAGTTCATTGGGGTTCACATAATGAATGGGGAAAGATTTTCACAGATTGGGGGGGGCTTCACAAAAAGATCCATTTGGAACAAGGTGAGGGGAAAGAAACAGTAACAAGACAAGATGGAAACTGAGTTTGCCAGCATTCCTCTCAGAGACAGCGGGGTTTGTTCCTAGGAATGCTATGATAAGCTTGTTTGGATGAGAAGCTGAGGCCTGGGGTCCATGACACGGCTGGTTCCCGGCTTTGGAAAGGAGTGCAGAACTCCTGTGTGTTTGTTCCTTAAGAAGTGAGGAATGGGGCAAGGGGAAAGCCAGGAGAAATACTGATCACAAAAGGTTGGTGAATAGGTTGTTTTTTCTGAGGATTATGAAGTAGCTGAGTTCTGTATCCAAGATGGGACACCAGTAGTCGGACTTATCCCAGCTCTCCCCAGCTTGTCTGAGAGTTTCCCAGTTTTAGCAGTGACAGTCCCACGACCCACGAATTTCTCAGTCAGCAAGCATGTATAGTTATGGGAGTTGGAAACTTCCATCTGACATGAGTTACAAAAAAATTTTTTGAAAATCTAAGAGCCTGTCAAACTTTGCAAAACATTCTCAAGTCTTGCAACAGATTAAATGAGCAAAACGGTAAAGAAAGTGTCTCTTCCCACATCCAAAGAATATATCATTTCTAAAAAGCCAGTTCCTAAACATAACAATGCTTTTAAATACTTATGAATGTTAGAACCATAATTAGAAAGTTTATTTCTTGCTGTTCTTGTACCTGAAGACCGGGGAGACATTCCCGCCTGGCCAATTGTGCGACTCACCAGACCTCTCTGCTATGTGTAGAAATCACATCCCCTGTATATAAAGTCCAGCCTCAATATGGAAAGTGGAAATAGAACTGCCACATTCCTTCAAAGTATCGAGGTTTAAATGAGCTCATATGTATAATAATGACATAACAATTGTTTATTTCTCCTGCTCTGACTGTTGAGATCTACTGTTTGCATTTCTATTTCATGTTTAGATCTTCTAAAAATAGTCTAATATTCAAGGCAGGAGAGGGGTGGATACAAAAGCCCAACAATCACAGCGCTGTGCCTGAAGGTGCTCCCTTGCCCATGTCCTGTTTTCCTCTCTCAGGTTTTATCACCTGTACTTTCCTGGCCTCTCTCATTCTCTGTAGCACCAGAATGAAGACTTGGGTTGCAACTCCCTGTGCCCCTCTCACTTCAGAGGAGAAGCTGTACTTGAGAGGAAGAGTGAGGACAGGTGGTGGAAAAGTTCCCGTAATAGCCTTTCTCACGATATTTTTATGCCACAATGGTAAGACGGAGTCAGAGAAGGTGGTGAGTTCAACAATAATACCATCCCTTGAACTCTCACATAGGTATTAGGGGGACCTGGTTCTAGGAAGTAGAGAGTAGTGGTTCTCAGACCTGAATATATATCAGAATGACCAAGGACGTTTGTTTTAAAAACAAAAAGCAAACAAGCGAACAAAAAGGATGTCAGGGATTGATTACAGACTTCCTCAATTTGTAGGTCTGCAATGGTCTGAATGTTTGTGTCAACCTCCACAAGCACACAAAAATTCATCCACTGAAACTCTAACTCCTCAGGTAATAGTATAAGGAAGTGGGGTGTTTAGGAGGTGATTAGGCCATGAGGAAGGCACCTTCATGGACTGGATTGGTGTCTTTATAAAAGATGCTCCAGAGAAGCCCCTTGTGAAGATACAATGAGAAGTCTGCAGCCTAGAAGAGGTCCTTCACCCAACCATGCCGGCACCTTGATCTTGGACTTCCAAATTCCAGAACAGTGAGCGATACATTTCTATTGGTGGTGAGACAGCCAGCCTCTTACCATTGTGGCATTTAGTTAGAACAGCTCAAACAGACTAACACGAGATTCATATTTCTACCGGGCTCCTGTATATTTAGTTACTTCCTCAGATAATTTGGATGTATAGCCAGGATGGAGATCCTTGAATTGTGCAATGGGCCTCAGACTGAGCAGTCCTGAGGCAGGTGGAATACACACTGCATTTTGAGAAAGGCTCAAACAAGATTCAGAAAAGGTGGTGCAGCTTCTGCCAGGCCATCTGGGAATGCTGCACTTGGAATCCAGCTGCCATGCGTGAGAAACCCAGGCTCCTTTGTGGACAGGTCCATGCTGAAATTGCCAGCCAGGTAAGTGAACCTTCTTGGGAGGGGACCTTCCCAGCTCTGATTAGCCACCCAGGTGACCCCATGGAGAGCAAATACGAGCTGCCCCTCCCCTGAATCTTACCCATATTGCAGACCTGTGCTAAAAATAAATGACTTTTTTTAAGCCACTAAGTTTGGGGAGCAATAGATAACTGTAACACTCAGCAAACTGTGGCGCTCATGTTTGACCGCTGGCATTCTCACTTCACGTCTGTGTTTGCAGATGCCGGAGTGCTGTGCTGTCCAGATTCTCATTAAAAGGCTGGAAGGGTTGCCCACTGACAGTTCTCAACTCTGAGGCCTCTACAGCAAACCCCTGGGCTGCAAAGAACCACCTTGCCCAAGGTCGTAACTCCCTTCAGGGGCAACCTGCATCCAACATCTGATCAAGGCAGGGTTGTAAAAGCTCAGCTTCCTTACTCCATTGTGGGCCAACTCTGAAGGGCGGCCCCAGCTTCAGGGCTCTCTGTGGGGTCAGCTAAGGCCTTGCTGCTGCTGCTGCTGCTGCTGCTCCAACTTCTCCCTTTCCCCAGTTCATTCTTTCACTTCCTCTGCAGGTGCTGGTCCAAGACAGAAGGCCCTGAAACCTCCTGCACTCAAATCTCCACTTCAGAACCTTCTTCTTGGGGAACCCAACCGGCAACACTTACGGTGAGAATAAAACAAGATGCTGGCCCTGGCTGGTTGGCTCAGCGGTAGAGCGTCGGCCTGGCGTGTGGGGGACCTGGGTTCGATTCCCGGCCAGGGCACATAGGAGAAGCGCCCATTTGCTTCTCTACCCCCGCCCCCCCTCCTTCCTCTCTGTCTCTCTCTTCCCCTCCCACAGCCAAGGCTCCATTGGAGCAAAGATGGCCGGGGCGCTGGGGATGGCTCCTTGGCCTCTGCCCCAGGCGCTAGAGTGGCTCTGGTCACAGCAGAGCGACACCCCAGAGGGGCAGAGCATTGCCCTCTGGTGGGCAGAGCGTCACCCCTGGTGGGCATGCCGGGTGGATCCTGGTCGGGCGCATGAGGGAGTCTGTCTGACTGTCTCTCCCCGTTTCCAGCTTCAGATAAATACAAAAAAAAAAAAAAAGATGCCTACACAGATGGTAAGCTGAAAGCATTCAAGCTGAGGCACTTGACGGGAACAGGAGAGAGGGAAGTTGGTCTATGTAAACAGCTTCTCTGAATACCTGCTGCATGGGAATATATAAGTAGGAGTCTGTCTTTACCTAGAAAACTTGAGCATCTAATAAAGGACATAGGCAAAGAAACATGAAATGACAATACAATATAACAGGTATTGTGATAGAGAGGGATTCTATCAGGACCATGGGAACCCAGAAGGCCTGGAAAGGTATTTCTGTGCGTGGAAATACACAGACCATGAGCAGCATATAGAGATTCACAGACACTGCTCAAAATACAAATGATCGGGAAATAAGTGGCACAGCTAGAAAAATTGGCAAGCAGTAGACCATGAAAGGCTTTGAGTACTCCGATTAGTGAAATGTGTTTTACTTCATAGAAAAATATGGTTTCACTGAAAGGGTTCAAAAAACAGACTGCTTGAATTACACCCACGTTATGGAAAGATCATTAGGCCACACCTTGGAAGATGATTTTACAAGTGGCAAGACTAGAAACAGGGGAATCCTTTAGGGTTTGCTGTTGCAATGATCCAGATGAGAAAGTACGATCTTTTATTATTGTTATTATGCAGTGGTGCCAACTAAGAGAAATGGGAGTCTGTACCTTCCCCTCCCCTCCAACTTCCTACCAAAGAATGGACCATCTAATCTGGACATCTCTGCTGAATGTGGCTGCCTGTGCTGAGTCAACTGAGCAATTAGCTGATCAACCCTCTCTTCCAGGGGGAGGCTGAGGAAGCAAAAGACACAGCAGTAGTTTACCAGTGTCGTAAGGGCACATGAGTTCCTCTATTCCCCAGCCCTCCAGAAAAAGGTCCAGTTCCTCAAAATGAAGGTCTATGTTAATCAGACACTTCTGTGACTTGCTGCTGCCCGGCCAAATGTGGAGACATTCTGGGCACCCCTGAGTACTGCGTCCCTGCCCGAGTGCCGTGACCACTTGAGGGACTGTCCTCAAGGGTGAGAACATTTCACTGGCAGTGTAGTATCAAGAACATCTAGTCCAACTGGGGCCAGAGTGTGTTTGTTGCTTGTGTTAGTCTCAAAAACATTCATCAGCCACCATTTCTCTGGTTCCAGGAAAGCAGAGACCTGTAAAAAATGCAACTGGGAACGGAGCCTGGAAAAGGTCACTTTCCTACTGGCTGGGAATAGAATAGTCCCAAACCAGCACATCTCAGAGCTCTAGGAAATTGCTGGCATCCTTTGAGATTAAATCCCCTTGGGACTAGAAGGTGGGAACGGAGGTAGGGGAAGGAATTTCTACTTTTTGTATTGGGATGACACTAATCCACCAAGCTATCTGTCCAGGGCTAAGAATTTCTATTTTGTTATTAACTACAATCTATACACACATACACACACACTAGTCCAATTCACTTAAAATTTTAATTTCTTAAAACAGATGATACAAGAATGTATTTAAAAGTTAGTACAACAAATTATGGTAACAAAAATATGTTTCCTTTTTATCTTGTCTGCTTTTTCTCCCACTCCCAACTTCTAGTTTCCATGCCAAGAGAATCACTGTTCCCAACTTCTTCTGTATCCTTCTTGTGATCATATCTATATCATATCATATACGTATATAATCTCCAGTGATTTTATATATATAATTTTATACATATTGTACTACAATATTCAAAGCTTTATGTCTTGCTTTTTTAAAATTAATTATATATGTTGGATATCTTTCTGTAGCAGTACAAATAGAATCTTATTTATTTAGCAGCCATATAGGATCCCACTATATGATTGTGACATAATATATTTAACCAGCTTCCTACTGGTAGAGATTGAGATCACGTCCAAAATTTTGCTACTACAAATAATTCTGCCGTGACTATTGTGTGTTTATGTGTGTTTTTTTATTCAAGTTTTTTGCATTTATCAAGGGCAAAAATTTGTACAAACACGATTTCTGCACGAAAGACATGCACATTTAAAATTGTGAAATATACTGACAAATAGGCCCTGCAGCTTTGCCCTTGATGCCCACCATCTCCCTTCTTCAGTCACTCCTGGCTTTCTGCAGCAAGCACCCGCTGCTCTTTGCCTGAGGGATTTTTCCCTAGCTCTAAAGAGTTCTTCATTCATCCACAGGGTAGACCAGCAATGGTGGGAAGAAATGGTGGGGAACACACCCAAGGACAATGCTCAGTCAATGACAAATAAGATTTGATATAAAATGTCCCATTTTCTTCATCCTTTGGCAGGGACAACTTTGCCCAACAACAGTGGAATTGAACCTCAGCTGCCCCCGTAGCAACCATTTCATTAGCATTCCCTTTCATTGGCTTCTTTTCCTTTCTTCTCTCACTTCCCTACTCCCTTACCAGTGCCTCCTGGGATCACCTCCCAAATAAACTACTTGCCCTCAAATCTTTGTCTCAAGGTTGATTTCTGAGAAAGCTCAATTAAAAAGTATCCTTTATCTCAGTTGTAATAATTTGCACTTCCATCCACAATGTCTGTTCCTATCCCCAACCCAATTACATCCCTACCCGCTACTCATGGTCAGTTTTACCATCTAATCATTTATGTATTCACTTGTCCATTCATTCAGTAGGTACCTATTGAGCCTTTTCTATATGTCAGGCCACCTGCTGGCCCCTGGATACAGTATTGAGCACTGAGATCAGACAAACTTCATTATGTGCAATTCCCCTCCTCTAAATTGACACACTTCTAGGAAAGCTTAGTTCAACATTATTCCAGAGTTGGAACAAAGCATTTAAAATGTATAACCTGGACTAAAGCAATAAATAACTGAGAGATTCCAATAGCCTAATCAGCAACAACTAGACTGGTTACCAAATCCTTCCCAGGTTTGCTAAGGAACAGGGTTGAAGAGACCATATCTATCAGACCTTTGAAATAGGTTCAGGGACCCAGGACAGAAGATATTCTTCAGAGATTTGACATGTTGATCTCTAGACTAAGGTCTGGTCCAGGACAAAAAGAAACTGTACAGCAAAATTGTCATAAGGCTACAAATGGTCTATTCTCATGATTTATGGACATGTTTTTGTTTTTTCAGACTGCCTGTTTTCATAGCAAAGAGCTTTATTCCCAGGGTGCTAATTAATGGAGGTATTATTGTTTTTAAAAGAACAAGAAGGAAATTCACTCCTATCCTGGATAAATGCCACAGTCTGCCTTCTCTGCTCCTCAACCAGGACTGCCAAGCTCTGCTGGGAAGAAGTCCCTCCATTCTATAATCATGAACTCCAACCACAGCTGGACCCTGGATGCTTTGCATAAAGCTTGTAACTGTCCATGGTCAACTTTCTCCCATTCTTCTCAGAAGCTGTTTCAAACTTTCTCCATTTTCTTTAGATGCCTTGCTCTTTTATTCTCTCCCCTGTTCCAAATCCATGAACCTCTCTTCTACTTTAGAGAAAAAAAACTGACAATCTAAACATGGTCTTCTCCATTCACAAACCTCAGCACTTCTCCTTCATCCCCTGCTCTTGGTTGCTGACCTCCCCACGCTAGGGCCTCACCTGTGTCCTTTGGTCCCCTCTGCTCATTAGTCTCGGCTGGCCTCTGGAGCTTCTCGAGGCTTCATTGCAATCCTTTGTCCTCATCCAAAAAATAGGCCCAAATCACTCCCATCATTAAGTGAAAAGGCTTTCCCTGTCACTCTCCTTAGTTGGTTCCCTCTTTCATGTCTCTGTTAATTTAGCTCCTTGAAAGAATCATCTATCCTCACTGCCTCCACTTCTTCTCCCCATCATTCCTAACTCCCTGTGTCGTTTTCTACCCACAACACAGATACTGTTTTCTTTTCCCATATTTTAAAATCCAAATAACCTTTTCAGAATCTCACCTTATTCAAAATCTCTATAACAGTGGTTCTCAAAGGTGGTCCATAAACCAGCAAATAAAAAGAAAAGAAAAAAGAAAGACAGAAAAAGAAAAAGAAAAGAAAAGAAGGAAAGAAAGTGCATTACCTGGGAACTTGTTAGAAGCTTAAATTCTTGGCTCCTGCATGACTTCTTACTGAACTGGAAACTCTGGGTGGGACCCTGCAAGCGCTCTAGGTGACTCTGACGACACTCTGAGATAGAACTACTAACCTCTCTTCTTTTTTATTTTTCTGAAATTTTTTCTTCCTTCATTTCTTGTGCACTAGGTATTTCTGGTTCTTCTTTCACATTGTAAGCTGTTCCTTGTAGCCTCCTTCCATTCATCCCTGAATATGGTTGTTCCTGGTGCTCTATTCTCACAGAATCTCTTCCATGTGATGTCATCTATTTACAACATTTCTGGTACAACCTGTATTAGTCACAATGCTTGGTTATAAATGATAGAAAATGCAATTCAACTTAAGCAACATTGAGCAAAGTTAAACAAAAGATAAAATTTATTGGCTCATGTAACATGTTTGTCTTGATCCAGGATCTTAAATAATGTCATCAGGGTTTGGCTTCATTTGCTTTCTTTCTCAGTTTAGTTTCCATTTGAATTGGGTTTTTTTTTCCAGACTAGGTTCCCCTGTGTGGCCCCTTGAAGCTCCAAAAGTATGTGCTCACAGTTCTAGGGCATATTTCAACATTGGGATTTTCAAATAATAGCATTTGGTGACCTGGGTATGGGTTAAAAGTCACAGCTACCCAAGCAGGAATTTGAACCCTAAACCCTCAGATTAAAAATCTGATGCTCTACCAACTGAGTTAACTGGGATGGAGCCAATTTATATAACGATATCTAGAATATAAGTATGGGAGATGGTATCTGAAAGAGAGTGGAGGAACACATGATTGTATACAAGGAAATCAAAGAGTTCATATGCAGGCTGTCAAATGGATGCTGAAGTCCTCCAGACAGGTAACAAGAACAAGGGTGAGAAGAAAGGCAATGATTCAGATAACAAATCTTCAACAAATGAAGGGGAATGACCAAGAAGACAATGGGTAACAGCAAGAAGATGGGAGAGAAGGCAGCTTTCTGATAGCTTGTAGTCGAAAGGAGCTAGAATCAGAGTAGCTTAGGGAAGAAAGAGCAAATATCAGAAAGTAGTCTTAAGTAATAAGAAGGACACCATCATCTTCAGAGCCTGTCATGCACAAAATACAAGAAAAAAGAAAACAGTCCCAAAGGAAGACTGGGAAAAATTACTATCCTCGAGAAACAGACAGGTTTTAATTAGAGCAAAAAGTAGATGCAAAAGAAGATGAGGAGGTAAGGGATTTTTCTGATGACATGTCCTGAGTTCCTGAGGACACATTAAAGAATTCAGTGAAAGGAATATTAAAGATCAAGTCAGACTAAGGGATGCTCAAACAATGTAGAGTCCCCATGATAAGAAGTGACCTAGAATGTAAAGAGGGATCAAAAGCATGATGGAGTTAGTCCATACGGTCTCTTAGAAGAGAGTTAGTAACCAGCTCTGGCTGTAGCTTCCTTTCTGAGATGATGTAGTTTTCAGATATGGGGTGGGAAGTGTGGAAAGCAACACCGTCTTGTGAGAAAGCATGAGAAGCTCTGTTAGCCTTATACAGGATCCCAAAGCAATTCTTACTAAGCTCTGGGTAAACTGTAACCTTTCTAGGAACTCTGTATTTTTAAGGGAGGCTGTTTTCCTTAGATGAAATGAAGAGATTTTGAGCCTCTGCTTCTCGCTTTCTGTGACCCATCTTTATGCTCTTCACTTTGCCTCAGTTAATATGGTGGAACGAAGATTACAGCTGCAGCTCTCTCATCATCAGATCATCAAAATCAGATAAATAATATTCAATTTCATGTCTTTCTAAGTTAGAGCTAGTAACTGTGATAGAAGGATCAATGTGATGATTTATGATTTGAGTGAAATTTCAGAATCTAAAATTCTTTGGGAGTAATTATTTTTTTAGATTTGGTACCCATGGTGGGTTAAGGACAGATATGGTAAATTTTATAAGCAGTGATAAAATTTCTAAGGCCTTTAGCAATCATTCATGTTAGCTGGTTTATTTCTCCAGGCTTAGATAAATTTGGAAATGCCCAAGTCAGTTTGAAACAGGTCACCTTGACCTTGACCTAGTTTTCCAACCAAAAAGAGGCCATCAGGCAACTCTGTATGCTGATAACAAAAAATAGTTTCCAAATCAGAGAACTTTATAGGTTAGTGGTTTATACTAAATATATACAAATATCCTCATACTAATAACATCTGCTTCATTAGCACCTTCTGTGCGCTCCATCTGTGAAGTAGGTATTGATATCCCAATTTTATAAGTAAGTAGTTTCTAGGGAATGGATAACTTGCCCAAGGTCATTCAAGCAGTCAGTGGTATTGCTGGGACTTAAACCTTAATCTCCCTCAACCTGGGATGGTAGGTAGAATAGCTCAGAGAGAATGAATAATTTACCTAAGGCCATAAAACTATTCAGAGATACTTCTGGGATTTAAACCCAGATCTTGTCTCAATTTCAGCAACTCTATGGGGGACAGTTGTTTATTCTTTCCCTCATGATGCTGCTTCTATTCTATAATCTGGACCATATTTAAGCTTGTTCCATCCACCCCAAAATCTGTTTTTAAACTTCTGCTTTTAAAATGTTGTCTCTCTTTTCTGAGGCATACAAATAGAGAGAAAATGCTTTCCCAGGCAGGTGCCCATCAGTGTGTCCAAGAAGCCTATGTATCATGTGTCTTTTCTCCAAAGTACCACATTTGTGAGCATGTGCAGTAAAAATACACACTCCTTCCTTCTCGTTCCCTTGCCCAGTTGGGCCCAGTGTACTTCATTATTCTATACATTATCCTTATCAGCTCTCCCTCCATTTCATTGAGGTATCAAATGAATAGGCACTTGGACCTGAGATGGTTTCTAAGGTCCCTTCCAATTCTAAAGCCCCATACATCTACCTATGCTGTATTTCTGATTCTTGTCTTGAAACATGATACATCAAGCACTGGTAGCAGAGTTGCCCTGTATGCTTATCTTCAGCAAAAATACGCATAGTGGTTCTGTCAAATGCTGGGTTAGCATTTCTGTAGTTTCTTCTATGATGTCAGTGATAAGGTGGAATCATGAAGAGAGAAGATGGTCATGGTTTTCTGTATTTGCCATCCCAGATTCCAAGTACCCAGAGGTAAGATGAGAAGATGATGTTGATTGGTTTCCCTTTGAAGCTGGAGATAAGTATGTATTTATCAAGTTGTTCATGTTCTTCATCGAGATGTCCACAGATTGACTGTTTTTAGGAAGTGTATTAGAAATTTACCAGTTGAGCTCTATCTCCCTCATTTTATGATTTACCATGATTTTTCTCAAATAGGTATCCACCTTCATCTAACACAATTTCAGTATGATTCTCTGAGATACATTAAATTATTTTCTGCCAATAGACCAAAATTATCATAGTTATAATTCAGTTATATAAGCAGTAGTTCTTTATTTGCCAGTGATTTGTGTTCCAAATATCCATCTACTCCAAGGAATCAGAGCTGCACAAAGAAATAGAGGCCTGGAGATATTAATCCACTTGCTAGACTATTGGCTATGAAGTCCCACTACAGTACACATGTCCTTACTTTTATCCCCAATTTTTTTTTTGGCAAACTTTTAAGAGGTCCTTCCTTTTTTTCCTGTTGGAATCAGACCTTTATAAATTCTTAGCAGTGATAAATTGCAATTTTCCCTGCTCCCTATAAAAATAATATTTTTTAAATTAAAATAAAATAATGCTTGTGGCAAAAGGAAAGAGAGAAGTAAAGTGGCAGCTCCACGGGGAAGAAGAATCAAGATGGAAGGAGGCCGTCTTACTTACGTGCTGATGAGAATGACTCAGGAGAGAGCGCTGAGAGTGCAGGAGAGAGGAAAATAATTTCTGGAGTGAGGTCCTCAAATAGCCAAGAGGAGATGCAAATGATGGTTGGCCTCAACTAAGGATGGACCTGTATGTCTGCTAGTAAGAAAGAACACCATATATGTGGTGACAAAAAAAAATGGTGGGTAAGTGAGTATTGTGAAAGGAGCTTGCAGAAAGTCTCTTTTGGCTACCTCTATTTCTTTGATGAAACTGGATGTAAGGTCTTCAACTAAGAGTGAAGCTGGTAGTGTAGGCAGTGGAGAACTTGAGAAAGAAGAGAAAATCTGAAACAGCCATCTTTAAGAGAAGGTGAATAAACAGACAAGGAAAAATGGATTATGTTTGCCAGGCAAGGTCAAGGGTCCATTCTTGCCTCTCTTCCCAACAGAGCAAAAAAAAAAAAAAAAAAAAAAACAAACAAAAAAAAAACATAACAGTAATCACACAATTTAGAAATTGATCATGTGTTCAATTTAACAGCTGATAGTTATAGTTTCTCTAATTTGTTTGTGTTTAGTGTCTCTTAAACAAGACAGCAAGTTCCTCAAGGTCATAGATCATGTCTTGAATTTCTTTGTATTCTTACAGGGCATACCAAAGAAACTGGGCACACAGCAGAGGTTTCACAAATACTCACTGCATTTAATCAGAATCATAATGCAGATTCTCTAAAATCCGAAACTGGCCTGATGTGGCAGAGCTCACAAGCCTGACGACAACACAGCGAGAGAATGTGATTCAGGGTGATTGACTTAGAACTTTTTAGACTTTTTGGTTTGGAGATTTTGGCTTGGTGGTCATGGTTAAGAGGGCACCAGCTGAGATACAAACATCCACACTGAAGAGTTTTCTGTTCTGTGTAGACCTTAGACCATAGAGGTCATTTTAGAAGACTTCTGTTCATTTGAATTTCTCCAGGCAGGCATAGTGAAACCTTATCTGGCCCATGGCAAATATAGTAAAATCTCTATCTGTAGCATTCAAATGAGTTAACTGAGATTTCTTCTTAATCCATGTGCTTGTTCATTTTTCAAGAACATTTGGATATTTGTTTCCTACCTCTATGTTTTCAATTTATAGAAACTACACTTTCAAATGAGGAGAATATTTGATTCAGCTTTTAGTACTAAGCTTCTTTTGCCAGCTAAGAGGTTTGAGGCAACTTGAGATTGTAGTTTTTTATTATTGCTTTTGAAACCATGATTACTATATCAGGTCATTTTTATGGGTTGAATTTTTTTTTTTAAAGAACTGCTTCTAGATTCTTATATTTTAAATCTTATTTCAACTCTAAATCATCTACCCTCCCTCAAGCTTAGCCTAGTCTCTACCTGCATTCAAAATTACTTTCGGTTCATGTTGTTTAGTGAAAGCCCACAGTTAGTGCCCAGAGCTCATTTTCTCTGTGTTTCTAGGCCCCTTTTCAAAGCGGGTAAGTGCCACAGTCTATTACTCCAGGTGCTAAGTAGAATACACATAGAAGAATATAGATTGTATTTCCAGTTCTCAGCATGTTATCTATTTTGTTCAATAACTATTTTATGAATGAAGGAATAAATATATGAATAAATGTCTACATGTGCACATAAATGCATGCAAGGAGAGAAGGCATGGGCAAGGCAAGCAGGGAGTTGACAAGGACAAATCATTCCTTCTAGCTGGTGTGAGGAGAGGGTTTCAGAAGAGATGGGCAGGAGGTTTGGGGAATTGGAAAACGTGCCATTTTCAAAACTAATTCCTTTTGAAGGAGTAAGCAACACAAAAAAATAAAAGCACCTCTTTTCCGATGTAAAGGACATTGAACTGTCTGATTTTACAGAGGCCAGTTACTCAGTGACACAGCCAATCTGGTCTACACTTTATTTACTCTTCATGCCTCTAGACCTCTCCTGCAAAGGCTCAATTTGATGTAGAAATGAGGCTGAGCTGGGAAAGACCTCAGTTCAAGGTCCTGAGGTATTGCCTTTGCTTGCTCTTTTTCTTATGCTCTCTCCTTCTCCCCCCTGCCTTGCACATGTTTGTTTTGTTTTGCACACATACGCTTATTTCACTGGAACTCTGGGATTTAGCATTATAATTCCAAACATATAAGATTTCAAGTGCATCTTTATTTCAAGGACTAAAATCAGACTTCCTGGGCAAGGAGAAAGCCTCCGCTCTGCTCCCAGCACATGATTGGGACATAATGAACATCTGGACTTGCGTACTCAGCTTTGCATGATGACTGATAGACCCAATCCATTGCGTTTCTCCAGGACTATAAAAACGTGTTAACATGATTACATCACACACTTCAGCTGGTTTGTATAAGGCATGATTT
Organism: Saccopteryx leptura; assembly: GCF_036850995.1. Lineage (NCBI taxonomy): Eukaryota > Metazoa > Chordata > Mammalia > Chiroptera > Emballonuridae > Saccopteryx > Saccopteryx leptura. Next base: position 295,440,130 of record NC_089503.1, read on the forward strand.
TGCCACATGATATTTATTTAAGAAAGTAAATAACAGTCCCATTTAAAGTGATGCTGTAGCTCAGGGCACCCATGTCCACCCCTCCTTGGCATGTCCTGCCCATTTTGTGGACTTGACTTAATAGCTTGACACTGAGCTATGTAAACTTATTTACCAGGCAGCATAGTTCAGGCATTCCAAGAGAAAATGTCTTCTCCAGTTTGGGGTGACCCAGCTTTCAGTGTGCGTGGTTGGACTGTCCCAGTGGGTGAGATGCACCTTCTAGTCATGGGTTTCAGAAGTGACTTTCCCACCACAAAAAAAAATCCCTCTCATGTAGAGTCAGACAGCTCGGCTTTGGCATGCTTGTGACACGGTTGCCACTGAAAAGTACAATTGAGCACTTTTCAAAGGGCTCATTGAAGATCCTATGGAATTGTTATTTATAAATTACAAAAATGAAAACATCCCACTGGTGCTAAATGCGGACATTTGCTATTGTCCGATTATTCCTGACCATACTCCGTGTCTGCTCTTGGTTCCTCTCTATCAGTGAAAAGATTTCCAACTGTAGGAGCTTTGGGTTTTCTGTTTTGCCTGTTTTGTGTTTGGATCCTAAGAGTTGGTTGGATTTGGATCACAAGAGTCCTTTGCTCCCGTGAGGCTGTCTACAGAGGCGACATGTGGCAAATCATCTGTGGTTTGATGACACTTACTTTATCTGTAAAAGCCACAAAATGAGTGGATTGGAAAATTCCAGATGTTGGAAGACATGACCAAGATAGCCTCCTGGGAAAAACAGATGCCTTCTCTTATAAGCCCCAGCCTGTCTCCAAACTTTGTAAATGCTGCAATTGCCTCTGGAGGTTTCTTGCTTTCCAAAGCCATGGAGTAAGTTTAACAACCTTGGCTCCTTGCAGAACAGCTAGCCAGTCCAGGATGTGGGGCTGCTACCTGATGGGAACCCAAGCTGGGAAGGAGCCTGCCAGTTGGATTGGCACTGCTGTAGCCCCAGCAAGATCCAAATCTTAAGTCACCATTTTCCTTGTGAAGAATCAGGGGTGTAAAGCCAGAGAGCAATTGATTAAAGGGAACTAGTTCAGCTAGTATTCATTAGCCAGGGAAAGAGGGTAAAGGGAAGGGATAAAGGAACACAAAGAATAACTGGAAGCAAAATCCAAAGTACTAGTCAGTGAGCATATAATCAGGTCAAACCATCCTACCTTGAATTGCAGAAAGCTCAGCAAGCCTTTAAACACTGTTTCTAATCCAGCATAAGATCCATTTGGAAATGTCCAGATATGAAAAGCTGTAGCTTTTTGAGAAGCCATAAGCTGCAATGATTCTAAAGCAGGTTGACAAGGATTTCTTGTTATCTATCTCATCTAACACTATAGATGCTTTCCTAACCTTAGGAAGTACAGACACCATACACTGAGTTTTCTCTAGCCTCTAGGACTCCAAGAAGTAGAGCAAACACTAAGTGGGAAATGTTTAGGCCCTTGTGTCTCATCAGAACAAAGTTGATCCAAATCAGAGTGGGATTCAGTAGAAAGGCATTTGGCAGTGTGACTTGCTTTACTGCAGACTGACTTGCTTTATATCCACTTCTAAAGCTCCAGCAAGACTATACCCCAGAAAACCTATCCTCTGTTCTCTCTGTAATTGGAAGAATGTAAGAGGCTCCTGTCTGAGGCAGGTTTCACCTGAGCTTCCAGCTGAGACTCTTATACTTCCTGCTTCTGGAAAATAATTGCCTACTGCTGCAGCTTTGGCTGCTTGTTTTGCTTCATTAGAGGCAACTGAGTAGTATAGTGAAAAACCTGTAGGGTCCGGTTTTCTTTTCTACATATTCCGAGGAAGTAGCTCAGGCTGGAAGTGGTTGGGATGAGGACTAGCAAACATAACCCTTATCTGTTAGTTTCCCCTAAAATGCTCCAAATATAGCTCTAACCAAACTCTATCCTAAGTGTTCACCTCTGAACTTTTTCAAACTGGTTATTTTGGAAATAACTATTACAATTCTTCTAAACTCACATTTAAAATTAATTACTCCTTTATTGAGGACCAATGAAAGTACAGCATTGTAGCATGCAGCCTGTAGGGGTCATACCACAGAATTCTGAAAGAGATCATCTGTCTACTAAAACTGTGGTGTTGTGCATTAGACCACCTGCATTTGAATCCTGGCCTAAATTTATTAGATATGGAACCCTAAAATTTATTAGATATGGAACCTTAGGCAAACCATTTAACTTCTCTTATCTCAATTTTGTCTTCATTTAACAAATATTTTTGAGAATCTGGCATGTTCCAAGAACTGAACCAAGCACTTTGAAATGGAAGTGGAAGTAAGGTATCTATTTTATTGAGGTATGTGAGAATTAAACAAGATAGTCAAAATGATATGAAATAAACAATTATAGATCACTGATGCTCAATAAGGGTGATGGGTATTATCAGTATTAATTGAAAAATATTCATTGGAAACCTGTTAGAAATGAAGCACTATGCTGGGGCTAGGGACATACTGAATAATAGCAGGTTATGAAGAAGCCACGATGCACATTAGCAATAGAGAAAGCTGCTGAGAGAGGGAATGTTTTGAATGGCAAGAGAAACTAAGCACAGATGTTGACGTGCATGTGTTTGAGTCCTGTAAGTGTGTGTGTGTGTGTGTGCCTGTGTGTGTGTGTTGTATGCATTCTTGTTTCCCTTGGTGGTAGGGAAAAAATGAAACACTTTATTTTCTTGTCATCAGTGAGCAGCATCTTTGTAAATTATTAATGGCGTAATCAAAGCAAGTGTCCTATGACTTTTTTTGGCAAAGATCAAAGAAATGTAAGTGCAGGAGCCAAAAATTTAAGAAAAATGTGTAGGAGGAAAACTTAGAATTGGGAAATATAATCAATTAACTTGAGTTTTCTTTTCTGCAATGGGGTAAAGACGATTATTATTTTCAGTTTTTGCAAGGGAAGACCAGCTAGTGCACTTTTTGAGAATCACTGGTCTGATGGTTAATTATGTGTCCACTTGGCCAGATCATGCTACCTAAATATTTGGTCAAACATTCTAGATGTTTCTGTGAAAATATATTTTAGGCAAAATTAACTTTAAAATCAGTTGACCTTGAGGAAAGCAGACTACTCTCCATAAAATGGGTGGGCCTTACCCAATCAGTTGAAAGCCTTACTAGAAAAAGACTGGCCTCTCCAAAAGAAGAGAAAATATTACCAGAAAATGACCTTTGATTCAAACTGTAATTTTTTCTTGAGTTTTTAGCCTACCATTCAGATTTTGAATTTGCTAAACCTCCATAATCACATTAGGTAATTCCTTAAAATAAATTGATAAATGATAGTTTAGGTAGATAGATAGATATTGACCCCGTTGGTTCTGTTTCTCTGAAGAACCCTGACTGACACAAATGGGTTTAAATACGTATTTTGAGCTCTGAAAGAAACTCAAAGTGTGTTGTAGTTCTCCCCGAAGTGTGTTGTAGGTCTCTCTGAATATGTGCAAAGTGTACATGGCACGTCTTTACCCCATGTTCGAGTGTCTGTGCTGGTGGAAGATGAGGTACAGTTCCCAGAGGTATATACTTTTGGATCATATGAAGATGGGTCATTACCAAGGGCTCCCCTAGGATCTGTATCTTCTCTTCTACTGATGACTCAGACTTCTGTTTATGCAGGGAACCCTACCAAGAAGTCTGAAATGTTCCCAGCAGCTACTTGCAAGTAAAGAATTGAAGCTGAGGGTCATGTGCCCTGCTCTCAAAGAACACAATGAAATCTCCTTAACTGACCCACATGAAGGGTGGAATGTTCTGACAAACTAGGTTTTCTAGGAAGTTCAGAGTTCACCAGAAACAAGACCTCTTTGCCTCAACTCTTGGGGTGGAAAAATCTTTATCAGGCGTAATCATTGTTTTTCCATTAAAAATCTACTTACCAGTGTAAAGACTACAATTAAATCTTTCAAAATAGAATCTCTGGCAAGAGCATTGGGTAATCACTCTACACCACAGTTCTTCTTACCCAGGGCTGCTCAGGTTGACCTAGGTTATAAGGTAACCTGGGTTTGTTGTCGTATATTTACATTGAGGCACTGTGCCATTCTCAGAGCTAATCACAGATTTAGTTACATACGAAGTTTAGTACACAGGGGAGTCATGAGGGAGTAAAGACTCTTTCCAGCCTTGTAAAGTCTATTGGTGGGAAGAGGAGAATAAAGGGCTTCCACAGTGCAGGGGTCTGAAAGCATGGATACAGCCTCAGCTGCCATATTACTACAACACTGGGGACCGCCTCATTCCTATACAACTTTCTCTATGTTGTTCCCTCTGCCTGGAATAGCTTTTACTGTTCTTGTCAAATTAATTTTTTTAAATGTAGATACATATATTTTAAATGTAGATACATATATACATGCGGTGTCTATTTCAAATACCGCATCACTTGCCCTAAATAAAAGATATTCTTAAAAACAAAACAGTATTGCCCTGGCCAGTGGGCTCAGCAGTAGAGCGTCAACCCAGTGTGTGGAAGTCCCAGTTTCGATTCCTAGTCAAGGCACACAGGAGAAGTGACCATCTGTTTCTTCACTCCTCCTTCCCCTTCTCTCCCTACCCCCCCCCCTACCCTCTCCTCCCCTCCTGCAGCCAGGGTTTGAATGGTTCAAGCAATTTGGCCCCGGGCACTGAGGATGGCTCCATGGCCTCGCCTCATAGCTCCTTTCCAGCAACAGAGCAGTGGCCCCAGATGGGCAGAGCATTGCCCTCTAGTGGGCTTGCTGGGAGGATCCCAGTCAGGGCACATGCAGGAGTCTGTTTCTCTGTCTCCCTGCCTCTCACTCAATAAAAATAATAAAATAAATAAAATAACAAAGCAGTATTAAGAAATTTTGGATGAAACCAGTGCCTGTCAAGACTTTGGGCTTAAGATCAGTTTGTTTGTTTGTTTGTTTGGCTAATTGGTTTATTGTTAAAAAGGGAAGCTTAGCAAATGTTAGGCACAGGCTAGTACCAAACTGAGACATTCTTCTTTGTGAATTCAGGGTAAAAAAATAACTGAAAATGGAATTTCCACACTTGTATGATTCTGAAATGCCATGCCTTTGGCCATCAGAGTTTTAGAGCACATTTTGAACATGGATGTGGTAGAAAGAGTGCTGGACAGACAAGAAGACTGTATTTAGGATCTATCTGTAAGCACCTAAATTTGTTTAATTAAATAAGTCCCTTTTCTATCTACCTTCGCTGCCCACCCCCTCGCTTTTCAAAAGGAAGTTGGTTATTTCACTCTCAGAGAGTTTCTTTCTTATGTTAAATATTTTACTTTTATCATCATTAATTTTCCAGACTTTTATTCTATCAACACATTGTTTTGAGCCCATACCAGGAGTTAAACATGGGGAATATAGCCATGAAGAAGATATCTGTGCCCTCATAAAGTTCATGATCTTCTTTCTCCCCTTAGCACTTTCCCTCTTTTTAAAGCAAATTTTTAAAAACCTAGATCTTTTATTTTAAAAAAGATTCATAAAATGAAAGATCACTGCTGCTTAAAGCATATTTAAATCTAAAGCTTTAAAAATGCCCACTCCTCCCAAAGGCTGCACATCAACGGTTAAGACTGAGGTGGCAGTTCCCCCTCATCCCAGCAGAGGGCGCGCAAATTTTTTTATTCCAAAAAAAGAAAAGGCCCGTTTGTGGGTACTGCCCCTGAAGTTTGGAGTTGGTGTCTCTTCTCCCCACTTTCAATTCAACTTGGGGCAGTATGGCGATCCCTCTGATTCCCTCTCCACCAAGCCATCCTCGCCCCATTCAGTGACTCCTCATCATTATGAAGAATTCGTTTGTTCCCCAATACCACAGCAGTTTTGCTTCTGACTGCTTCCAGCATTTGCCCTTTTGACATTTTAGAAGAAATAGGATCCAAGTATGACTTTGAAAAGAAAGTATTGGTTTCTTCAGTGAGATGATTTCTTCTCCCTTTTACTGTTTTCCCTAGCTGCGGGGAAAATGCTTCTCTAAGGATTTAAAGCAGCTCTTTTGAGCTACACAAGATCTTTCTGAGGAATAACAGAGCTCCTCTGAGCAGATCTTTGGGAGCTGACATTAGTCCCCTTGTTCAGCAGCATGTTGTATTTCTGAGGTCCGGCCTTTTCCTGAGTTTTACATTCTGAATTGACAAACTCTTGGTCTCAAACCTTGGAGAATACACTCCCAGACCAACCCTCCCCACAAACCATGATCCAGGACACAGGTCCAATAGTTTCCCCAAGTTCTTTGCCTGGTGGGTGGCCCTAGAACCTTAGTCCTCACCCTTTATTTGGTTCCAAAGTCCTCCTACTTCCAAATACCCATACTGAGCTTTTCTTGGGAGTCAGCAAAAACATTAATAAAATAAATTGTAAATATGCCCTATTGCTCATGGATATGAAATTACCTTTGGACTGGCTCCTCAGCCGTTGGCAGGGGGAAGGCTTGAACAGAAAGAGAGGGGCCTGGGCCTTCCTCACCCGTTTTCTGTGAATCTTAGTCAGCCTGCACTTTAAGAAGATGAACTTTTTTTTTTTTTTAAAGAAAATAGCCAGGAGTCTTCTGAGGCTGCAGCTTTATGCAAATACGCTACTCAAAAAGTAGGCTTTAGAATAGAGTTATTTATATGCCATAGGCATTATACATGTAAGAATTAAAACTGTGGACCTCTGAATTTCCAGGAGTGTATGTTCTCTTGATGACCACATGCGCACAGCTGTCTATGCTGGTGGCACACAGTTCCCATATCCAGCTGTTGGACTGTGGCAGGCAGGAGATACACAATCCTTCAGTCATTTTAGAATGACCCCATATGTTTCTCTCCAGTGGGACTTCATGACCTGAACTTCTCCTGGAATTAGATTGACTACCACATCCGACTCTCTAGCAATTGGTGCATTAATTTCTTTTTCTCCTAATGAGTACAGCCCTCAGTCATGCAAAGGTGACCGTGTGGCACATGTATTGCCCTTCACTTCCACTCTGAGTCCAGAATTAGCAAAGAAAATGGCCATTTCGCTAAGAAATCGTTGCCCTGTTCTGTGGTTGGCTCACCCTACCCACAAAGACAGACCATGCCCCACACTGAAATAATACAATCATCCCTCCAGGAAATTGCTTTGCCGATTGGAAACTGAGTGCTCACAATGGAGTGTTTCCACAGAACAGCTGATGGTAATTACGACTCATTGACATTTCAGTTTTCTTTGTGACATAAAAACTGGGACATAAATTAAAACTCAATTATCCTTTAAGGGTAATTGGGGTTATAAAACCAGGAGACTGTGAGTTGGTGTGTGGATATACAGGAGCACAGAATCTGATGAAGGGGTCCGTGTTCCGTCTCCCAAAGCAGCCATTCACGTGACGTGGTTGCCCAGGGCGTGCTGGGAGGTTACACTGGACTGGGTCCCAGACGTGGAGAAATGCGGTGAGCTTCTAGGACATCTTGGAACAATTAAAGTATGCTAAAACTGCCATGGGAAAGTCCTGGCCTTCACCTGTGAATGTGCCTGGTGATGGAGCAAGGTGCTCAGCGACAAGACCAGCTGGGACCTGACACTGTGCATGTGGAAATGGCAGTTCTTTCTACCAGAGAGATAGGTATAGCTCTTTGGTTACACAATCTACAACATCAAAGTCTCTGAGAGGAGGATGGACTTTGTTTTTCACAAAGAGGGTGATCTGCAAAAAAAAAAAAATGTAGAACAACAAAAAAGAGATTTTTGGCAAATCAAGTCACAAATTAAATGGATAGAGGGGAGTTCATTAAATGAAATGTTGCATCTTTAAGTATAGGAATTGCCCACACACTTGCTCTTCAGATCAAATTGTATCCACTGAAACTTTCTAACTTTGTACCCAAAGCCTTTCATGTTCTACCCCTCCTCCCCATTCTGGATTTTCAAAAGGGTTTCACTTCCCTGTTTTCCTAGAGAATTGGTTATTCCCCCATAGTGTGCACTGTTCATATTTTTAAAGAAGCAGACACCCACCAGGTAACAGTGATGTTTTCTCTCTGTCTCTGCCACTCAGCCAAAAACTCTGCAGGGCCTTGACCATGATGCATGTAGCTGGGCACATAGTAGGCACTCACTACATAATGTTGACTCAGTGCACCACTGAAACAGCATCAGTGCAAAGAATTTCTAACTTTTCTTTCTGGAAGGTAAACCTTGCTGCAATTTATTAAATCACTCAGAAGACTTCACCAAACTGAACCCCCTTCCAAAACCAACCAGCCTTCCCTTTGAAGGCACTCATGCCTGCGAACAACTTTCTGTCCACACAGGGTTTTCAGCAGCCCTCTGTGTTCAGCTGATGTATCAGTATCATCGTGCCCCCTGAGAATCACAAGAGAAGAATACAAGGTCCAGGTCATTCCCACCATCCCTGGGGAACCATTCTCCAGCCCGACATCCAGGGAGAGTCTATAATCCACTTTCTTATCTACTACCTCACAAAACCAAAGAGAAATTGGTACAAACGGTATTGACAAGAGATCAGAACTTGATTCTCAATGACAAAGGCAAGTGTACATTATAAATAGCAAAACAGCTGGCTTGGACCATGTTGCTGGCCACTCATCCAGTTGAGGGATTTGAATGACATCATAACCCTTGAGAGGGTATTGCTAGCCAGCTGGTGTGATTTAGAATACACAAACATTGGAGAAAGAAAACACACAAGCATGTACACACATGGAGAGTTCAGAGTTATGCAGAAAAATATGAACGATGGGACAATACTTTGCCCCTCAGGTACCCTTCCCCCGAGGACTAACGGGCAGCCTGGTAGAGGGAGGAAGAAAAATATCTTATCTTTCCAGTTGACTTTCCAGCTCAGCAAAGCCTTTGCCCTGTCACAGGCAAAGAGCATGAAATAGTGTTGTCCTAAAGGGACCCGATTATGAGACTGTCTGCCCCTTTTCTAGGTTCTTGGAAATGAGACCATTCCCCTTGCTTGGCAAGTTGGACAAGAGGTCACCCCGGTGATATCTTCCCAGCTAGTTTTCCCCAGTCATTTCAGGGTTAAAATCATAGGTTTTACTTACGTTGGTCTTTTCTTCACTTCTTTCATTTTTAAAAAAAAAAATTTATGTTTGCTCTAGAACGTAAAATTGCTTGCCCATCCCCCACGTATCTTCCTTTAATTCACTAAGGTGTGTTAACAGATGTGGGGTCTTCATGCCCAGGAGAAAGTTAATCAGACAATAGAGCCTCGTTTTCTGTGGCAGCATCAGTATTTTTAATATTTGCTCACTCTGTCACTAACACACATTCTTTTAAGGGAAAAAAATGCTTCTGTGCTCTAGTTTTAAAATGCAAAGGTATGATGTTATTTGTCACCATGCCCAAAAAAGTCCTTACTCGATAACTTTGCCAGAAGAGGGAGAGAGAGAGAAGGCAAATGTTCCCCCAGCTGTTTCCTGTCTACAGTGTCTGTGTTTTGTAGATAAATGTGAGGATTTTCTCTAAATCCCTCTTCTGTTTGCTAAATCTCACTGTCACTGCTAAATTCAGAGCAGATAGAGCCTGCGCAATGGAATAAAGTCCTCAAAATTGAAATGTGACATTGCTCTCAACATCTCCCATCTCTCTGGATTTCTTTTTGCCTCATTATTCCTGCTAACCAATTCATTTCCAGACTTTGCACTTCAGAAGCAATGGGAAAAATCAGCAGTCTTCCAACCCAATTATTTAAGTGCTGCTTTTGTGATTTCTGGAAGGTAAATATTTCTTACACTTTGATGTCATTGGGGAATTTTCTTTAGATTGTGTACTGTTTGCTTCTGCCTAGAAATGTTATTCACTTAGAATTTTCATTGTTTCAGAGCTGGAAGTTATTTATAAATTGCTGAATATGCAATTCTGTGGGATCTAAAAAATAGCTCGGGGTGATGAATGCCTATGCACAGAAATATATATGAGTAGAAACTATTGCAAGGTACTTACGATAATCCTCCACTTCTGCAGAGCGTCAGTGGTGTCATTAGAGAAGATTTCTTTAAATCCTGTCTGTGGTTCAGAGCTATACAGTGTAGATATGAACTTTGGGATTTGTTGTTGTTGTTGTTGCAGGTGCATACGTTTAATTTTAAGACCTCGTTCGTGTGTGTGTGTGTGTGTGTGTGTGTGTGTGTGTGTGTGTGTGTTAACTTGTCGGGACTTTTATTACAAGGCATGCTACATACAAAGAGTTATATTTTAGAGGATATTAAAGCTTTTAAGTATGATCTTTGGAGCTAAGGTCCCAGAAGGCTCTACATTTATGCTGGAAGAGTCAAAGTTAGAATGAAGTTTAATTTGCTCTTCCGAACAAGAACTTGTCAACTCTTGCTGACCTTGCATATCTGTATAATTTAAACAAATGCATACTGTATATGGAAAGCAGAAACTTTCTAGCAACTGCTTGTCCAAGTTTTCTGGTTTAAAGAGGACTTTCACAGCAAAGTTTGGACTTGGGGTTTTGTGTTGTAAAACTGATTTTACACTCAGAGCTGTAAAGTCTCTTTAGGTAAAATTGGCTGCCGCTGTCAATGCACCGACTTCTCGTTTCCAATCCCTGGCCCTAGTTCAAATTTCCATTCTCAGCAAAATTATATCCTTCAAGGCTTGTGTTTTTCCAATTTGCAAGCACTTTTAAGCCTCTGTCACTGGTTCCCCAGTGAAATTGCCTGAGGTCTCAATTCATAAAATGTCCCTGCCCCTTGGTATAGCATTCATTTGCTGCTTTCAAATACTCCACCACCAGGACCGTTCTGAGTAGGTGGCTTACGAGGTAAAGATCATCCTCGTCAGACACCTGATTCTGTCGCCCTTGAGATGCCAAGGCACAGGCTGGCTACCTTGCTTTGAAAAGAAATCAGGTCAATATACATATATACTGAATGCTCTGACAGCTGGCGGCGGTGGGGTGGGGGGGGTGTCTCCCAGCTCAGATGATCATAAAAGAGGGAGTAAAGTGTTATGTCTGCCTTAATTACAAGTTTGGAAAACTGTCTCCAAATGAACTTTCCATGCTGTGTCCGCTGAACTTTTCAGAAGCAGAGCTAGCAAGTTGTTACTTTTCCTGTACTTTGAGCAGGAAGTGGTTTGAGGGAGGTGAGTGGTCTTTCAAACGTATTCAGGGAGTAAAGGTGTCGGGTCTAGAGGCAGAACTCACAGGCTGATCGATGTACTCTGAGTCTCCAGATATTTTTCCAAGTGTTTGAGTCAGAGGGAAGAGGATAAGGGAGATGACTGGAGCTTGGGTCACCGTTTGGGGTGTGAGGGGACAATAGTCATCCATATAATAGAAATTGTTGGCTTGATTGAAGGGAAAAGATTGACTCAAATCCCAGCTGTGCAATTTGTTCATTGTTTGAATGGACAAAAGGCAGTTTACTCAGATTCATAGCATACCTGACTGGGTGTCCAAATGTAACTAGATGCTTTCACAAACCCCACCCACAAAGCAGCACATGTTTTTAAGTCCTCAGTTTTCTATGCACATCAGCCTCATAATACCCACCCTGACCTGCTGTAAAAGATCTGGAACAAACAAACATGGTTACACCTACAGTGAGTATTTTCTTATGACTATTGCCCTCAAATTTTGCTGGGCATTTTCATTGTAGCCCAGACATCTGGAATCAATTGCTATTCCATTTATTTAAGATAAAAAGGTCTTTTAAATTTTGGATTTGTGAAGGATTTTTGAGAAAGAGTGCTCTGATTTTTTTCTCCTCTTTTTTTCTCTTCTCTTTCTGATTCTTCCTTTCTTTCTATCACATCTTTTCTTTCTGTCTCTTCATTTCTTTTGTGCTTGGCCAAACAAAAGGCCAAGGACATGATGGACATATGGGGCCACTTGCTTCAAACTTTTAACTCCTAAACAATTTCATTATTGTTTCGTCTTTGGGAACATAATATGATAAATTCTCTGGTTCTCTCTGAGTGTACTGGACTGTTTTTGTGAACTAAAGGAAAAAACACTAGAGGTTCTATCTTGTCCTAGAACTGTAAGTGCTTATCTATATCTGACAATATAACTCAGCCAGAGAAAGAGAGAGAATCTGTAAAAAAAAAAAAAAATCTTAAATTCTTAAATGCTAGAGGTTTATATGTATTACTGGACTTAAATGTGCTATACTAAAAATAACTTTAAAATACAGTTTTGATATCTAATGATGTTCTCAATTCACTACAGCTATAAGGTGAGTACCTCTTCCCTTGGATTTCATGAAAACTGAAGAACTTGAGGGCATCTGAATTTACAGGTGCTTGGTCTTGAGCATTACTATAAATTCAACAAAGAAGGGAGGGTGTGGAGAAATAAGATGGGTAGCATAAGATACATTTTAGAGCTGGCCCATTGCCAGAGTGTGGGTTATGTGTTATAAGATCAGTTACAAGCTGCTCTTTTGAAAAGGACAATGAAGTCCAGTTGGGTTGGTTTTGCTGAGGTTTCCACTGGAAAATATTGAAGGGCAAAACCCCACTGATTATTTTATCACTAAGGAAAATGAGGATTGGATGATGACTTGCTTCTAGCAGGTTTCATGGGGTTAGAGGGTTTCCATAGGACTCCATTAAGGTCCTCTTGAGAAAATGAAAGAAATGTTCAATTTTGCCTTTACCTCCTCTTGGATTCTATGTCCAATTCTTATGATGATGGCAAATACAGTAGAAGGTGCTTTTTGTGGTCAACTGTTTAACAAGAGTCAGGGGGCTTAGGTTTTTCCCCCCTATTGCTAAGCTGAAAGTCTGGCCACAAACATGGAAACATTCATTAAAAGGATAGGGCACACTTTGCCAGTGATTGAGACTTCATGGAAAGCAAGGAGAGGGGTGAAAAAAAATCAATGACTGATTCTGTTTCTCCAAAAGCAATGGGGTTGAATGCACCTGCCTTCTGGGGGTTTCAAAAAAAGACTCTTTTTTTATCCTGATGGCTGCCAGCCTAGCTCCATGACCTTTTGATGGGTCCCTCACTTAACCTCTCCTGAGTGGCTCTTCCAGTGCTCCTGGAAGTGGATGCATGTAGGAAAGAGGAGGCTACCCACATTCAGAGCCTTCCTGGAGGAAACCTTTATGCCCCAAGTAGCAATACGGAAAAATGCCATGGTCACCTTAACCTAGTTTCTGCTACTTCCAGCGAAGACAGAGATGTGGCCACAGGAGTCTGTTTCTGGCCCGGCTGCCAACCTGGCTGCCTGTCACTGGCCAAGCCAAGTCAACCGGGGGTCCCTCGGTATATTTTGCTATAAAATGGATACAGTGTCACATAAGTCCCTCCAAGAGATGAAGTCAGAATTCCTGTGATTTAAAAAAAAAAGCTTTTGTAGATTTTGAGCCCAGTGCTCTCCTGTTTGTGGAAGGTACTCTTTACACATTTGTTGATTTCATATTGGGCTCGACACGAAAGGCTTTAGAACACAGAAAGAGTCTACTTAGCGTGAGCCAATTTCATTCCTAAATCCTTACATTTTTCTTGTTGCTGTTTTTGTTCTGTTTTACTACCACTTGTGGTTGTGTTAACTTCTGATATCACCCCAGGTAAGAAATCTCTGACTCTCTTTCTCTCTCTCTCTTTCTCTTGTTTTTTTTTTTTTTCTCTCATTAAGTGAAATAAAGAAAAATTCTGTAATGATACATAGTATTTTTATAAGTCCTTTTTTTAGCCACAGTAAATTCTCTTTTATCAGCAGCTAAGGAAGGATGTTCTGGTGAATTTAATATTCTGGTCAATAATGAATGCATATGCCATCTGCGGATGGCCAATCTTTAGAGAATTTAAATTAATAAAACATATTTGGCACCAAATCTGGCCTGAGCACAATTTAACCTTTGGTAATTCAGACGATTCAGGAACTTATAAAGAAGGGGTTCAGGGAGGCTTCTGCAAATTTCCACAGTAGCAAGGGGATTAAACACAGGTCGTTTGATGCCAAGATGTGCTCAGTGCAGGGTGGGTTCTCCTGCATGGTGTTGCATTTCTGTGCAATGTGGTTCTAACTGGTGACAGTGATTAGATACTGGGGGTCAGCGCACCGGTGCCCATCCCCATTCACCGAGAAGGAAACCTGACCCGCTTTCTGTTTCCTCGGCAGGTGAAGGTGCACATCATGTCCTCCTCGCACCTCTTCTACCTGGCCCTGTGCTTGCTCACCTTCACCGGCTCTGCCACGGCTGGACCGGAGACCCTGTGTGGAGCCGAGCTGGTGGACGCGCTGCAGTTCGTGTGCGGAGACAGGGGCTTTTATTTCAGTAAGTAGCCCTCCCTCTCTCGGCCCTGTGGATTTACAACCGCAGGGAGTGTGTGAATGACTGAATGACTGCCCGTGGCTGGCAGCCATCCTCAGCCTGCGATTCCTCACCTTAAAGTAAGCCTAGTGTTTCAGTGTGGCTCCGGCAGGTTCTGTAGATTTCGGATGGAATCTTCCTCCTTAGCAGTTTGTCCTATTAACTACTTCCTGATGAGCTCTCCAGCAACTGTCAGCTCTGCCCTCACTATTCTATTCCCTTCAGGGAAAGGAGGGGACAAAAGAACCTGGGGGATTGAGGTTTTTATTCTCGGGACCGTTGTGTGCACATGTAAACATATGGAAACACGTAGACCTGTTTGAAGTGCTAGACAATTTGGACTTGGATAAGGGGTGAAGGGGGCACATCCCAGATGTCTCCATGCTACATGAAATCACTGCAAGTAGCCAGAAGGTAAACGTCCCTCCAAGGCTCAATGGCCAATACATGGGCTCTCCCTAAAATGAAAACACGAATGCCAGGTTAATTTGCCCTCTATGCAAATTGACCTTGAGGTTTTGTCACTGCCCTCCTTTGATGTAGCCTTTCCTGAGTCTCTCCAGTGATATCTCCATCTGGAAAAGGGTCTCTGACAAGTGTGGGGTTACTTATCCCACCAGAGAGGTCTCAGGTGATTAAAAGTCCACAGTCAATAAAAAGTAGATGGCCAAGTCAATGAACACAAACAAAGGTCAGTGCTGCCATAGGGGAACCCTTCACCTAAAGAATCCATCTCAGAAGCATCTCTCTTGTTGCACGTTACACAACAGTGACATTTAAAGCCAGATGCTCACTCTGTATAATTCTTTGGAATTTTGAAGAGTTCCAGGAAACCGATGCTCAGGTCCTCAGTGAGCATGAATCATTCTTAGAGATTCATATTGCTCAAGTGGAGACAGCTTACCTCAGTTACCCACTAAGTTTTGAATAGCTCCTGCCATGACTCACACATTTCAAGTCTCTCTCCTCTTCTTCCCGGGGAAGGTGGGTATGTGTGTGTGTGTTGGTGGGATGGAACGGGGTAGGGGAGGACGCTGGGATAGAGGTCCATGGATATAGGTCTGGGATGGGTGGAGGAATGGAAAGGAAGAGGCAAAAAGGAGGACTGATGATCTGTACACATTGTAGATTTGGCAACAAATACCATTTAAACTAGTGACAGAACAAGATGTGCTTTTTACTATTTGAATGGGCAAATTCCCCCTCTCTTTCCAGCCAATACTTTAATTGAGGTAATTCATCTATTTTCTGGCAATAAAGTGATTCTATCCAGTTCTTGGTTATGGTACCGATGAATGAGTTCATCAGGTGGGTTCTTTTCAAACAGCAAATTTGTTTTACGGAATCACAAATGTGTCAGTCACATCAACATCGCTCAACAATGGGTTGTCCTTATTCCTTACTGTGCTGCTGCTGATCCACATGAAAAAAGAAATAAATGAGTAGTCCTTACTTATTATGCCCAAGAGGATTATATATTTTTTTGCCTTTATAATCCATCTGTGCCGTGATCCAATTTACTAGGTGATTGCCAAGCCTACAAGTATCTTCCGTTATGTGCCAGGTTTAATTGCCTTGTCCAGTATGATATGCTGCAGGATTTCCATGTACAGTCCATGGAAACTGGATCCTTCCAATGCCTACAGTGATTGCACTAGATGGTGAAAAGTGAGACTGGAAAGAATGATTTGGTGCCAAACAACCATGCGATACATACGTATGTTCATACCGACACTTAAGAATATTGGACAACTATGATGGAAACCAACTTCAAGGCACTGAACGGACTTTTTTATTCTGTTACTACAATGATCAAGTGCAAACAAATGCTTTAAATTGAAAAGGGTACGGTTATCTATGGCAACACTTGATGTTTAGAGTATGACTCTGGAGAGAAAAGGGTTTTATAAATTGTGTATTATTATCATCAGTATTGTCATCAAGAGCCTATGTTTTCTAAGTTTTGTCTCATACAATTCCATAACTTATGTAAATCCTTTCCCTGACATAGATCATCGTGCACAAAAGTGTTCTTGTTAACTTTTTAGTGACCTGGACAATCGTGTTTGCCTGAGAGAAGTTAGTCCCTTTAAATTCTTTAATTCAAAACATTGATGGAGCATCTGCTCTGTGTAAGACTCTATACTAGTCATCGAGATGTCTAGAAGCAAATAAGAGAGATTGATTTTGTCTTCAAGGAATTCACGGTCTAATTGATGGTTAAGATATTACACACACACACACATACACACACACACACAAGTATTATATCAAGTGTCATAGGAGAAAAATTATCATGGGAGATTAGATTATAGTCTTTATGCTTTTCCCAAATATTTTGTCCCAATTTGAAGTCACCTGACTAGGATTTACCCTCTCATTGGGCTCCTTGATGTGGAGTGCTATATTCACTTACCATTAAATCCCAGTACCTAGCTTAATGCCTGGCTGCACCAGCAGTGGCTCATATTTGATTGCTGGCCTGACAAGATTGAATTGAATTGAATCCAGTTGAATGAAATAGAATCACTTGTTTGGGATCTTAGTCTTCAACACCTTCAGGAATTAATCAGATTTGCCACGTACTTTGAACAATTCTTCTCACCTCATATTTACACAGCTATTTGATAAAACTATTTTCTTTTCTTTTTTTTAAAATTAATACAACATATACTAACAAACTTAGAGGCTGCATTCTGGTTATCTCTCAGGCTACATTGATGGTCTGTTTTGTGTCTGAGCCAATTATTCTTAAAGGCATTAACTGTTGTCAACAAATTTTATTCAGTTCCTTTTTGGCCCCCAAGATTTACTGTGAATGGAGAAGTCAGCTCCAAGCATTTACAATCTTTGAAATACTTATTAGAGCAAAACACTCCTTCTTACCTCTATCCCCTGTCAATTGACTCATTATATTTTTACCCTTACTTTCAAAGTTTTATTGTGATTGCAATTTTATTTTAAGCTGCTGGCAATTCCATTTTGAAAGTATGGATTTTTCTTTTAATAGTAGAAGGCAGTTTTTGATCTTAGTTTGAAATTCAAACATCTAAAAGAAAATTGTCTTCACATCTGTGTTGTTGTTGTTGTTATTGTTGTTGGGCCAGAATATTTACCAAGAAAAAATTTTTAACCTTATTAGAAACACCACTGAATACATTTTTCTGTCCTGCTTGTTTTATATCTCTTGACCCAGCGTTGTGCATGAGCTCATATTTCTCTAATGAGCCTGAGTTCCACGAGAGCACAGTGCAAAGCAACCGTCTAGAATGATTTTTTCTGTGAACATCTTCCCAGCACAAGTGAAACACTTCCTCTATAATTAATGCAGCTTCCCCAGACATTTTCTGAAATGACAGTTCCAATGAAAAGCTAATTACTGATTCTTCCCTATGCATCACAGTAAGAGAGCCCATCAACCAGTCTTGTGTGCTCATAGTCCTGTGAGAAAAATGGTGGCTTAATGGAGGCGACACAATGGCAAAAGAGCTAGTTATTATCTTACCAGAGTGACAGAGCTCTCACAGAGGGTGGCTTGTTCTAGCCTTGTTTTGGATAAAACTGCAAGAGGAAAAGAGCTTCAAGTGAAATAGGAGACATGACGTTTATGCTAGATATAATTTTTGACAGCCATTAAACCATTTTAACATGTGTTTTAAGGGCTTGGGGAATTTCTCTCCTTGGAGATACTTTAAAAAGTGATGAACAACCAACCACCTTGGATGGTTTCAATTAAAAACAACCAGAAGAAAGAAAGTTTCTGAGGTCCTTTTTAGTTTTAAGAGTATATAAACAATCTCTTAAATAAATTGTATCTGCTTTACCTCAGTGGTCTGGAAAAAAGGAGAAGTAAATCAATTAGAAAATAAAGTTGGATACCCTTTTGGCTCTTTCAGATTTATAGTTTTTATAAAACATACATCCAATTCACAGTTATTAAGAACAGGTCTGAATAAACAAATGGCATTCTTTTTGTGTTAAAATATACTGTTTGAAGAATTTAAGTGAAACTTTGCCATCGATTTCATTCTTATTGATTAAACAACTTTCTTAGATGTAGGTTATTATTATTAACTCAAGCTTCTATCATTTGAAATATCATGCTCAGAAAACTGCTCCCAGACCTGTCATTCATTAGCTGTATGACTTTGGCAAACATTTAAACTTGCTGGGCTGAAATGTCCTTGCCTATAAAACAAGGAGATTTTGTTAAAGTAAATGACCTTTTTTAACTTTAACAGACTCATAGTCTAGGTTGTAATTAACAAAGATTTGGAGCTATTCAAGAAAGAAGAATCTTGGATGTAAGTACTGACCAAAGGACATTTAATCTCTTTTATCTTCTTTATATAGATTCTGTTTCTCCCCAAAGACAGGAAATTATACTACTAAAGGAAAGAGGAGCCACTTTCTGTGTTTGTTTTGTTTCAAGCTGGGTTTCAACCCCTCCAAGATGGACTAGAAGCTCAGTCACCACAAAAGACACACAGGTCATCTGGCCAAAGGAACACACACCTCATGAAAACAGATTACCATTTTTCTTTCCTAGAAAGGACCAACTGACAGTTCTCATATACATTTGCTCACACTCTTGGACACGATGGGGACAGATGAAGTCATATTTTAGCTGCCCTTTATTATATTAGAGAAGAAAAATAAAAATCTATAACCTTCTTAACCTTGAACAAAAGCTTTTCCCAGCTTATTGATATTGCCTTTCCAATTAAAGAAGAGACAGTACAATTTGGGGCATTCAAAGATATATTCACCCACTATTATTAGCATTGCTTTGAGTGAGGCTGGATTTAAGCTGCACCATTGGCATTCTTTGACTTGGTACATTTCAGACTGCCAACCATGCCTTTGTAAGACAGCTGGTCAAGTCAGGGTATGGTCACTGGCTATGGAAAAGCTTTTCTCTTTGAAACTAATTGGCACATGTGGGGTTTGACCTTAATGCTCTGACCTCATCATTAGCACAACTAAGCTAATAAGACACAGATATTCTTAAAGAAAAACAATGTTTTTATATTGACGCTAAGTACTTGTTAATACTCTTTAAATATGTCTAATAAGACCAGGGGACTACTGAGAAAGTGACGGTTTCTATGCAAAATTAGAAAATAATTTACATTTTTCTGACATTTCAATGTTTTCAAGACCATTCCTCCCTGATGGAAATTATAAGAAGCAGAAGAGTGTGAGTGAAGGGTTTCAAGACCAAGCGCGTGGTCTCTATTGCCAAAAATCTAGGGTTTGAATCCAAACTCTGTGACTTACTTGAGGATGACCTTGAGGAAATTACTTAATCTCTTTGTTCCTCAATTTCCTCATCTGTAAAATGAGATCTGCCTCATAGAACTGGTGTAGGGTTAAATGAGTTAATACATTAGAACATATTAACTTGGAATTTTTCTTGGCATATGGTAAGCACCATACACATGTTAGCTATTATATTTATTAATTCTCTTCTGGGATAAGTTGCAGAGTCTATTATAAAGGTTGAAGTATCTGAATAGCCAATTTATTATGTTATACATTCATTTTTTTCTCTTTAGGGGCAGCTTATAAAACTTGTTATCTGCAGTAGCAGTTATATATAAACTCATGAACAAGAAGAATGTCTTGTTTGACTAGTACATTTACTTTTTCAAAATCCAGTAGTATCAGCTCTCTCACCTGTGTATACTTCAGTCTTAGAAGGCAAGAAGTATCGCTTCATGGGACAAACAAGAAATGTGAGATACTGAGATTTTGTGACTTACTTCACTGGATGAATCCAGAAGCAAAGTCAAGGTCTTTTGTCTTTCAAAGGCATGTTTATCAGGCCATTCACATTGTTTAGAGGGGTAGCATAGACAGATGTTCCCAAGATCCCAGTACTCTTTTGAGATATAAGGAGCAGAGACCCCTGAGTGACTCAGTTGACTTGAAACACTTCTTTGAAAAGAAGCATGAAGGAGGTATCCATGTAATTTCACTTCCTAGAAAAGGAAAGTCTTCTTTGATGAGAGTCTGCTGTTGTTCAAGAACCTTCAGACTGGATTCTTGGACTGAGAGAGAACAGTCAGTTCACCAGGGGTACCAGGATGTGCAGTGTAATTTTAGGGAGCCCCTCCTCAGTCCGGTTCAAGTTTTCCTCCTCCTCTACCAGCAAACCTTAATTTTTTCTTTCTTGCACCTATCAGTTCTGTTGTTTTTTCTCAAGATCTACGGAAGGAGGGCTGTTTATTAGAACTAAGGACCTTTCTCTGGGTGCTATGAGAGAGGGGGTAAAAAAAAGAGAAGTGGTCACAAGGTACCATAATCCCCGTAGTGCACGGGGCACAAAGAGACTTCCCCAACTTGACCATGAGAGGAGTGGTGGGAGCAGCCGGGTTTTGGAGGCAAGGCTGCTACCTGTGCAGGAATCACTTGACCAGTTGTTTGAGAACCATTGATATTGGAACGTCTCGTATCTTCAGTGGCTTGTAGGTTAGACAATTTGGAACCAACAGAGAGTTTTGGTGTTCTTCAAATTCTCTGGGCCTTCATATACCTTGTCCAGACATCATGCACCATGCCAGCATTTCTCAGGACCTCTGTTAAGAGTCGACCTCATCCCTCCAGCAGCCTTCTTTCTGATTTCACAGCTCATATCAAAGAATCAGACACACTAAAAACAGGCACAAGATCTCCCAAGGAGATGTCTCATTGTTCCTAACAGCAGGCTACAAAGCCTTTGCTCTTTGATGCAGCCAGACATCTTTAACAACCATAGTGGCAAAAAATCGTTTTGCACTGAGCTGCTGCCCTGGCAAAGTTCCATGCTGCACCTTTCCATGAAACATCAGCGGGCTCTTACATCACAAAACATTGCTTTTGGTCTGGAAAGTTCAAATCCTCAAGCCTTTATTAGCTGTTAGACAAAGGAGATGACAACACAGCATTTTGTTTGTCTTTATCTATATGCGAGATCATGTTTAAAACATAGCAAAGAGCTGTTATTTGACATACGGTTCCTTAACTGCAGTAAGCTGTGTGCCTATTTAATGCATTGTTTAGTCTCACATTGGCTAAAGCCACTTAAAGAAGCACTTGGCAAGCTCGGGCTTTTCATTCTTGGCATAGCTGCCCCTCTTACTTTTTCACTGAACATTAAATACCAAGAAAAACCCTTCACTTACTTTGTATTTGGCATATTGCTTTATGCAATTGGCCAGAACTTTTGCACATGGCCCTCTGCATTTGTCCTATGGTAATTGATGGCTTTGCAATATTTGATCAGCAGCAGCATGGACACAAAGAGAAATTGTGCAACCAGCAGAGACCACACAGTCTTTCCAATTAAAACCTTTTACATTAAATGTTCCTGCATTCTGCAGGGGCAAAGGTTTACACATCAAAAGGAAATGCATGGTAAAGACCCTTTTGAAGACACCCAAAAGCCTGATTATTGATTATGTATACATCTCTGTAATATCTCCCAATTCAAACTACCTCATTGTTCAAGGAAGTAAAATTAAAAAATGCTACAAGGTTGGAAGCCCTTGAAAAATAATCAAACATTAAGAATGAAACTGGGAGAAGTGTCTATCCAAGGTCACACTACTAGCTAGTGACAGAGGTAGGAGACATTGTTGATTCTGTTTTCTGATTCCCATGTAGTGTTCTGCCTTTAGCACCAATGAACCAAGCTTATGTCAAAGTTACTTGGTAAGGTAAAATGATCAAGAGAGGCTTGTAATCAATCCAAATGAATATAGGTCTTGGTGGCTCTCTCATTCCAACAAATACACCTGAGACTTAAGTTAACACTTTTGTTCCTTTGCTGTAGAAATTCACAAACTTCAGCGATTTCCTGCCTGTTACCTATAGAGCACTCAAAGCCTTCCTATTTGCTTCAGGCATTCCAAGTCCTCTTAAGGTCATAGTTTAGACTATTATTGTATATTATATTATTCTGACTCTTTGGTCACTCTCTCCAATGTCAACTTGGGTAGCACTGCTTTGGAATGGCTTAGCAAAGCCGTGCTCCTGGAAAATCTGAAACAGTCAGAGGAGTTGTTGGATCAGCTTTTTTTCTGGAGATTTCTCTGACGGCCCCAAACCAAAAGAAATTTACACCTGATTTTTTTTCCAGTTTTCCAAGCAAACACTCTATGAATCTCTTCGAACTTTCTTCTTTCCTCTGTGGTCTTTATGATGCAATAGACAAGCAGTCTGAAGGGTCTTTTTAAACTTCAAAAATGTGTTAGTCATAGAGTCAATCCTGTGAATATTGCTGGGAAGATGGTACTACCTCTGTGCCATTTACCCTGATGAAATGAGTCTTTCATCAGAGGGAGGTGATTAAGAAAGTCTGCACTGAGCCAACCGGCACACAGCCAAGTCTGGATTATCTATGAAACTGGGGAAAGGAGCAGTAAGAGTTAGAACTCTAGAATAAAGAGATTGGGGGAAACTGTCGATTTCAGCCCCCCTTGTTTCTCCCTTCTCTCCGCCCCCAGCGTCAGCCTCTTTGTAAGACAGAGGGGCATGTTTTAAGTCTTACTTCCTTTTCCAACTCCCCCACTCACCTCTCCCAGCAGTTCCATTGGCAACAGTTTCTCAACATCAACACTATTGACATTTGAGGGCAGATCATTTTTGTTGGGGGAAGGGAGCTGTCCTGTGCCTTTTGGAATGGTTAGTTAGCACCATAGTTGGTTTCTATCCTCTGCATGCCAGTAGTCCCCTCTTCCCTGCTGAGATGATAAAAATGTCTCCAGACATTGCCAAATGTCCTTGAGTTGGGGACAGGGGAGGGGAGAAATCACCCCTCATGGAGAACTACTAGACTAGAGAAATTTTTAGAAGAGAGATATGGGGAGCCATGAGTGAAAGATACATACAAACTAAGTATCAGTCACTGGTTAATCAAGACTCCATGAGCCATTGCCCAGGAGAAACAATGAGAGGAATGATTGTGGTTTTGAAAACTTTTCTCTGAAAATAAAAAGGTCTTCCTATAGGCTAAATAAAAGGTATTTGCAGGCCCTCCCTTCTACCTTACATATCATTTTTCATTTAGACCACCCAGGAGTTAATGAATGGATCTTCAGAATGCTCACTTGGTATTACTGTCTATGTCCTTGCTACACAGGAAGCAGAAAAATGATAGGGCTTATCTTTTTACCACACTGAGTGAGCTTGCTTGAAGAGCTTGTCTTCATGAGGTGGTTAGGTAGTCACTGAGGTATTGCACACACAGGCAAAAGAGCTCTATTCTCCCAAGTCAGCTCTTGGTGACTTCTGCTTAACCTCAAAAAGCAGTGTTCAGCAAAAGGAATGTACTCACTAATCAGAAAAGGATCTTTGCACTCTCGGGTTGCCCATCTAGACTGCTTCCTTATCACAGGGACTGCTTCCTTCCCTAGCCTGACTTAGGGAAATTGAATTTTTTTAAGCTGTGGCTTTGATAAAATCAAGTGAGTTTATCACCACATGAACCAGTGACCATGTGATTCTATCCTCAAAGGTCTCACATCCAAAGGTTCCCAGAGACAAAACATTTGACATAGCTAAGACACTTCTGAACCACACAATCAAATACCCATGATGGTTGGTGGGAAATTTTCATCCTCTTTAATTTGAGCTTTCTCAGAAAAATAAACTAAGTTAAAAAAAAATTTTTCTGTCCTCCACAGCATTCAGTGGTAGAAACTTAATAAAACCCTCTGACTTGATGTTGAAAAGTCATTCCAAAAGCTATTTTCTTCTACCGATCTCCAGAATATATACCATGACTTTCCATTTGCATCTGCCACCACTGTGGACCTGAGATTGAATGTATAGATTTTAAAAGTCTATTTGATTTGAGGTGTTGTCTCTTGAGATCCCTTCACAGTTGCCCCAATAAAACTTCTAGATCAACAGTAAGCTAATCTAGTCAACAGGGAGTTTTCAAAGGCTATCAAAGGAAGCCACCCAGATAGGTTCCACCTATGGAAACGATTATGAAAAGAGAACCTGCATTCACTGTCTCTTATTTTATCTGAGGTGCTCACACTAAAAGGAGCAGGGATAGTTAAGGGAAGGTACTCAACAAATTGTACATCCCTGGCAAATAAGCCCCTGGACAGGTATAAGTGCTAGAGTATCAGCCCTCAGAGAACACTACAAATATTGCTCTGTTTCTATTTGCCAAAGCATAATTGAAGAATTGAAGAGCTAGAAAGAGCCATAAAGAGCAATCTGGTCCAATGCTCTCACTTCCCAGATGAGGAAAGCAACATCCAGAAAAAACATGATGTGCATGAGATCACAAAGCACACTGCTGGGAAAGCCAAGACTGCAAGTCTGTCAGTCACCTCATTCTCAGTCTAGAACTCTTTGTTCCATGGAACACTTTAAACTTAACCTTAAAACTCACACGAAGGTAGCACTAGCAACCACAGTCTATAAAGTAGAGTGAACAGCTACGTCACAGTCTTCTGGTGTAACCCATCAGAATAGTCTTTGAAAGCTCAAGCCCTTAACCATTCATAAAAACTTTTTTCCAATTTCTACCACCCATCAGATTACATCATCAAGTCCAAATATGATCAACCTGACTATAGGACTATGGATCTTCATAGACCTTAGTAGTTTGATGGGTTGGAAGCTTTAAAAAAAAGTAATGAGCTCATTTTAATTTGAAGTCATGTCATTTGGTTGACAGATTTATACATTGTGTATTGTGTGTTAAGTCAGATGCTACCCAAAACAAAAGGTATTGTCAAACCATGATTTCTGTCTCCATATATTCCTGACTTGCTAGTCTTCCATGAAGGTCTTCCATGAAGAAGCTTAAATTTTCCTACATATTTTGAGTTTTATGTTTCTTTCCATTAAAGTTTCCAGCCATTCATAGGCATATTTAGTTTGGCAGAAAGTAGCAGTGACTCATAGAATGAAGAAATTTGAAAGCAAAGCTACTGAAAATGGATCTAATTTCTTTTTTTGGGTAATTTGGGAGTAAGCGATTGATAATTTGTCTAATTTTTTCTGGTTTCATCAGCTGCCATACTGCCAAATATTTGTTCCATATGGATGCTTTGTTATTCCTGAAACATATAACACATTTCAGCTGCAACGATATATAATATGGTCAAAGGGTAAGACTATTGTTGGCTCCTTTTCTCATTGTTTTTGGCTAGACACCCTCAATCAATGGGTATTGAGTGAAAGTACAGGATCATATTGAAAACATTTTCATCGTGTTTCTTCCTATGGATCCAGCTCTTTCACTGATGGGTTGTCAAGCCCAGCAAATGTTCCCTATTATAGGGATTATTATGTTTTCGGCATAGATGTGACTGCCAGCCCATGCTTTCCTCTTACAACTCCACTCTCAGTTTGATGGCAAGATATATTTGGCTCTCCAAAGATTCCTTCATTTCAGTTGGTTTTTGACTCTCACTCTGGAACAGGGTATTTGGGGGACAGATAATGAGTAGATCCATGGCATACTCAGGCAATAGGCATTATTTCAGACTTACCTGAAGGTGGACAGTCCGTGGACCCTGAGTCATCTGAATCATGAGACTTGTAAAAGGTATTAGTGCCAAAAATCTGGCTGGCATTTCTGTAAACGACTAGTGCTCTGCATGCAATTATGGAAATCCTTACCAGAAAATCCAGACAAGGGTTCAGAAATATTGCACAAAAACACCATGATGTGTAAACTAAAGACACAGAAGGACTTACTTCTAGCTGGGTCTCAGGTAGGCATTAATCACTTTAGTGTTGTAAAGTCATCCCACAAGTAATGGCTTTCAATCAATAGAAATTATTAAATGTTCAATCCAGTGAAAAAAATAATAAACCAGCAATAATAACGAAGAACAGAGAATTTATCTGTTAAAAGAAACTAGATTTTATTGAAGGCCATGGAAAGTGTTTTGTGGCCGGAAACAATCTCTTGCTTACAAGGGAAAATTTCATTTGACTAACAAATGTTCCCAGGGGCACACATCAATGTCACATAGTAAAAATATAGCTTAGTATGAAAAGACAGATTTGGAGCCTTGCTACTAAAAGCAACCTGAAAACTTGGTAGAAATGCAGAATAAGGGTCCTACTCTGGACTAATAAATACAAAAACTGCAATATAACCAGATACCCAGAGGATTTGCATGCATATTAGGATTTGAGGAGCCCTGGTCTAAGGAATCACAGAAAATAACAGGCACATGTTGATTGGTGAGTCCATCCATTAAGAGAGAGAACACAAAAAATAGGGGCCAAACACACTTGTGGTCATTAACAATATATATGCTGATTCAACTGTATCAAGTCCCAATTCTCTCAAGTTGGTGGAGCCTTTTCTCAGAAGAAGTATTGAACTACTCCAAGGATAACCCCATGGCCTGACCTTCTATGAACTGGAAATTGGAACTCCTAAGTGCTGTGGCTGCAATTTCCAAACCCATTACTGGGGCCAGAAACTGTGATCCAGTCCTTATGATCTTGCCAGTTTCTTTTCAAATCGTTACTTTTTTTTTTTTTAAAGAATAGCCAAGCAAGCATCCTTAAAAAAATTTTTTTTCTAATGGCACTGAGTGGACAAATGTGTGTTTTATTCATATCAAATTGTCTCCTCTGTCGAGTTCAGCCAGGTTTTAATATTATTTCTTACAACTCTAAGTTGATTAGTTTCATTAGGGCTGCTATTGGAATTTAAAAGAAATGGTTTTAAGCTAAGATAAGTAAATTTCTGTCACCTGTTGGAAGGTTGAAGGATAAATTTTGAAACCATTTTTCAAAGAGACAACTGGCTCCCCAGGTGAAAGCCTGCACTAGACCTGTTCTGGAACTCGGCCGGTTCCCCAGCCAGAGCCCATGAATGGTCAAGTTATCTAAAGGCTTCAGAAAGGCATTACCCTCAGCAGGACAGGTAAGAGTGACAGGAGGCCAGTTTGTAACTTCTATTACTTGAATGACATTAGAAAAAAGGGAGGGCTTTGAACTGGGGCATTAAGAAACCTTGAATTTACTTAGTGCTTTACCACTAAATAACTTGATAAATTTGGTGACTAGTACCGTAGGTCTTAAAACCCATTTCTATTAGAACAATGATACTGAGATAAAGGAAGACATTCCACTTCTAAAGTTGGATCTCTGTGGTACCTTTTTGGATTTTCTGGGGGAGGGGGGGAATCACAGACATAGTTTTTATTTTTCACATATATTTTTGTTAAACTTAAGTACCTGCCACCTCTTGATGGTATTTAAGTCTAGGATAAGGTGATATTGAACTTAGCTCAAAACTATATATTTAATTTGTTTAGACTTAACCCACAGCTTTTTAATACAACAATATCCCTGACTTTTTGGCACTCTACCCACTGAAAGAATGTTGACAAGATAAGACCTTTTTCAGAACTAATGTTTACTGTTGTTTCATAGAAATCTCTGTATTCAGTTAATAAATTCAGTTGGATGTATAGTTTATTGTATGTTACTTCATTAGCATTCTTCTCTCATTACTTTTGCTCAGTGCTTTAGTAAGATGTATGGAAGTAAAATTGTAGCACCAATCAAATTAATTGTAGCTCATCAGCTGGGTACCTGCTCTGTGCTAAGCAACACACGATGGAAGATGAAGCCATGCCCGGAAAGAGGTTTCACGATAGCACGTGAGGTCTTGTCAACTATCAATCATACAGCCTCAAGCTCGAGTCAGATAGAAATGTTTCTTCCCTATATTATTCTAGTCCGTGCCATTCATTGAGTGTCTCTGATTAGCACAGCACTCACGATGGAAGGAAAGAGTGAAGTATAGCCCCTACCCTCATGGAGTTAATACTCCAGAACAGACGTTGCAAAATGATGCCAGACCCTACTTCTGTGCACCAGAATCTAGCTGACAGCCATGTTTTGGTTAGTCTATGCAATATATTTTTCTAATTTTGAAATTTCAAAAATCAAGAGATTTTCAATAAAAACAATATGAACAGCTTCTGTTCAGACATTGGGTGATCTAGAATTCCTGAGTGACAGCTGTCGGCTGGAGCCTTTTAGGTAGGCTATGTGCTCCTCCACTCATCACAGGGCCTTACAGGCTTGCTCTATTCATCTATACACCCATCCAGCCTAGGCACAGATTGACCCATGCCAGCCTTGCCCCCGGTCGGCAAGATCTCTCCGGACATTAACCATACACCTTTCTCTTTTACTCAGTTCAACACCCATATATTGCTTTTGTACTGTCAACCCAGCACTAGATAGCCACTGCTGCTTCAAATAAACTACAGGTAGTCAAAAAACTTATCTTTAAGGAACTTCATAGCTCTCCTCAAACATTACAAGTGTGCAACTTAGATAGACTTTAAAAGACAATCAAGTCCTTCTAGCAAACAAAGAAACCAAGTCTGAAAAAAAATGAACATTAAATAATTTAGAGATGATCCAAGGCTTATTTCTTCAAGAGCAAGTGGAGTTTTTGGCCAGTGACCTTGTCAAGCAGGAAAGGCCGGGTTCCCAGCCCACGCTATGGACAAGTTACATAATCACTGAGTGTTTAGGACAGTGGAGACCATCAAACCCCACTTGTCAGACAAAGCAAATTGTAGCGCTGCAGTTTGTTTTGCACCAAGATCCAGAACAGCTGTTACCATTTCACTTGAAGATCACACGTGTCCCTCCTTCCATTCCCATCACCGTGTAGGTCCTCCTCATCACTCACCAAAACTATTGCGACAGCCTCCTTAACGATTGCTCTGTGTCCAGTATTGCTTGACACCAACCATCCCACCCATGAGATTAATCTTTCTAAAGCACAGTTCTAATCACTTTATCCATTTTCTAAACAATTTCCAGTGACCATCCATGGCTAAGTAAAACTGAATCCAAACTCCTCAATTTGACGTTAAGGCATTTTATATAAGGCCTCTAACACTCCAATTGTACTTCCTAATGTTTCCTTTCAGCAAAACTCACAAACTGGTAGTCTGTAAGTTGTATGCAATCTTCAGAAGTATTTTGTTTGACAAATATAGTGTTTTTATAAAACTTTAAATTATCTAGCAATATTTATTAACATCCTCTTCCCTCTAGATTGGCCCATGTTTCTGCTTTACCAAAATCCCAACCACTGCCTATTCACTTACTCTGAACCACTTGACTTCTTAATACGATTTGCTTTGTTCTGAGAGGCATGTGAGTTTACAGATACATCCTACATATTCCAACATCCAGCCTAGATGACTCTTCCTGGACTTCCCTTCTGTTTGTCTATCAAATGTCACCTCCTCTGTAAAATCTTCTACTAGATGTCACCGCCCTTTCCTCTAAATGGCAATCATATTATTTTTACAACACTTATCATCTATTTTACATTGTGGTTTTCGGTAAGTGTTCATGCTTCATACCACATGGTTGATTATAAGCTCCTCGAAGTGGAGGACCGCTTTATTAATCTCTGGGAGATCCCACATACTCCTTGTACACAGTGTGGTCAGTGTCTACATGGGATTGATTGTTGTCTATTTATCTTTGGCTGTCCAGGCCTAGGTTACTTGTTTATCCATAAGAAGCCAATAACTCATTTGAAATGCAGACATGACTGAGTCTGAAAGCCCTCATAGACTTTTAGGTATTTCAAGTAGGGAGTGAGAAGTGCCATATCTACAGGAAACTACTGAGGGAATGTAGGTAAACGGAACGTAATCCTTTTTCTTGGAAGCTGGCTGTGATCTTCTGCTTAAAGCACTGTTGTATGTCTCACAAGGAACATTGGCAAACCCTTTAGCCTGCTCAACCAAAGAGATAATGTTCGGTATCAGAAGAAGTTCTGAATATAAGGTGAGAAGACATGAACACCCTAAGGAGACCTGGCTTTGTGGGTGATAAGATGGATGCTTGCGGGCAGTCAATTCTCTTAATTATAAAATGGGTACAATCAGTCCTCCCCTGCCTACAGAAAGGGACTTTTCTCAGTATCAGGTGAGATAATACCCATGGAGTCATCACAAAATTCTCAAGGAATCACGGCCAGCTATGGGTTTCTAGAGATAATTGGAAGTGTCATTCAAATTGAAGGGCATTAGGACAGGGTACATTCTGAAGCTGCAAGTGGGTTAGCCAAGATGGCATGCATGCATTTTCCTGCAGAGATTGGGGGACTGTCATTCCTTCTGAGGTTATGCATGCTTCTCGTGACTGAAATTACAATGAAAAAGTAGGAGTAGGTGTCTTGCTGGGCAGCGCCTCCCTCTTCCCCCATCCATGAGGAGGGATGAGAGGTTAATTAAACACATCTCTTGGGCAGCAGGAATGATCAGGGCTGTCCCTGGAACACAGTTGCTTCAAAAAGTAGGCTTTTGTTTCAGGGAAAATCTCCCACAGAGAAGGATGGAACACCAAAGAGAACTATAAATAGGACTATCATTTATGTCAATTATAAATAGATTTGTTCCCTTTTGATTAGAAGATTAATATAGCTGAAAGTCTGTAGTCAAACAGAAATGAGGGAAAAACTCCTGACAAAATATTGTTATGTGTTAATAGTTAGATTTGATACCTTTTCCTCCCTGAGGTATTTTCTCTGATTTTCCCTAAATGAAGACATTTGAGTTTAGAATTCAATTTTTAGTCTGTGGAGTACATTTGTTCATACTTCCTTAGCTCCTCAAGATCACTCTTCACCTTCTAGATGAGAAAACACAGACACATACACGCCTTTCTTTGTGTGAAAAAATTGACTATCAGTGTTAGGAAGTCACAAGGGGTAAAACTTTCTCCTCAGATGCTCCCAAGATGGTTGCCATATGCTATTACAAAAGTTCTCTTCTAATTTTTTTAATTAAATTTATTGGGGTGACAGTGGTTAATAGGATTACATAAGTTTCAAGTGTACAGTTCTATGATACATCATCTATGTATTGCATTGTGTGCCCCCACCCACTTCTGCCACCACACTTTGACCCCCTTGACTCTTTACTATCTCCTACCCCCCTTCTCTCTGGTAACCAGCAGACTGTTTGTTTTTCTTGCTTTTTCATTTGTTGCTTTAAGTTTTATATCTCATAGATAAGTGAAATCATATGGTTCTTAACTTTTTTGGTCTGACTTAGTTTGTTTAACATGGTAGTTTCAAGATCCATCCATGTTGTCACAAATGGCAATATTTCATCTTTCTTTATGGCTCAATAGTACCATATCTTCTTTAGCTAATCCTCTATCAAAGGATATTTGGTTTTTTCATGTACAAATAATAATAATAACAACAATAGGAGATAGCAATGTAAAAAACTCTTTTCACAAAAGAGATTCTTTACCAAATTACACTGTCCGTGTGCCCCCTCAACAAATACCTGTCACCAGGGAGCATAAGGACTGAAGGGAAAGGTTACGTTGAAGAAAGACCACACCCCAAAGGCTGTTGCTTCTGAGCACTTGTCAGAGAGGCAGCCATTTTCCTTTTCTTCTGGAGGGAGTGTTATCTCTAGAGGGATCCCAGGGCTTTGGGTCTGTTAGCCAATTCTTCATCCTCTGCTCCTATTCAGGATGCATTTCTTCCCAGGCCCAGAGAGAGAAATGTCCACTTCCCATCCAGCTGAGTGCTAGGTTTATCCTGGGACCCTGGGGCCCTGCAGATGAAGCAACATGGTGACTTTGTCCTTTACTACGCACAATAGAACACTCTGGAACGCAGGTCTTCCACCTGTGAGGATGCAGGACAGAAAACCTTACCTGAGTCTACCCTCTGTGCCTCATGGACGCTCTTGATTTCAGCTAACCCAGACTCAGCATTAAGAAAGAGGCTGTGGTGAGGTAATTGGGAAGAAGGGGCAGATGCAGTGAGCAGGGACCCTCCTGGGAAACTTCTCCACCACTTTAAATGCCCTATCCCGGTCTCACTGTGGAATATTCTAAAATGAACATAGCTTGTCAACTGGAAATATACTGCCTGACCCGAGATTCAGGGGAGATTGGGAGGGGGGGATCAGACTAATCAGGAATTTAGAAAGCCTGGGTCCCAACACATAAAGAAATATATTGAGTATTTTTAAAGATATAAAATTCTTAGAACTGTTGGACAGTTTTTTGTGTCTGACCTCTCTCTTCCAAGTAGCATTGCTCAACAGCCCAGCCCCCACCAGAAAGCTGACATCATGCTGTTGTGCAACCCACAGCCATCACAATGTCACTTTGCTGTGGCACTGGCTATGCATTCAGCTACTGAGAGGCCTAGCAGCTTTAGGTTTTGAGTCAGAAGTTATGAGCAGGATCATTCCCATGAAACCTGAGCCCTTGGTTCTCCTAAAAAGTCAAAATACATTTGGATCTTGCAAATCGAGAATGCCAGAGCCAATATTTTCCTCTTTAATCAAAACTCAGGAATGGCATGGTGGGTGGCTGGAGCCATGTTCTTCCCTTCCCTTCCCTTCCCTCCCCTTCCCTTCCCTTCCCTTCCCTTCCCTTCCCTTTCCCCCACACTCCCAGCTAAGAGTCTACAGGGCTCAAGAGCCGAAGGGGGAAGGAGCGTGTCCGGCCCTGAGCCTCCCTGCCAAGCACGGCATCAGTTGTGGACTCTGACACAGTGGGATGTGGAAACATGAGCCTGAGATCACTGATTTGTTCCCAGACTGATAGGTAAACACAAAATAGGAAAGGCTTCTTCCCACTCCTCCTTGTACTCCCAATCAAATATTTGAGGTGCTAGCCAACAGCCTGACTCTGCATCCAGTGTTGGCCACTGACTCAGTTGACCCCCTGGGGGGGGGAGATTTTTCATCCATGTTGGATCACGCCCCTGGCTCCACCTATGAAACAATTTTCAAAATTGAGGAAATGAGCCCCTTTTCCATCCTTAATGAGGCTCTCCCAGAATGCTCTCAAGAGCTTCACAGAGAGCCCAGAGTCCTGACTTGTCACAGAGATGGAACGGCCTTTAGATGTGCTTAAGTGAAACATCGGCCCCCATGCAGGTGGCCAGGTTTATCTCACTCTTCCTATGTTAGTCATCTCCCAAGGAAATGTAGACGTAACAGGAGAATGGATGAAGCGTCTGCTCCCCTGCTGCATGCCCTCCTTCTAGACTGTGACACTCCTCAGACCTCAGGAATCACCACGGAGGGTCCGTCCCAGCCTTGCTTAATGGCAAGTTGCAGAAAAGCAGCTTCCAAATATTTGCCATGACGCCTGTTAAGTGTAATGAAATTACACGCACTTGTCGGGAAGTCATAGCTGGTGTTTAAGCTAGGCTTTGAAGAGACAGGACTTCGATAGATGAAGACATAATGCAAAAGCACACAAACAGCAGAGGCAAAGGCGTGGGCAGAGGGGCGTGAGCCATGCAGCCAGGGGCGTGGCTAACAGGCTCGTGGAGAGCAAAGCAAGATAAGCCCAAAGACACAGGTTAGGACAACCTTTATATTAAAGAATAATAATAAATAGCACTTTCTGAATGGTTTTTATATGCATGGTTCTGTTTTAAATATTGGTATGTCTTAACTCTTAATCCTCACGACAAACCTATAAAGTGGGTGCAATCATTATCTTCACTTTACAAGTAAGGTCACAGAGAAGTCCATAACGTGTCTAAAGACACGTAGCCTCTCAGTGGAACAAAACCAGGGTTTTAACTCAAGCATCTGACTCCAGTGCCCATGGTCCTTGCAGCCTTTACAGCACACTGTCCACAGCAAGCCTTTATTTTGCCTTTTCCCCCATCACTTCTTCCCTAGTTGTGGAGATTCAGGGTAGTATCTAAGACCAAACTTATGTGTTCCTTCCTTAGTGAGACCACTTCCAACTCTATCAGCAACAATTTATCGCCCCCTAACCCAGAATTTTCTTTATTTGTATCTACAGTATTGTTTCCAGTCTTATATTAGAGTTAAGAACATGCTCATTTACAAACTTCTTCAGTCCAAAATGGAAATCACATTCCATTTTATAACCTCAGATATCGGAACAGTACTTTGCATGTAGCAAGTGTTCAATTAGCGTTGCCTGAATTGTACTGAATATCAGAATCTACTGGCTGAAGCTTGCAGAAATGTCCCCTAACCCCACCATACCTCTTTAAGATCATCTTTCCTATCTTAAAACAAACAAACAAAAACAAAAAACGAAGAAATCTTGAGTCCCGCAGGGAACTCTCCCACTCCTGAAAACCTACAACCCATAAAAAAAAAACTGTTTGGAAAAGCACAGTGTGGACAATCCCAGGCCACAGACCAAGAACACCATTCCAGGTTTAGCCCTGCTCAGCTGCAAAAGAATGCCAATGGTAACAGTGCTTCTACAGGGAAAAACACAGCCACGCCAGGGCGCCGTGTATCACCAGGCACCGTGGGGCTCCAGGATTTCTGAAAAGGCTCCCTTTATTCTGATATAGTTCTCAGCTTCTCGACCTCTAAATCCCACCTTCTTGTGGGAAACTCAAAAACACCCAATTTAATTAAAACCTCTCTTTTTCACATTGCAGTCACAAGTTTTCACCAGGGCGCAACGTGTTGCTAGCCCAGCAGTTTCCAGACTAGATGGTTCAGCGACGCAGGTGCTGTTTTCTTTTTAGGGCCCGTGTCCTTAAGTTGCTTTGCTGTTGAAATATCTCTTAGAAAATCTCTAAGAAAGATATGCCCTTAGATAACCTGCTCTGGCCAATTCCAGCCCAAACTCTCCCTCTTTTATCCAACTCTTCTGGTCTGGAAGATTCCTTTCTAACATAGGTTAGGTTAGGCAAAAGAAAGAAAATGCCTTATCTTTGATTTTTTTAAAAAAAGTATATTCTTTTATGTTTGACATTACTTAACTGCAAGCTCAGAGCGTCGAT
Organism: Saccopteryx leptura; assembly: GCF_036850995.1. Taxonomy (NCBI): domain Eukaryota; kingdom Metazoa; phylum Chordata; class Mammalia; order Chiroptera; family Emballonuridae; genus Saccopteryx; species Saccopteryx leptura. Next base: position 295,475,228 of record NC_089503.1, read on the forward strand.
AACAATAAGCACCACACTATGCCTTGTGGAAGAATGCCAAATAAAAGTTTGAAATGGCCTGCAACTATCTAATCGGCAAGACCACTATTAGATAGATTGAGCTTGATAGAACTGCAAAGTTGAGTGCTAAAATGTGATGGATGTGTGCGCATATTTACTGAGTCTCTATTACATTTCAGGCTCTGTAGCTTGTGCTGGGGACATTGAGATGAACCAAACTGACAGGGTTCATCTCACCTGCCTTAGGTGCTTAGAATTTAGCCAGAAAGGTACAGACTGCTAAGAAAGAACAAGGAATGGTGAGGCCCTGTGCCCTGGAATCATCTGGGAAAACAAGATAGAGCATTCCTCAAACTTTCTTTTCTTCCCAACTGTTGGCATATCTTTCTCTTCAATTTCCCACCTTCTTCTTGATGCCTTCTACAGCATGCCTTGTTGCATACTTACTGTTATGGTCAGTGGTTTTAGAATCTTTGTGGCAAGGAGACCTCACTGTTAGGTTCATTTTGGGGCTCTTGGTCTTCCCTCTTTTTATCCCAACTAACCAAGGGAGGCAACTTAAATTGCGTGACATGTTGGCTTCCATCTGGAGTCAGACTCACTGTACCTCTCTGTTTTCCTGCACTTATTGAGACATTCCAGGTACATTGGCGTCTCTTGTCCCGGGAAGGCCCGCAATTCCTGAGGTGTTAAGAAAAAGAAACCATACAATATCCACGGGCCTATATCTTGGCTTTCTGGAAATTTATTACCCACACTGTGTAAACAAACAAAATAGAGAATGGTAGAACATGTTAGATAGTTCTCAAATTGCTTCCTTGTTTGAGAAATTCTCATGTTCTTTGGAAGGGAGAACAACTGCTCTCTGATCCTTGAAGATAAAGTCCAAACAGAAGTCACAGACAGTGATATGACTTTATTGATTAACTCAATTCCTATCTAGGAGTCAGTTTGTCTACCTGGAAGAGGTCTGGGAATAAACAAACTAGACTAGGTGTAGGGAACAGAACCATTGATCAAGTTCCAGATAGGACACTGTGACTAGGTCAATCTGACATTAGAATATAGACTTAGACATTTGCTTATTTTCTTACCAGTAGCCTTTTTAATTTGCCAAAATCTTTTCCTCGCTCTTCTCTGACACTACCAGACTAACCATCTGAGGCCTCTTTCAAGGCTGAACTTCTGTGATTCTGTATTCCTAGGTCCCAAATCCTACAAATAGCAAAGGTTTAGGAGAAATAACCCAAGACCTTTCTTCTGAAAATATATTCAAGGTATTATTAGTCTTATTAGAATTGGAGAGACCCTGGCCGGTTGGCTCAGTGGTAGAGCATCGGCCTGGCGTGGGGGGGACCCGGGTTCAATTCCCGGTCAGGGCACATGGGAGAGGCACCCATTTGCTTCTCTACCCCTCCCCCCTCCTTCCTCTCTGTCTCTCTCTTCCCCTCCTGCAGCCAAGGCTCCATTGGAGCAAGGATGGCCCGGGCGCTGGGGATGGCTCCTTGGCCTCTGCCCCAGGTGCTGGAGAGGCTCTGGTCGCGGCAGAGCGACGCCCCGAAGGGGCAGAGCATCGCCCCCTGGTGGGCAGAGCGTCGCCCCTGGTGGGCGTGCCGGGTGGATCCTGGTCGGGCGCATGCGGGAGTCTGTCTGACTGTCTCTCCCCGTTTCCAGCTTCAGAAAAAAAAAAAAAAAGAATTGGGAGCATTAATCAAAGTTAGATGCATAGCTAGAAGAATAGACTGGTGACAAACAGCATATAGATCTTGAAAAAAAAATAGCAGAGAACTTGTTTAAGTGCACCAAATAAGTTTGAAAGAAACAAAAGCAAATGTGTCCTTTTTCTGTATTTGCCAACATAGAGCAATAACCATAATCTCCAACGTAGATGGTGCATAGCCTTGGCCTCCAAATCCGGGATGAAAGGGATGGAGAAGTCCAGAAAAGCAGTGTTTTATCAGGTCTAATTTAGTCCTAGAACTACCAAGAGTCCATTTGTCTCCAAGTGGAGCATTGCCTGGTGGCTGTGTTTCCATTCATGGCAGAAAACTACTAGGGCCATCAGATCAAGAGAGTTCCCAAAGAAAGTCAGAAAGCAGCGCCAAGACGCGAATACGGTTCCTATTGCAGCCAAAATAGTTCACTTAGTTCTTTGTGTTGCTCCCTTACTTTTCGTAATGGAGCAATTTCTATGAAGGTTGTGCAAAAATAAGATTTTTAGCTTTGAGCAGTAAATGAGTGAACGGGGCAAGAAAAGTATAAAATTTAATGAAAAAAAGAAAGAGCGATAAGGGAACAATACAAAAGCCCTGAGAAGCAGTGCTTCCCTTTAAAGAATCTCCTGCATAAAAATCCACACCTGAAAATCAGATGTGCTCTGGATGGATTTTCTCAGGTCAGAAGAATCTAACGCTTTACTGAATTACTTTTAAAGTGCTCCAACCTAGTGACTTCACATTGCACATGGTCGGGCACTTCCTTTGGGACATTTTGTTTGTCTCTAAACTAGAAGAGGTGAAAAGAAGAATCCATGAGGTGGGGGGACCTTTGGAGGTCTCTGTTTCCTCTCATGTTTGTGCTCCACTTATTCCAAGTGGATATAATATGATAAGACTTAGAAACTCTAGGAAGTACAGGGGTAAGAGTTTCTGTCAAGGATAAATGTAGAACTATGGCATTATACGTTGGAAAAAACTTCAAACTCATAAATGCTCTCTACTGAGAAGTAATACCTTCTTCAACATCCTGACCAAAGGCTTCTGCTGAAATCCCCCCAAGGGGTAGAACAACTCAACTGCTTCCTAGGTTCTGTGAATAGGAAACCGTAGCACTGCGTGTTACAGCAATCCATGAGATGGTCGTATCTCTCTTGAATGGAAGAAGCCCCTCAGTGACTCAGCAGGGCTTCTTCTCTGAACCTTCCTGGTATTTCGTACCTGCTAAGGCTCTTATCCTCATTTTGCTTTGTATTATGGTTCTTCATGGGTTATCTCATCCCCCTGCTGGATGACACAGCTATTGAAAGCCAGGGCTTTGCCTTATCCAAATATCTTTACCTACTCAACTATACTTAGGGCAGTGCCTTAAATATGCCAGGTAACAGTTTTTTTTTTATTTTCTTTTTAAAGTGGCTTGTTTTTAAATCAAATCACACTTAGTTCTGCAGGAGGACTGACCTAAAAATTATTTTTGCCACCATAGATTTACATTTCCTTAAAATTTCCTTGATATTTAATCCATGGACAATATGCCTGACACATAGTAGACAGTCAATACAATTGTGAAATGGATTTGTGAGTGAATAAATCAGTGAATGATGCTCAGAAAGTGTGCTCCCCTTTTCTCCTGAGAAGTTGAGGGAATGTTGAAAGAATTTTTTTTTTCCTGTATTTTTCTGAAGCCAGAAACGGGAAGAGACAGTCAGACAGACTCACGCATGCGCCCGACCAGGATCCACCTGGCACGCCCACCAGGGGGTGACGCTCTGCCCACCAGGGGGCGATGCTCTGCCCCTCCGGGGCGTCGCTCTGTTGCGACCAGAGCCACTCTAGCGCCTGGGGCAGAGGCCAAGGAGCCATCCCCAGCGCCGGGGCCATCTTTGCTCCAGTGGAGCCTCGGCTGCGGGAGAGGAAGAGAGAGACAGAGAGGAAGGAGAGGGGGAGGGGTGGAGAAGCAGATGGGCGCTTCTCCTGTGTGCCCTGGCCGGGAATCGAACCAGGGACTTCCGCACGCCAGGCCGACGCTCTACCACTGAGCAAACCAGCCAGGGCCTGAAAGAATTTTTTATTCATCTGAGCCTGACTCTCCTGTTTTGGTCTAGTACTGCTGATTCTAAGGTATCATCACCATAATCCAACAGTGATGTAACATGAACTTTTGCTCTGTGTAATCACAGACCTGGGTGAATTTCCTAGAAAAGAACAGCCCCTGAACTAAACTGTTTAGACGAAATAGAAATTGGACCTCTTCCATATTGTTAAAGAGCAAGGATAGTTTTAACTCTGCTCTGCCCCTTCCATTTTGGCCCCCACACCCCATAGCAGCACTTACAGAGTCCTGACACAGAATTATAGCATCTCAAACTTGCCTAGTTTGTGCCTCCTCCTATTCCATCCATGCACTCTGGATGATATGTTACCTTCCTTCCAGGAAGCTCTGTATAAATGTATCTTAATGCAATGGAACAAAATTGTAATGGGGACATCTGAAATACCAATAACGAACCAGTGATCTTCAATGAACTTTGTTCATTCAGCCAGTGGGTATGATTAAGATATTTTGCAAGTTACAGAGTTCCAGGATTATTTTGGTTTAAACAACATGGAAGTTAATTTCTTTCACGTAGGAGTCCCAAGATACAGAGTGTAGGGTGGCTGAACTATCTGCTGAACAGCAGGTCTGTTCCACAAAATCTTCAGAGATCCAGGCTTCTTCTAGCTTTCTACTTTATTATCTTAACATTGTGGCCATCATCTATATGGCCCAAGATAGCTACTGGAGCATCTTGAAGCAACATTCCAGCCAGAAGTTGTCATATGATACCTTCACTTATTATATTCCATTATCTAGAATGTGAGCCACTGGCCACAAATAGCTGCAAGGGAAGCTAGGAAACAAAGTCAACTAAAAATTAGTGTTTCCATTATTATAGGAGGGAGAATGAATATTAGGCAATGAGTAGGAATCCCTGCTAGGACCATCCCCTAGGGCCTAGGAGCTTACCCATGCACTACACAATCAAAGGTTGATCTAGTATCAGCCAGATCTAGATGCCAATCCTGGCAGCACCACCTGATGAACTATTTCCCATGCTATTAAAATTGGGAAGATCATGCATTTCCCCAAACTCTGACAATCCAGAGCATCATGGCTCTCCCAATTTGTTCCCTCTACGGTCTGCTGGTCAACTATTCCCCACTCCTAGTTTATCACTCTTAACTCCTGAATACAATATCCTCTGTTACCGGTTCCCTTCTCTGTAGCTATTCTAAAAGGTGAATGGAGGGTAGGAAACAGCTGGAGGCAGGAGTCATGAGTGCCTGGGATTTTGCAGGAGCTGTTGGTGACCCAAGGTGTCTTAAAGGGGTTGAGCATCATCCAATTACATCACAAATGAGCTCCACAAAAACTCATTCTTTAAGCCCAGCAACTGAATTTCTACTCATTATTATTTCTGTAACTAAAATTTAGAATCACAGAATCATAACATATTGCAGTTGGAATAAGCCTTGAAATGTTCCTGATCCAAACGCCTCACTTACACATGGGCAAATGGATCTGCTAAAAGGTGTAGTTGACCCATCCTAGCTCACTCAAGCTGAATAATGCTGCCAGGTATCCATAACCTATGAGTAGTTTCTGTTCTTGCTCATTTTTTCACCTGCAGTCCAGCTACTGAAGACATGTGTTAAAATATTCTGCCTGTATTAAAAATGTTTTTTTCCATCTGAAGTACAAACATAGGTAGTGAGGAGACAGTATAGAATAAGGAGGCCGAAGGCCGGGACTTCAGTCCTAGGTGGAAAGAACTGCCTGCATGACCTGCAGCGAGTTGTTTCATCCTTCAAGATATCAGGTTCCTCATTTAGCAGCAAAGGGATCTGTCTGAATGAACCCTGAAGCGCCTTGTAGCTCGGATGTTCCTTGCTTCTTGGCTGTGTCAGCTGTCTCCACCTGGATCCACGTCTTCCAGTCCCACACAAGAGGGAGAGCAGGCCCGTCCCAGTATTTGAGGAGGCCCATCAGGACAAGAGTTGGCCTCTTACTGTGGGGGCTGGAGAAGGGAAGCAGCTGAAGCAACACTATCAGTTTCCTTCCCATTCAAAAGAGCACACTCGAGGCCCTCTCAGGGGATGCCATCAGGATTCTGACAGTGTGGGGTCTGTCTTATGACGGGAATGAAGGATTACTGTAGAACAGGGGTGCTTAGTGGCCGTGATTCTGAACACAAGAACCAAAGATGGAAGGAAAGCCAAGAGGTCCTTAGGTCCAGTCCCCTGCCTCTGTCTAAGCTTTCCAAGGCAGATGGTTGTCATCCTACATTTAAAAATCTCCAGGGCAGCTTCCCACAATGCCCTGGGGTCCTCATGTTTCCCCCTTACAATCAAGAGATTTTTCCTGATGTTTTAGTGGAAACACTTTTAAAGTAGCATGAGTCTGCTTATCCTTGTCTAGCCTTGGAGATGAGGAAGAATACTCTTTGTAGTAATAACCCTTCTTATACCTGGCAGTGGGGCTGAAGTCACCACCTAGCCTTTTCTTTTGGGGGCTAAATCTTAATTTTCCATCCAGTTAATCATTTTTTTTTTTTACTCTTATCTGGATCTTTTCCAGCCTTCCCAAATGAGTCTTAAAATAGAAGGATGAAATCTGAGTTCCCAGTCTAATTAAAACCTCAGCAAGGCCAAGTTTTGTGGAAAGATTACTCCAGGCTTTCGTTTCATGATTCTCAGCTTTCACCTGCCTCATAATACGATTCTGTTCTAGTACTTTCCTGCTCACTCAGGGCCACAGCTATTTTGCTATAGTGCTTGCCTCTGCCAGTTGGAACCCATGTTTGTCCATTTGAAACATCTTCCTGTTTTTAATGATCTCCCTCCATTTCTGAATTATTAAAGATTATTTTAAATTCTAATCATACCTCCTAATGCTTGAAGGTCTTTTCCTGTCGTAGTACAATCTGAAAAACACTCCAGTCCCTTATTTCAGGTACTAAGGAAGGAGTCTCAATTTATATCAACTCTAGAAGGGACTGAGTATCACTTATTTCTCCCAAGACCCACAAGCATGGTTTGAGAAAGAAAAGCAATGCAGACCACCCCTCTCCATTCATTTATTCAACAAACTGGGTCTAAGAAAAAAAAAATCAGTTTCTCTACATATTCACTAACACCTCCACACAATGTAAACAAAATGTATTCATTGTCTGCAGACCTGCGGTGGCTGCTGGGTTTAGAGCAGTAAGTGAAAAGGATTGTTCTTGCTTTGTGGATCTCACATTCCAAAGGGGGTTGGAGGAGGAGGAGGGAGACAAAGCAACCAATAAATAAACACTACCCTGTCAAATCTTGATAAATGTTTTTGAATGAAACAGTGGAATAATAGACCTCAGGGTGGTGCCTATCTTAGATGGGGGAGACAGGAGAGACCTCCCCAAGGAGGGGGTCCTCAAGACCCATGGCTTAGCAGGCAGAGCTCTGCTATTCTGAACCAACCTCCTTTAGCAAACCCAACTTTCCTCCTGGACCTAGAACTAACTTTTGCTGGGATGTTAATGGCTGATAATATGCCATTTCTTAGTTTAAGTTAATTATTTACATTTCCAAAGGACTCTTTTATCACTTCTTTAATCAGAAGGTTAAACAGAAAGAATTTCGGAATACGAGTGCTTTAGTTCCTCAGAAAATTAATGGACATTCTTGGAAAACGGCTCCAGAAGGCCATTAAGTGGGGAGAGTGGACTTCACTGACATCAAACAGATTTCTTCCTGTAGAACTTCTCAGACGCTTCAATTAGGCTGGTGAACTTTAAGATTTTCCAAAGTGTGATGATGTTTGCAGCTGATTCCTAACCTTTCCACATGGAACCTCTTGAAGAACTCTCTTGGGTGAACCCTGGGCTGAGGAGGTACCTTGAGTCCTTTGAAGTCTTTTGATGTTGGACTTGGCATTTGGGATATGATTCTAATCACAGCAGCCAAAGTGCAGGCCAGCCCTGGGTGTTTCTAAAAGGTATAATGCTCACAAGACTAGGTACTCTGGGAGCCTGACCTTCTCTACTTTCCTCAAATCACTGAGCCTTCTGAGAATCTTTTTTTTTTTTAATTAAATTTATTGTAGTGACAGTGGTTAATAGGATTACATAGGTTTCAAGTGTAGAATTCTACAATACATCTATATATTGCATTGCGTATCCACCACCCAAAGGCAGATCATCTTCTGTCTTCATATATACGACCCTTTACCTTTCCATACTTCCTCAGCCCTGTTCCCTCTGGTAACCACTATACTGTTGTCTGTGTCTATAATTTTTTTGTTTGTCTGTCTTATTTGTTCATTTGTTTCTTTCAGTTTTACATTCCACATATTAGTGAAATCATGTAGTTCTTTTATTTAATTTATTGGGGTGACATTGGTTAATAAAATTATATAGGTTAACTTTTCTTACCTACTTCACTTAGCACGATATTCTTAAAAGCCATTCATATTGTCTCAAATGGCAGTATTCCATCTTGAGAGCCTTTTGAGTGTCTGAATTTCTTCTTTCCAGGAAAATCCACAACCATACATAATTACACATTATGCAGAGGTCTCACAGGCCTCCTACCAGCATTCATCCATGGACTGGAGGATTTCTAAGGACCTGTGGGTGCTAGAGTTCTAATAAGTTTCTGCTCTCAGATCATGTTGACCTCTTCGTCCACATTTTTTATTAGCCTATGGATTTCTTGGGACCAGACCAAATATTTTTATCTCTGTCCAAGCTTCCTGCAGCCTTCGTAGAGTACCCAGTTCACAAGGGGGCCCGATTAGTGTCCCTGTGCTTGTTGCCACCTCCCCAGAGTGTCCCATGATGATTGTTGCCTGAGAAACAGCCAGGGAAGGTGGGGAGACCCTTCAACATGAAAGCACTGTACCCACCAACCCTGGGGATACCCACTTGGCTTCCCAATTAGTAAATGAGGTCATTTTCCCTCTGATCCTTTCCATTTGAAACAGATCTGTGAAGAAGGCGTGTGAGGAATGACCTAGTGAGGAAACTGGAAGGAAGTGACTAGAAAGGGACTCATTAAACACCCAACTCCTTCTTTGAAGGGGAATGGAAACAGAGACCTAGAGGAAAGTTATAATGGCCATGCCAGCAGAGCCCTGCGTTCCTCCCAGGGCTCCCAATATGGATTTCCTGCCTGCGGGGCACCATTTGATTTAAAGCTATGGGAGCCTCACACATGCAGAAGAAGAGCTGAGAAAGAAGTAGAGCAGCCTTTGCCCTCTTCCCGCCACTGCTGTGTGGAAACAGCCAGATTAATTAACCCAGTTTCCTCTGCAGGATTGATCCTGACACTCGCTTGAGAGACTCCGATGATTATCTGTCACCTGAGTGACAAATACAAATTGTGATTTTTTTCTTTTTCTTTTTGCAAACCCCAATGTCCTTTGGTTTATGCAACCACCTCGGTTCTATAGGCACTGGTGGGTGGCGTCCTTCCCTTTTTGCTTCCTTTGCCATGAGTTTTGAACAACCTGTGAATGGATGCTTTGATGATGTGGTCCTGAAGCTGTGCCCCCAGCCCTGTTCGGCCTCTCTGCATCACCCTGGGAGGTTAGAAAAGGTGAAGGCGCAGAACAGGTAGATAAGAGTCCTCGGAAAGTCTGTCTTCTGAAGTTAAGTTTTATCATTGTGCAGATTGGCTCCAATACCTACCCACCTGACAATGTTGAAAGCCTAAAAATAAATTGAACCTGGTGCTTAGTCAAGGCAGCTTTCCATATCACAGGGCAGCCCTGTGCTCCTGGCTTCACGTGTGGCCGGGGAATTGGCTGAGGCTCTGATGTCCTTCCCTGTGACCTGGCTTGCTGTTTTCAGGTGCAAGCTGAAGTCAGAGTGACACAGATTGAGCCAATAAAAGATGCAGGAAAGGGATAAAGACCAACATGTGTTTTTTGTTTCAGTTTAGTTTCTTGAGACAGTTACGACTTTTATTTCCCTTCTTGCAATAAAAGTGGTTCTGCTACTACACTAACATACGGATGCCTTAATTAGGCAATTATCAAAAGAGATACGAAGATTTTCTGGAGTTTTTTAAGTGTCAGAGGTCTTTTCCAAGACTCCAGGCCTCCCTGGCCACCCTGTCCTGTCTAGGGCTCTGCTCCTTACTCATATATTCTATAGACACGCGAGAAGTTTGCCTCAGACTGAGGCGTCGGCATCATCTGAGAACTCGTTGGAAATGCAGGTTCTCAGATACCGCTCAGACCCATTGATACAGCAACTACGTGGGTGGGACCCCATCATGATGTTTTAACCAGCCGTCTAGGGGATACTGAGGCAGGCTCACATTTGAGAAGCACTGATATATATCATCACGGAACCACCCACTCCGCTGTCTGCTAGTCATGTTGGGCTCTGGCTGCTTCAGGGGCCCCCAAAGATTTACGAGCCTGAAATACATCCTTCTCTGGGGTTTAGGGAACAAGTCTGTGGTGGAGAAGTTTTACCACCGTTTCTACCCTTAAGATACTTCAAATCAAGTTTGGGAATTGGGCCCATCCTCATAAAACAAAAAATAAAGGTTTTTAGATAATTAAGTGCTGGTTTATGATGCACAAAGGAATCATTTTACACCTTCAGAGAGGTTAGTGAAAATGAAGTCCTCAGACAAGAATTCTTACCGGGGCCTAAAAAGCAGCTGCTCTCACTCAACTCAGACTTTATTGCTCGGGCAGGTGTCATTAAACTGGTGAATTCAGCAACCCTGCACTAGTTTTCTTTAGCATTGTCACTATTATCAGGATTATAAAGGGGATGGTGACCTGTTGCCTCATTTTTGTCTGTTTTGTTCATGCTGAATCCTCAGTACTGAGAGCAGTGTCCAGGACATAGTAAGTGCTCAATAAACACTGGGGACTGTATGACTTATCAGCAGGAGAGAAATAATGTGGCCAGAGGACAGATATAATTGGCAAGATTTTGGGATGGATGGGGAGGCAGATCATCAGGGATATTACTCCTGAAAGAAGGTCAGAGACAGCAGACTGGGCAGGAGCCTGGTGACCCAGATAGGACCTGGGTTCAGGAGGAGCACAGAAGCAGGTTTGCTATTTAGAACAGATTGCCCTGCTCCACACAGTGGGGTGTGGTGCTGTCTCAGCTTCTTGGGCTCCCCCTCTCCCCACCCTAGAGAAGAAAACCCACAGGTACTTGGTGATTTTGGAAGTTGAGAACCCAGGTCACTTGTCATCAATTTCATTTTCCCTAGTTTTTTTATTACTTGGCAAACCTTTGGATGCCAAGCCCAAGTCCTGGTTCCACCATGTTTTCTTCCAAGGAAACTGCACTAGTAATTGAAAACAGAGACTGGATCCCTGGTTCTCATTCATGGGATGCAGGTAGGATTCCTGTTTGTGCTCCACCTTGGCTGTCTCTTCTAATCTTGGAAGAAAATGTGGTTGTAATTCTCTGCTTTGGGCCTTTGCTCTTCTTTTCTGGTCCTTGTGCAAAATTGTGAATTTTCATCAAAAATATTAAATCCTTATGGCTGAGTAGTATTCCATGATGACATCGGATCATTTACAGTAACATGGATGGACCTTGATAACATTATACTGAGTGAAATAAGTAAATCAGAAAAAACTAAGAACTGTATGATTCCATACATAGATGGGACATAAAAATGAGACTCAGAGACATGGACAAGAATGTGATGGTAACCAGGAAAGAGGGAAGAGGGGGAGGAAAGAAAGGGAGGGGGTGGAGGAGCACAAAGAAAACCAGACAGAAGGTGACAGAAGACAATTTGACTTTGGGTGAGGGGTATGCAACATAATCAAATGTCAGAATAATCTGGAGATGTTTTCTCTAAACATATGAACCCTGATTTATCAATGTCACCTCATTAAAATTAATTTTTAAAAAAAGAGAAAATAACAAAATCAAAAAATATTAAATCCATTAACTGCTAGGGGGAAAAAATAGCTGTGTCTGATAATATCTTTTAACTGAGTAATTCCATTCCTGGAAATTAAGTCTTATAAGTAATCTAAAGGGATAGAAAGTGATGGACAGAGACACTACAATATTAGTTAAAATCATGATAAAACTGGAAATGGCATACATGTCTAATAATGGGAAAGTGGTTAAAGAAATAAATGATGGAAGAGCTACTCAATAAACTATTCTGCAGCTTTAAAATGATAATTATGAAGATTATGTGGCCACAGGCAAAGTGCTTGCAATATAATGTAGATAACATAATTTGTTGGGATGCCAAGATTATGGGTAAAATGCATGTATTTCAGTTCCCAATAAAGTTTTTATAATCTGGTGCCATGCAAGGAGACGGGAAACCAGCTGGTCTGGTGGCATTACAGAGCCAACTGCCCTGTCTGAAACAGGGAGGAACCATAGTGTACTGGGTGAGAAGTGAACGTCCAAACTCCCGCCCTGCCCTCAGTGGCAGGATTGCACAAACTTCTCTCTCAAGGGCAAAAGCCATGCACGACAGTCCTGCCAGTACTCTCTGGAGAGCGCTTAGGACAAAACCCTTATCTACCACGTAGGCTCAAACCCGGGGTTGGTGGGCTGACGAAGATGACCTCACTCATACCTTAATGGCTATTAGCATTATGTAACTTTGAGAATTCCAGTAACAGTGACAACTTCAGAGTTTTCCTCACTTGGGAAGTCTCCCAATTATAATAATAATAATTATTATTATAATCATAATGTCTATTCCATGTAGTCACTGTAGGATGTAAATGAGATGAGACATGAAAAGTAATATTTGCTATAGTAGCTTGATAGAAAGTATGCAAAAAAGGGAAGCTATTGGTAGCAGATTATTGCAAGGTCCCCTGTTGTTTTAAGCATCAAATAACTAAGTTTAAATATAAAATGAACAGAAGAATGAAATGCCCCCTCTTTAGCTGAAGAAGAAATGTACATTTAATGGAAGAATTTCTTATCTCATTTGATTATTTCTTTGGGTCTGATTATAGTTTCTTCTCTTTCATTAGCTAATCAGTATCCTCTAGGTTTCTCAAGTGTTCTTACTGCATGAAGTTGTCTGCCCTACTATGTGTAAGTCACATTAGGGAGCTAAATTATGCCCAAACCAGGTAGCATGGTCTGCATAGTAACTCTGACATTTGAAGAAATGCATAATTTCAGATAGAACACTAGGAGACAGAGATACTCTTGGTGATGCCACAGATGACTAACTTAGATGGAGATGAGAAGGCTGGGAAGCCAAGAGCCATAGCCAAGGACAAGAGGGGAATATGATTAAAAGACATCAACAGGCTGAAAGGAGAAGTCCAGTGTGATTTGTAGCCTGCTGAGTCCCAAGAAAAAAGCTGTGACCAGAGGGCACAGATGTTCTGAAGAATGAGAGGAATTTCTGATGATTTGAAGTCTGACTGCAGGAAATGCCTGCCGGGAGCAGTATCAGGGAACTGTGGACGCACCAGTTCAATGAGAAGATACTAGAGACTAAGACTTCACCAGTGACCTTTACCAAAGTTTCATCTTATACCAGAAGCAAAGAATGAGTAGGAACAGGAGGACTAGAAGTTGCCTGAAAAGGAAAAAAAAATCAATAAATTAGCAAATCTTAGACATAGTTTAAAATGTTTCTACACCAGCAGCCCCCTTTTTCTATCATGCTTTTCTTTAAAAGTCATTGCCAATGACTTCAGCTCACAGTTCAGGAACGAGGACAGGTGTAGCTCTCTCCACATTCTCTTATCAGAACCTACTTCGCAGTCAAAACACTTCACCTCTCTCCTCTTACCCCCACTATACAGAAGCTGCTATGAAACCTTGAGGGGTCATTTCTTCTCATCAACCTAACGGTTTATATAAGCCATTTCTATACAAATATGCCTCTAATTGACATCGTGGGGACTGCAGAGACCATACCCATCTAGAGCTTGATGGTTTCGATGGTCTCTTCCTTCTCACAGGTGTGAGAAGCTGGGAAGTAGGCACAGAAGGTCCTCAACTTACTATGATTCTACTTAATGATTTTTCAGCTTTACAGTGATGTGATAATGATATGCATTCAGGAGAACCTATATTTTGAATTCTGAATTTTGGTCTTTTCCTGGGCTAGCAATACATGGTGATGTTGGACAACCAGCTAACATCGTGACTACAAGGGTAAATAATTGATACTCTCTAGTGTAATATTAAGTGCATTTTCAGCTTAAGATATTTTCAGGTTATGATGGATTTCCCTGAATATAACCCCATCATAAGTCGAGGAGCATCTGTCTTCCTGGAAACCTGGTAAGAGAGAATGGAGGCTGCCCTGCCCATCAGAAGAGAGCACTTTGCCCCTGACCAGGGACCCTCACTTCCAGCTGGTTAGGACAGAGCTAATTAAGCCTAAATACTAGCAGAAGTGCCTCCATTCAGCCTTCTGAACACAGATCTGAGCAGACAGAAGGCAAGTGTTGAGGGAAATCAAATGTCCACAAGCCATTGTCCTGGCCGAGCGTCCCTGCCCAAAAGAGCCTCCCCAGCTCTCTGACACATTAGGCCTCAACACTGCTTGCTCTTGATGAAGCTAACTAATTCTGCAACCATGGTAGGCTTTGTGAGAAATTGAAAATGACTGCTGGGAAAATTGTCCCCAGTTCTCAGAAAGGAAATTCACAGAAGTGAGTGACTGGCTAGAAGGCCAACTGACCATTGCCTCGGAATGGGGTCCCAGAGCAATGTGGTCATTCCTAGTGTTTCTGAGGAGTGAGGAAAAATAAAAAAGTTTGATTTTTTTCAGCTAATATCACAAACTATAAAATATTTTTCTTTGCTGAATTTAGTAAAATAGATAAGAGAATCAGAGAAGTTTCTTGATTGATAACAGTACTTGCTAGAAAGCATTTAGTGAGGTTTGGAGGTATAGGCATGATATTGGTCCCAGATGAAATAAAGATGAGAACAGGATTTAGCTTGGGGGAAAACTGTAGCTTAAGCAACCCTTTCTTTCTTCTTATTCAGAGTCACTTCTTCAGTTCAGAAAAATAATAGATTTGGGGGTGGGGTAGTGAGGTTGATTAAAAGCTAGCAGGCTCAGTGATTGCCAGGTTACTAAGAAGCCTCTTAAATTGACTTTGAGTTTGCAATCATGTCCAAAGATATATGAAATTCTAAAATACAATAATTTTAGGAAAGAAAAGCACTTAAAGTCTCTTGGTCATATTTAAGCAATCAAATATTGAGAAAAGTTATAGCAGCAAAATTCCATAGGGAAATAAAGAAACAAAGGAAGGATGGTCTGAAAAGTCCAGATTTTAGCTGGAAGTTCCAGAAATAATGTAATCACTCCCTAAGTGAACCATTCTTCCTGAGGCTGCATACCTGCTTGGTATTTTGATGAATGATACTGAAACTTGCTTGAGAACTCCTTGTACAGATTTAAAAATTTTACCTACCTTAACATTATTTTATTTTCTCAAAAGTAAAGGGGGGGATAGTATTTGAAAAGACATGTTTATAACGGTCATCTTCTAGTTTTGTCCTCTGGATGGAAGTTGGGTATCAATGGCAGAGATAATGACTTGCCTAGGAACCCATTCATATTATTGGAGATGAGATAATATTCAGTCAAAGCTGGAATTTTCAAGTGAATCTACACATCTGTCCTGCTGGAAGGAACTGAATATTATGCAGGGAATGCATATACCATTGACAGACACCAAGAAAACTAGTGAAATAAGATGTTGGTGGCTCAGTGGTAGAGTATCAGCCTGGTGTGTGGATGTCCTGGGTTCAATTCCTAGTCAGGGCCCATAGGAGAAGCACCCATCTGCTTCTCCACCCCTCTCCTTCCCCTTCTCTCTCTTTTTCTCTCTCTCTTCCTCTCCTGCAGCCATGGCTCGATTAGAGCGAGTTGGCCCTGGGAGCTGAAGATGGCTCCATGGCCTTCACCTCAGGTGCTAAGAAGAGCTCTGTTGCTGAGCAATAGAGCAACACTCCAAATGGGCAGAGCATTGCCCCCTAGTGGGTTTACTGGGTAGATCTAGCCAGTCAGGTCACATGCAGGAGTCTGTCTCTGCCTCCCCTCCTCTCACTGGATAAAAAAAAAAAAATCTTGGCCATATTGAGCACCAGGAAGTTCAACATTCTGGCCAACAATATTGACAACCCTCCCAGGGCTTGTCACTTACTCCTCTTTGAAGATGCAGCTTTGTGATGTGTGTTGGTAAAGAGCCATGCATAGGGATTTCTAGAAAAAGCCTTCTCACTCTAATTCTCCTTTCCAAGCATCCACACCAGTAAGGGCCACCCCTTTTTCTTATTCCTTAAAGCCTTTAGGAGCCTGGTTTTCAAAATGTACTTTGATTCTCTCCACTGTTTCAAGAGCTCCAACAAATTACTCTCATCCTCCTCATCCTCCTTCTAATTACAAGGGCAGTCTGTCTGAAGCTGGCTGTGTAGTCCCCAACAATGGTCTTATCCCCTACCCTTACTCCAGCCTACCTCCATATTGGACATTCCCCCCATGTTTCTCCACTAAGCTCAACCCTGATCCTTAATTTCCTTAAATTCAACCTACAAATCTTGTTTTTATCTAAACGTAAACTTGACAAAGAAGAAACTTCTGGTTCTCTCATCAAACTTTTCTTCACTATTTATTTTTCCTAATTTTAGGGAAAAACACTGATATGGCATATGTACCTTATTAATTAAAAAGTGGGTAGCATAACCATACAAAGATAATCCTTAGAGTCATATTGTTAGAAGAAGTGCTCAACATTATTATCTCGTACTTTGGTAGCCTACAAGAGAAAACTGAATCTCAGGGAGTTTGGATGACTTGTGAGTTCGCACAAAGCATCTGGGGCTGAGATCCAATGTTGTTTTCAGTATGGCACATGGTCTTCTTTTCACTCCCTCTCTGCATATTGCTCTGTGCTGGGTGCTATAGAAACACCTCCCTGGACCTTTCAATTCAGAAACAACACTGCTGGCATGAAAGGAACATCTCATACAACCCGGTGGGCACTGATGTGCACACCATGCAGTTACTTGTATCATGTCATGCCTTAACCATCTTCTCCTCCCTCCTTCCTCCTTCTCTCCCTGTGTTCTGTTGGTTGCTGACTCCAGCTGTTTCTGCTCAGCGGTGATGCCCAGGACTCTTGCTGCTGCTGCGGAGGCTGTCTTCCGAGAGCTCAGCCCCTGATGCAGGCCTCGATGCCTCCCCTTACGGGGCCTCCCCCTCCTGACACTCTCTCTTCAGACATGCCAGACTTCCCTGGCAGACCTTACCCCTTCACCTGCCATCCTGACCATGTTATACCCACCCCTGGGAAAATCTCCAGACATGCCCTGAGCAAAACACAGAGGCCCGAGTAGGGAGAGCTGACAGGGAGCAGGGCCCCTGAGAACACAGGGCAGGTGCCAAGTTGCAAAGAAAAGAGAAATGATAGACTTTACAGTGAAACTAAAAATAAAGAGAACGTGTTTTCATACCCCTCCTGCCAATCCATCTCCTGTGGCACCCGAAAGAGGGGCGTTGGCCTCTATTCACTATTCACGAGGGCCTTCTGTTTTGCCTACAAGGCATCTCTTCCCACATCTGAAATAATGAACTAACAATGACAGTGTAAGTAGAGGAGATAACGCTAGTGGCATGGCTACAATCTCCAGTGTGGAGCCAGTCATCTGGCAATTTCCGTCACATTCTTTTCTCAAAAGAAATGAGAGAATGAAAGTCCACGTACGTGATTCCTCAACATTCCCTTCTTATTCTTTCTCTTGTGGTATGTTTTCATCCCATTCTGGCATGCGTCCAAGATGGAGTAGTGATTACATGGGTCTGGTGACATTATATACTCAGTGGCTGCTTATTCCCAAAGCATGGTTGGCAGGAGATGGAGTTTTTGGTCTCAGTCCTTGGGGGAGAGAACTGAACTCTAATTCCTAGTCTACCATGAACTCCACATAGCATGAGCTTCTGTCCAAAAGTTCATTGGGGAGTGAAAAAATGTCAATGGCTGCCAATAGCAGGAGACTGGAAAACATGGGTGAAGAAGAGGAAAGAAAGAGGTATGGCATGAAAGGAAGAAAGAGCAGAGAAACACTTGCTGGTGGACAGTGACTGTCTGTTTTGCCCACCTCATGCCTTGAAGCATTGTTTTGAAATAAGTGAATGGATGCTAACACTAAAAACCCAATTATTTTAGACAGTGGGTTATTTGGAAAAAGTCAAAGGTAACAAGAGGTCAAGAGATGACCATGTAACTTTGCCTTGTTTGACTTGGTTGCAGGATTCATTCTCATAAATTGTCTATTTCAGATTTAAACACTCAAGATGGTGTACAGGGGTGGACAAAAGTAGGTGTATAGTTGTGAGTATGCAAAACACAGAGTTCTCGCATTATTATTTATTGCTTATTGTATTATTTATTTGTATTACAACTGTAAACCTACTTTTGCCCAACCCTATATACAATCAATGTAAAGCTTGGGTAGCCTTTCAAAGAACAATTATTTATTCATTTTAGTGGAGAAAAGTTCTTCTTTATCTAGAAAGGTCTTTTTCAACCAAACTTTGGGAAGGGTGCATTTTTAAGAGAAAAAGAGGAAGCAACCTACCCAGCTAGGAAGCCAGCTGTGTCAGCCTACTCAATCGATCAATACTAATAATACTTATAGCTAACATTTATTTAGAGTTTACTACATAGCAGACATTGTGAAAAATGCTTTACATACATTCTCATATAATCTTCACAATAGCCCTGGGAGTTTCTCTTACGTCTATTTTACATAAAAAGTTCTGAGTCCCAGACAATTTGGTGCCTTGTCTAAGGTGAACACTGAATAAGTGGTAGGATCCAGATAGCCACTCCACATATTGCATCCTTCCTTGGTATGACAAATGTCACAGGCAGATCATACTCAAATCCTATAGTATGTTCTAAGTAATCAAAGCTACATAACTACAAAGTGGTAGCTAACTTATATGGCAGACCCAACTGAAATAATTCAAACATATAAATGACCTTTTGGCATCTGATTATCTTTTACCTTAGATATTGATAAACCAAACCATTCCCTTGGGACAACATTTCTGTCCAGCAAAGCGTTTCTCTTGCCAAAGTATAATTTTGTTGGCTACATCTATCTCCTCCCAGCCCTGGAAACAGACCTAAGCTAGTAAATTGTGCTGTCCTGGCAAGACACTCATCCTCCAGGGCACTGTGTCAGGCTAAAGTAATACATCACGTTGCTTCCCACTCTGTCGGCCCATTTCTCCAGAGTTCCAAATCAGTAATGTTTCTCCTCTGAATCTCTAATCTCTTGTCCATAGGTACTACACTCTAGCTGTCTGGCCTTGGAGGCAGAAGCAGGCTGAATAGCACTGCCCTTTTCACACCTGCCCTTGAGTTGGAGCTT
Organism: Saccopteryx leptura; assembly: GCF_036850995.1. Classification (NCBI taxonomy): domain Eukaryota; kingdom Metazoa; phylum Chordata; class Mammalia; order Chiroptera; family Emballonuridae; genus Saccopteryx; species Saccopteryx leptura. The sequence continues at coordinate 295,494,354 of NC_089503.1, forward strand.
CCAAAAGAAAGGAGGGTTTGAAGAAGGGGGCAGCCCCCTCAAGCTCTGGTTTGTTCCTTTTAGATCCAAAGATACACAAACATCTATTTGATTGGGCAACGGGAAGACTTTGGTCTTTTGGATGATAAGGATTTAGTAGCTGCAAAAGAGTTGCTGAGTGCTGGGGGTGGTGGCAAGTCAAACAGGGTCATGATTCCTAGAAAAGATGACCTCGTCCAATTGAGAAGTAGTAGGACCAGCAAACACTGGCAATTAAAAATTAACACAGGCCAAAGTGAAATTGATGCTTACATTTGATAGGTTTTCAAGAAAAGCTTATGACATGCAGTTCATAGAAAAGAGAACATTTTCTGTGTCCACTTTCACAGATGCCAAAGGTTACTCTTACTTGGAAAAATCTTTCTGCAGAAAAGCAGAAATACGTGTACAGAGTCCGTTAGCCCCATGTAAGGTGGTCAGGCAGTATATACTTTAGAAAGATGTCTTTCAAAAACAAGTTTAATTTCAAAATGGTTGGCAATAGCTTTGATAGTAATGGTAAGTCACTTAATTCCTGATATATGTTTAAATATATATGTGAACATACCCATGTTATTCTAAATGCATAATTAGCTAGTTTACAGTAGTGAAAGCTTCTTTCCATATCTTTACCAAGCGAATGACTACATGTATCTCAAAAGTGCTTTAATTCAAGTGTGATTTTCATAGAATTGTTTCAAATATAATATTTATTTTTAAAATTATTTTTATTTTTTTAATTTAGAAATTAAATTTAATAGGGTGGCATTGGTTCATAAGAACATATAGGTTTCAGGTAAATGTCTCAGGACACACACTTGATTGCACTGTGTGTCCATGACCCAAAGTCAAATCATTTTCCATCACTATTCATCCCTCTTTACTCTCCTCCTCTATCCCCTATCCCACTGGTGACCACTTCACTTTTGTCTTTGTCAATAAATCTGTTTTATATTTTACCTCTGTGTGAAATTATATAGTTCTTAACTTTTCCTGATTTACTTATTTCACTTACACAGAACTTCCATAGAATTTTTAAAAGGTAATATTGACTTACCAAAAAGCTTTAAGCAACATGTGAATCCTATTAATTCAGAAAATAATCACCATTTAAGGTAGTATTACATTTTGAGCCTAGATTATAGTCTTATCACAATTTTCCTTATATTAGGAATTCATGAAAAGAGTCCAGTTTTCCATAGAAAGCTAAGAAATATTGAGAAGTGATTTTTACTTTTCTCGAAATGAAAATAGCAATTGAAATGCTAACATGGAGACAACTTGAAAATTACTCCCATTTTACCCACCTTTCCTACCACTGTCCTGTGCAAAATTATGTCAACTGAGTGAATTTTTATGAGATAAGCTAGTCCACAGAACAATGTTGCTCTAAGAAACTAACCATTCTGAGTTATTTTAAGTTGTCATCATATCTGAAAGTTTGGGATAAATTGTTGGTGTGGGAAACCTAACTTTCTGCCTTCTATAGATGTTAACTATAATATTTAATCATGTAATCAATCCTCAGTTAACCAAAGTTAAATGCAAATTTGTTTTTTACAAGTTAATAATCTCATTTGTGTTTACCATAAGAAACATAACTGTGAATTTTCTAGAAATAGCCCTTGAAATCCAATTTGAATTGTCTTACTTCTTATTTCTTGCTTTCAAATTATGATCAAATTTAGAACCTTCCTTTGTCAGCAGTTTTTGGAGAACTGTCTTATGCCTCAGAACCAGATGAGTAACAAGTATATATCTTCAGAACTGCATAGTTACTTATTTGAAATTTTTTTGCATTTTTCATTATTTAAATAATGATTCTTCAAAATCAACATCTTCTCTTTTTAGTGGTAAAAATCAAAATAATTAAAGTAAAGAGTTCTCAGTAAACAGGAGAGGAAGTTTCAAAGGAAATGAAAGTCGAGGACAAGGTTCCAGCTGCATTCCAGGAACCTATAAGAAACGCACCCATATGTAGTACCAGTGGGGGCTGTACCATTTTTACCAGTGACGAATGACCAGAGCTGCCTGGTCAAAGAGTGATGACCCTAATTAAATCTCAGCATTACACCTTCTCCTTCAGAGATGGAGGGAAGCGAGGTGCTTGCAACCAGGATAAAATGTGAGACTCAGCTAATTGGTGCGGTTTTGATGATGCCACAATTCTGCCCCAAAGCCTTGTAACTAGCAAGTTTGCCCTGAAGATTATTGAATTACTTCTCTGATCATGCATTATTTAAAGGGGAGTGCTATTTTTTAGAAGCCAGATGTTTAACCATTGGAATTCTGTCTGTTGGCCAACTTTTAAGATACCACAGTGCAGTGTGACTACATATCTACCCACAGTGGAGTCAAGGCCTAGGTTAGGTAGTGGCCAACTAAGCTGTCTTTGGTCTGCACACTCTTTAGAAAAATTACTGGCAAAATAAATATATAAACATGTAAACTTTCAGTGTCAAGGCTTTGTCAACAAGGACAATTCTGTTAAATTTTGCATATGCCTGTTCACTCTTATGGCTGAGTGCATAGACACTTCATAAAGCTGGTACAACAGGACTCTGGGACTGGACCTACTTGTAGAAAGGACTATCCCAGTCACCTGTAACAAAAGTTTTAGTATCAGGTAAGAAAAAAATGAGTTATGTATCTTGGGGAGCTTCAATGACAAATAGAAAACTAATGTTTACCTTCTAAGTTAGAAAACATTCCAACCTCTTTCTTGAAGACAATGCAAATGGCTCCCAACCATACTGAATATTTGGCCTAGGTGGGTTTTCTTCTGCATTTCTTCACTTATACAGAGTCTCTGGAATAGAAAGGATCATGGCAGTCATGCACTATGTTCATTACAGAAATATCATTCTGGGATATCTCACAGGTGTCCATACAACCTGTACTTAACTGCTTCCAGCAATGGGAAGTTCATTGCTTTTAAAAAAAAAATCTGTCCCATTTTTAAAACTTTTGAATTCAAATGGTTAGTTGTTTTTATTTTCTTATACTAAGTCAATATGTGTTTCCTGCTCACCTACCAAGTTTCACCTGCCCACTGGAGTAGAATTACATAATGCCTAATGGGGAGCTTTTAAAGAAAAGGATGAAACAATTTACTCTATCGCATTTAAAAATTAGTCCTAATGACCATAGCTGCCATTTAGAGGTCATTAACAATTCTTATTTTTCTCAGAATTGGTACTGGAGCCAATTATGTGACTGCCTTTCTAGTAAACCACATTGTATCAGGTTTCCAGTTTAGCCCATAGCAGCTAGTGTCTTTATTTTGTTTCTGGAAAAAGCCGTAATGTGAGGCATTTGAAGATAAAGGGCAAGACTTTGACTCGCAACTGTGGCCTCTCAATTAGTGAAAAATGATTTTTTTGTTGTTGTTAAATATCTTGATGTAGAACCAGAAACCAAGCCCATAAGACACTTCAAAGGACTAATTAAACTTTAAAAGGCAGATAGGTAAAGACTTATATTCATATATCTCCAGTGAAGTACAATTAGTCCATTGTAGACACTATGAATAGACAAAAAAAAAAACAAAACACCCTTCTAAGATTGTGGTAGGATAACTGATAATTACATTTCTGGCAAAACTCAAGTCTTTATGCTACTATTTCAACAACATTAAAAAATAATATAGATACATGACAAACTTTCTTTATAAAACATTACAGTAAAGTCCTAAATTTCTCTGTTCCCAAATTCATTGACTTCTGAATTAAAACAGCCCAGCTATTTTATAGACTGAGTGACCTGCTCTAGCTGGTCTTCCGATGGCACTGAAGCCCTGTGAGGCTCCCCCGGGGGCCGCTGCCCGCTCCCTCCCAAGCCCCTCAAACCTGAGGAGCCCACAGGGTTTGCCCCCATCTAAAGCAGCAGGCCCCACCCAAAGAGACCACAGACTGAACCCTCACTGAGGTACTACCTTCTGCTGCCCTCAAAATGACAATAAACCTGCAGTATGGGACAGAGGCCTCCCCAGGCTCCTGTGCCAAGCATCAGGAAACATCTGAGTTTTTAGAGGATGCCACCAACAGTTGGCCCTTTAAACAACAAGGCTGCCAAACTCGTTTCGCAATGGGCCATGACCCTGGGTCTGATCTCCCCCAACTAGGGAGTTCAAAATATACACTGGGGATTTTGACTTGCAAAATTTCATCCTAAAGAACGGTGCCACTAGTACACAAACATAAGACTTTTTTATTTAAAATATAATGCTGTCTTGTGTCAGGAATTAAGATTGAATATATGTCAGATTGATTAATTGGATTCTGTTGGATCAATGGTTTACAAATTTTCTTCCATGAAGCCTGAATATCAGTGGAGAGAACCCAGCTCCCCCACCCTTGCATCTCCCAAGGCAGAGCCAGGGAAGGTTCACTTTTATCTGTTTTATATATTGGTGTAAAAGCAAGATTTTAATAAAAAGCTTACAAAGAATTCAAGTACATTTTAAGGTCCGTGTAAGCTTGTTTTGCTCTTTCTTTTCGTTGTAGAGCCAGGAAAAGTGTGTTCAAATCAAAACAAACAAACAAAAAAATAAAACCAAACCAAAATCTACTTGCCAAGTAAAGAGGTCTAATTGATTTGCAAATATCAAGAGAAGTTTGACTCATGGTGTTCCCTATGGGCAATCCAAATCATATCAAAGGTGGACATTTGGTTCATTCTGTCTTGGACTAATAATTATTCTATAAGAAAACAGAATTGCTTGTCCTGATCTCTCTGGGGTGATAGGAGAGGGAGCCCTATCACATTGGTATTATCATGAGTTCCAAGTTCCAAGGTGTCTGGATGCAATCAAGAGTAACATTGTTTCCTCCTCACAAACCATAGAATGTACTGGAAAGGGGTAATCAGAGGAAGCAAACCAATATTTATTTAAGATCTACTATGTGTCTGGTGATACACTAAGTATATACTTTCCATACATTATCGTATGTTATCCTCAAACAATCATATCATTAACCCCATTTTACAAATGAGTAAGCTGAGGCCCAGGAGGCTTGAATGACGTCCAGAGTTGTACAACAGGTCTCTATACTCTAGGAGGCACTTGGACTTTGCAGAGAGATCTGAGTTTAAATCTTACTTCTCAGCCTCCACATCAGGAAAGTAGGAGTCTTTTCTAGATTTAAAACCTCACTGATGCTCATTCTGATTTTACAGTGGAAGCAGTTACGCTAAAGAGTAAACATTTGACACACCCCACATATTAAAACTATGCAGATTTGCTAAAAAGGTTAAGAAAACTGCACACATGATCTTTTCATTCATATCCCTAGCAGCCTCTCAACTAAGCCACTGTAAAAGGGAAGGCTAGGATTGGGCATACACAAAATTCTTGACTAAACATTGCTGAGAATTTCAAGAAAATTAACACTGAGTTGTGAATAAGTTAGTGCTAAAGAGCCTGACTGACAAAGACACCAGGAAATATATTAGAATCCAGGAAGATCTGTGGGGACAAGAATTGTCAAAAAACCTTCAAAAAGGGGTTGACTGTGTGGGTGGAGTAGTTGTGGGAAGAGAGGAGTCATCAGAGGCTGGGTGGAATCATGAAGATGGAATAGTCCACTCTAAATCCAGGCTATTCTGCATTTGATTCGTACAGACAAGCCCACAGGGTATGGCTCCAGCAGTCGGAGGGCGCCTCAGCTAGGCATTGTGGACGAGTGCTGCTTCCGGAGCTGTGATCTGAGGAGGCTGGAGATGTACTGTGCACCACTCAAGCCTGCCAAGGCGGCCCGCTCTGTCCGTGCCCAGCGCCACACCGACATGCCCAAGGCTCAGAAGGTAAGCCAGCAGGTGCGATCTAGCCATCCTCAAGAGCTCTGTGTGTTATATGTGTGGGTGGGCCAACAGTAATTATGTCCCATAGTCTCCTGACTTACAAGTCAAAATAGCTCCATTTTCACCCTAAATTCTATCCCTTTTCCCTCCACATTGCATATTCCTCCTTCTATTGCCCTGGATGAGCTGATACCCAGAAGGTGGTAGAAAACAGTGACTAACCATAGGCTTTGGAATCAAACAAAACTTAAGTCCTGGCTTCCCAATCACCAGCTGAGAGGCCTTAGCAAAATAATGGAACCTATGCAAGCCTTACTTTCATCCGTAAAATCGGGATAATGGTAATAGCTACCTCATTAGGTAGCTGTAAGAATTAAGTTAATGCACTACACAACTGTCAGACAAGTGTTAACATCTGTCATAACTGTAATTAAGAACAAAGCCTGGAAATTTTCAAGTCCTGGTATTCTGCAAAGGTACAAAAAACACAACACTCTAAAAGGGGAACTATCTGAAACTCCCATTCAGATGGGAGTTTGGCAAACAAAATTTAAAAAAATATATTAAAAAATAGAAATTTATCTTTGGTTCAAAAAATACCTGGAAATTTCTAATAATCAAAATTTGCAGGTGTCTTTTTTTTTTAAGAGCTAGACTTTAAACAAACCTCAGAGGTACTGTCTCTGCCACCAAAAGTTTGTAAATCATCTGATGCACATTAGCCCCTTGATAAGTTTTTGTCGAATGGGTGAATGAATGAGTGAACATATGAATATAAGTAATTAACTAAAAGTTCAGTCATGGAGTAGCAAGAATGAGAACTAAAGAGAAGGTGAAGGAGGAAAAGAAAGCAAAGAAGGTTAAGTAAGGAAAGTGTCTCCTTGGGGACTCTGTTGACAAAATAAAAAACCAAACCAAACAAACCAAAATAAAAGCCCACCACATGTGGTTTTTTAATCTTTGGAGCCAAAACTAGCATTGTGCAGAAAGCCCAAGAGGAGAGACCAAGACTTTTACAATGACACCTTTGCTGCTTCCCCATCCTCAACTGCAGCGGAGGCTGAAGGAGGTGGGGGGCGGGGTGGCTGAGCAGAGATGTGACTCCAGGGAGCCACCCTGAGGGATGGAAAGGGACTGGGCACAACCTGTGCAGAGAACACAGCAGCCATGGTCAGGAAGCAAGCACCGCAGAAGTTACTTTTAGGTGAATGAGTCAGGAAAGTCATGCTGGGGGTGGTGAAGGCAGGATAATTCTTCTTCCCAGATGACCCAGTGCCTCTCAATTTCTAGTTGGGGAGAGGGTGGGGGTCAGAGATAAGTCCCAAAGTTCTGGAATGTCGGGTCTCATGACTGAGGTATAGACACATGTCCGACACCAGTGCTGTCTCCCACATCCTACGGAGCCTGGGCGTTCTGGGCTGACTCAAAGGCTCTGTCTTCCGGGATGCCAAGGGAACCGCCTGTTCTCAATTGCAATTATTTTTGTGATGTTTACAGTATCAGCCCTCATCTACCAACAAGAAAACGAAGTCTCAGAGGAGAAGGAAAGGTGGGCCAAAGAAACACCCAGGAGGGGAACAGAAGGAGGGGACGGAAGCAAGTCAGCAGATGAAAGGAAAGAAGACAGAGCAGAGAAGGGAGACTGGTGCTAGAAACTGAACGCAGAAGCAAAGAGGAAAATGGAGGAGAAAAGCAGAGAGAGGCAAGGACGATGAGAGAGAAGCAGACAGCGAAAGAGAACAGTGGGCAATGCTATAGAGGAAATGAAGAACGGTAGCCTAGTGGAGCTAGATAATGCCTGTGACGGAAGGAAGAGAAGGAGCCGGTTGTAGGATGTGGCTTTTAAACATGGAAAAAATGGAAAAGAAGCATGTAATGCCAAAGGAAAGTCCAAAGAAAGACAGTGGCAAGAGTGAAAAAAGGAACAGAAAATTATAAAAGATAAGCCACAGTTTCTCCCCCACAAAAAAAACAACTAAATAAAGGAATTAAGATTTTAAAAAAATCAAGGCTTTTATATGCATTTTAAAATTTTGTGTGAATCTATTCTAGAAGAATGGCTCATATCAATATATGTTCAGAATTAAATATTAACCCCCAAATCTCTGCAAGACTGAATCGTGTCATGGAAGTTCCCAGATTTCTTTTCCTGCTATGTCCTTGGAGGCTGCATTTCTTAGTCAAGTCCAGATTTGGGCCAAAGGCCATCCAGTATTTGCTTAAAGACCTGTGAGCCCTGTGAGGTAACCTAGGAAGAGGAGGTCATTGAACATTTTTTTTTTTGCACTTTGGAATCAGATTTAAAAATGTATTAGTCTGCTAGGGTTGCCATAACAAAGGACCACAGAGTTGGTGGCCTAAACAATAGAAATTTATTTTCACATACTTCCTGAGGCTGGAAGTCTAAGATCAAGGTGTTGGCAGGGTTGGTTCTTCTGAGAAATATTAGGGAAGGAGCTGTTTCAGGCCTTTCTCCATGGCTTGTGATTGGCCTTCCCTTGTGTCTTCACATCATTTTCCCTCCATGCATATCTGTGTGCCCAAATTTCCTCCTTTTATAAGGACACTGGTCAGATTGGTTTAAGACCCACCATTTTAAGGTGCTGGAGGTGGGGACTTCAACATATGAATTTGGGGGAGGGGGGTGGCACCATTCAGCCCATTACAGAAGACTTCTGATGTATGACTACTGCTTCCATCCATCTCCTATAAAATGCTCTTGCTCTGTTTCTCTCTTTTTCTCTCAAACATACACATAGTCACAGATTTTTAAATCTGCAGTTCTAAGAGTTTCTACTTCATGGAAATACTGTGACCATATTAGAGCTGCAAAAGGCCTTGGAAATAATTTGGTTCAATCTTTTCATTTTAAAGATAAGGAGGTATTGATATCCAGAAATGGGTAACGATGTGGTTAGGCTCTGAGCTGCCCACCTTCCAACCAGCAGAAAACAGCACACAGTCAACATGAACTAATAAGAAATCACTCAAGGACCTACTACTAAAGGTGGCAATTGCAACCTTTAAAATAAAATGTACTTTATAGTGAATGTCATGTATCAGTAAGCCCCCTCAATACTCTCTTGAAGTAGGCAGAGTATTAGTCATCATTTACAATGCTTCTGTTTCAATTCTTTCTCATAAGATAAATTGATGATTGTGTGTAAAACTTACAGAGATAGGTAAAAAATTAGGGTCCTAAAATAAAATGGTTGAAAAAAATATTTTTATTAAGCACCTACAATATGCAAACCTTTTTCTTAAGCATGAAGGAGAATTATAAACATTGGAGAGGCAGTAAAACATAGTTGATTAAAAGTACAGAATCTAGACTCAGACTACCTAGGTTCAAATCCTGACTGGCTTACTGGTGGTATGACCTTGGGCAAATTATGTAGCTTATCTATGCCTCAGTTCCTTCATCTGTCAAAGAGAGTCTACCTAACTGAATATAACTGACTCTACATCATATGATTGTAAGGGTCTGAGTTGTGTATGTGTGTGTGTGTGTGTGTGTGTGTGTGTGTACAAATATATATTTTAGTGAATAAGTTAGTGTCTGCTACATAGTAAACACTATTAAAGTTTTTTTAATATATTTTACTTAATTCTAAAAATTAGAGCCATCCAAAAAAGAAATAGGTCTCCTCAAGTGGAAGTAGGTCTCACATCACCTAAAAATTCAAGCTCAAGCTGCCAAACTTTTCAGGTACATGGTAGTGAGTTTTAAGCATATGATGGGAAAAGAGAACTCAGTGATCTAAGACCCCTTCCAAATAGAGAACCCCAGTTCTACAAATAATTACGACCTAAAAAGGTAGCTCAGCTATCCCATGTGAAGAACACTTTTCTTTTTAGGTCATAGAATGAACTTTCAGAAAACCACCATTTTTCTCAAGCAGTTCAAATCAAATGTAAAACGTGTTTTCATTTAATGGTGCCTGAAGAAAATTTAATTGTAGTATAAACTCCAGCTCATACTAGTTTTAAGTCAAATTGCCAAAGTAAATAGAAATGTGGGATATTTCCAGGCTCACACCACTTCCGGGACATTTCAGTTTCTAGGGCTGCCGACCCAGTGCCTTTCACAAGCATTTGATCTTCTTTCAAACATCTCTTGAAAACAAACAAAACCTCATACAGCTTCTAGTGTGAGTGCTGTTACGATGGAAGGGTGGAGAAAGAGGCAAAGAAAGGGGCTCCAGAGCCTTTTCCCTTCTCTGCCCTCCATCCCCAGACCACCTCCTTCCCACCAACCACCAAAAGGAACAGTGTTCTCCTAAGTGAAACATTCTGCAATTTCTCGTGTCCATTAGCCTCCATGGGAGTAGAGGAGGTTTATTCTCTTTACTTGCCTATAGAAAGGAAATAGGCCTTTTTGCAATATTTACTAGATAACAGGGAGTTGACTTTTTAAAAAACATGTTACTGAATTTATGGGAATGACTTTAATCAAATTATATAGGTTTCAGGTATACCAGGGGTCCCCAAACTACGGCCAGTGGGCCACATGCGGCCCCTGAGGCCATTTATCTGGCCCCCGCCGCACTTCTGGAAGGGCACCTCTTTCATTGGTGGTCAGTGAGAAGAGCATAGTTCCCATTGAAATACTGGTCAGTTTGTTGATTTAAATTTACTAGTTCTTTATTTTAAATATTGTATTTGTTCCTGTTTTGTTTTTTTACTTTAAAATAAGATAAGTGCAGTGTGTAGCCCTGGCCGGTTGGCTCAGAGGTAGAGCGTCGGCCTAGCGTGCGGAGGACCCGGGTTCGATTCCCGGCCAGGGCACACAGGAGAAGCGCCCATTTGCTTCTCCACACCTCTGCCGCGCTTTCCTCTCTGTCTCTCTCTTCCCCTCCCGCAGCCAAGGCTCCATTGGAGCAAAGATGGCGCGGGCACTGGGGATGGCTCCTTGGCCTCTGCCCCAGGCGCTAGAGTGGCTCTGGTCGCAACATGGCGACGCCCAGGATGGGCAGAGCATCGCCCCCTGGTGGGCAGAGCGCTGCCCCCTGGTGGGCGTGCCGGGTGGATCCCGGTCGGGCGCATGCAGGAGTCTGTCTGACTGTCTCTCCCTGTTTCCAGCTTCAGAAAAATGAAAAAACAAAAAAAAAATAAAAAAAATAAAAAAAAAAGATAAGTGCAGTGTGCATAGGAATTTGTTCATAGTTTTTTTTATAGTCCGGCCCTCCAATGGTCTGAGGGACAGTGAACTGGCCCCCTGTGTAAAAAGTTTGGGGACCCCTGAGGTATACAATTCTATCATACATCATCTGTATATTGTATTGTATGTTCACCACCCCAAGTCAAGTGTCCTTCTGTCATCATTTAGCCCCCTTTTACTCTCTTCTAATCACCACACTGTTGTCTGTGTCTATGAGAGCTGACTTTTAATCCAAGTGCAAAGTTGATAGTCTGAAGTTCAAGTAAAAGGCATTGGTAGAAATCATGTTTAGAGGAAGTGGAATGCTCTTTATGAGGTTTGGGGTACACACAGTAGAATTCTTCAGCTTGTAGGCTCACCAGCTATTGATTCCTTTCAAAATCAGAGACAATATTTATTGACCTGAGCAAGATAAGACCATTTTTTTAATCAAGTGAGAGGCAGGGAGTCACAGAGACAGACCCCTACATGAACCCCTATCAGGATCCACCAGGCAACCCTCGTCTGAAGCTGAGGTTCTGCCCACCTGGGGCCGCTGCTTTGTTGCTCAGCAACTGAGTTATTTTAGTGCCTGAGGCAAGGCCATGGAGCCATCCTCAGTGCCCGGGGCCAACTTGCTCATCGACTCATGGCTGCAGGAGTGGGAAAGAGAAAGAGAGAGAGAGAAAAGAAGAAGGAGGAGGAGGAGTCAAGAAGCAGAGGTCGCTTCTTCTGTGTTCCCTTATCAGGAATCAAACCCAGAACTTCCACATACCAGGCTGATGCTCTACCACTGACCTAACTGGCCAGGGCCAAGATAAGTCCATTTTTAAATAAGGAGCAGGTGGGGTTAGCAAAGGTTCTTCACAGTGGCTCCTGACCTTCTAGACCTGCAAGGTCAAAATCAGTTTCTCTATTCTTAAGGGCCTTCCTGAAGTCTGAGCACCTTTCCCTGATGCCCACATGTTTGGGGTTCCTCAATAAGCAGGGCTCTTTCAATGCTTTCGTGCTGCCTCATTTTTAGCCAGCAACCAAAAGAGGTGATTGAGAAATGAAGACTTAGATTTAAACTCAATAAGGGGAAAATAGAAATTGAGAACAGCAGGGAAATAATGGGAGACGTGGGGCAATGGGTCTAAGAGTCTGTCTGGTGCTTCCAGAGAACAGCTAGGAGAGTCCTCACCATACTGGGAACTCAACTGTAGCTCTGACGGGCTATTGCTAGACAAGTAACAAGAGCTAGCAACCATTTTGGAAATGGCATCTTTAGTTTATTAACTAATGTGGTTCTAGTTTTAAAAACCATTGGTCACAGAACTAACTCTTGAGAAAATGATGGTAAAAATAAGAATGCTAAAGGTGCATTGAACTAATTTTAATTTTAAATGCTCTTGGTGTTAATATGGAATCTGTAATTAACTGCAGCAAATAGTTGGGGTGCAGGGGCATATTTTCTCTTCTTTACTTTTTATTTGTCTAGTGTGTGTGTATGGAATTTTATTTGTTGCATCCACTGGGGATTTGGGGTCAATCACATTTTAAAATTACAGGTAAAAACAGTTTCCTGGCTTTTCTTTCAGTGAAGTTAAATTGTTCTGTAACATTTAATCATCATTCAGGAAATGCATAATTCCTTTGTATTCTCCAAAGTTCTAAGCCTAAATTAAATGTTATTCATAAAATAAAGGGGACATTAACAAAAGAGAAGAAAGAAGTTAATTTTTATTTTATGGCATCTTCTAAGGATCCAGGAACTTCAACCACTTCCAGTTTGATCTAGCCAGAATCTAGGTCAGAATCCAATAACTTTCATATAGAACCAATATGCAATTTAGAAATTTTGAGGTCGAATTCTTGACACAGCACAATTGAAGGTCAGTGGATCCAGCCATCTTCCTTCCAGAATCCTTTGTCTCTATATCTCCAAGAGGATGAGATTATTGGCCAACACTATCAAATGACTTTTCCACCACTTTCCCCTCTGTGACCATGAACATCTACTTGCTCTGGCATACACTTTTGTTCCTACTGGATTGGAACAAACATTTATTTGAGCAGACACAGGTCATTGTCGCTCTGGCTCCTCTAACTGGTAGTGTCAGGATTTCCATAGGAAAGTAAGATGTTATGAACAAAATCTATGAAAGATTGAACATGATAGCGACTCTTTTCTCTGGTAAAATAACCCCAAAATTTCCAATGAGAGACTAAGAGATTTTATATCAAACCCAAACTGGCCAAGTGGCTCAAGCTTCCAGTCTGGGATTCAATATTCCAAAAGTTTTTACAAAATTCTATGTAAAATATATAAATGCTCACATGGGGCTTTCTATCTGGCCAACTCTAAGACATCAAGTTATCAAAGCCCAACCAGTCTAGCCATCTATGAAAATGCAAAATGCTATTTTCACAGTTGTAGATAACAATTACAGTAGGATAAAATTTTCTAATGATTAAGAACAAGCCCATGGCAAGTTGAGGGTTGGGTAAGCATTGCTAATCAGCTGACAACTGACTTGGAACATACACTATTTATAACATGATGCGAGTGTGGCATGCTTGAATAATTCATGAAGCATTTCAAGACTAGAAAATAGAAAAGTATAAGTGGTTCAATAAATGCATAGCATTATATTATTTTGTGAGTATTATTTGACTAAGGCCACTATTAGATAGTCTAGTTTGTAATAGGTAAATAACAATGTTTACTTCTTCTTTGAAAATACACTAGAATGCAGGTAGTTGTTTTGAAGTGTTTTTGGCACAATAAAACACTTCTGTTTTTTTACAACTGTATGCGTGCATAAATGGTTCTTGTGCCATTTACTGTCTTGGAAAAGCACTGGCTGGTACTAGGCATGTTTACTTTTATAAGCTGAAGGCTTCCATCAACCTCAAACAGATGCAAATCACTTCAACTTCTCATAGTGCTATTTTGTTTATCCTCAAAGTTAAGGAGAGCCTTCCAAACTTCCAAGTTTTTAATTCAGTGAGGAGAAAAATTTAACACACAGCATTTGTTTTATCTTGTGGGGTTTTTTTTTTAGTTGGATTTAATGGGATAGTATTGGTTAATAAAATTACATAGGTTTCAGGTGCACATTATCTGTAGATTGCATTGTGTGTTCAACCATGCCAAGTCTCTTTCCATCACAATCTATCCTCCCTAAGCCCTTATCTGCCTCCTTCCCACATCTCCTTCACTTCTGATAGTCACTATGCCACTGTCTGTGTCTACGAGGTTTTTTGTTTGCTTGTTTTGCTTAATTCCTTCATCTTTTTCACCCAGCCCAGCAACTGCCCTCCCCTCTGACAGCTGTCAGTCTGCGGAGCACAGTATTTGACTCTTTCGCCAGATTTGGTGCATACACCAAGAATGAGTAGAAGAGGGCAACACCTTTCCCTACTAACCCTGTGAACTCATCACTGTTGCAAGGCAATAACACCAAAAGGTGAACTTCTCCCAGCACATTGTAATATAAATTACTGCATACATTGGTTTAAATATGCTAGCATAAGTTGTACATCAGATGAAATAATCACATTTTGGAGGCTTAATAGAAAAATAAATCAAATTCAGTTTTTAGATAAAAATGTGCTGAATCTTTAGCACATATCAGTGAAATTGCTAGAATCTGGTATTTCACTTTTTAAAATACCACAACATTTTAACCTTTTCAACAAGTCCAAAATCAACTCCCACTGGGAAAGATGGTGCGCTTAAACTTGTTTTTTTTTAATTTAAAAATGTAACACAAACACAAACAGCTAACTAAACAAGCTGCCCATAAAATCAACAGTCAAAGCATACCTGTACCCTGAAGTATTTTACAACACCTTTTAAGACTACTAAAGGCAACAGAAATACTTCCAGCCAGTAAGGGAAAATGCCCCTCAGCATTTCTTTTCTTTTTTTTTTTCCAGGCTTTTAAACCATTTTGTTAGTGATTTCTTACATCACAGGCAGACGTATTTGAAATAGAGTTGTGGTTTGCTTTGAAGAGTATGAAAGTTGCTAGGTTAGGATAATTATGGAATAATAATGGGAAAAATGCAAACGCCCTAGTTCCTGGAGATGCCTAGGCATGTACTAGCCCCTTGAAAAAAGAGCTTCATACCTGACATCCCAGCACTCAAGGGGGTTCTGGGCACCCAGTTGCTAGCTACTCTTTCTCCAGCCAGAGAAGGGACAGCAGCAGCCTAGCAAGGAATGTGTTTTGACAATGGTAACTACCAAAAAAAAAAAAAAAAGGGAACATCAACAACAATAACTGGTATTTATTAGGGATATGTCCTTATTTCATCTTTAAGCTTGTAGGGTAAATACTATAATTATCCCCATTGTACAGATTAGAAATTTTGGGCTGAGTAAGGTCAAATGTCTTGCCAAGGTCTTGCTTTAAAAGTGGCCAGACCAGAACCCATAATCAGGATGGACTCCAGTGTGGTCACCGTGCACTTCACTCTCTCTCCTGTCTGTAGCTCTTTGTTGGCATTTACCTTAGCACAACCCAACAATTGTAAGTTCTGTGGCAGGAGGGGGCTCTGTGCTCTTTGACCTTGTCCAGAGCACAGCAGATGGTAGGGAGGTTTGTTGTTGATTTGAATGAAGTCTATTCCACCAATTGTTAAATCAACTTAACAAGCATTTCCTGGTTTGTTACTTTGCTCAAAGCACCAGTATCTGGGTATATACAGAGGTGAAAGACCATGCTACTGCCCTCAAGGGGCCTACTTGTTAGTGGGGAAACAGACATATACATAATTTACTCTGCAGAACATCAGTGTTCTAACAAAGGTAGACCCAGCATGGATTCTCAATAGCCCGAAGTCAGAGCAGAGTCACGTTGCTAATACGTTCACAAAATGGACCTAACCCACCCTGACTAGTTAGCTCAGTGGTAGAGCGTCGGCCTGTTGTGTGAATATTCTGGGTTTGACTCCCAATCAGGACACACAGGAGACGCAACCATCTGTCTCTTCACCTCCCTCTCTCTCCTGCTCTCTCTCTCTTCTCCTCCTCCTCCCGCAGCCATGGCTGGATTCCTATGAGCAAAGTTGGTCTTAGGCACTGAGGATGGCTCCCTGGCCTCTGCCTCAGGCTCTAAAACAATGGCTCTGTCGCTGAGCAATGGAACAACAGTCCCAGATGGCATTGCCCCCTAGTGGGCTTGTCAGGTGGATGCCGGTCAGGGTGCATGTGGGAGTCTGTCTGTCTGCCTCCCCTGCTCTCACTAAAATAAAATTTTTAAACAATGGATTTAACCCAAGGGCCCTTCCAATGGTAGGCTCTCTTGCATACAACTATAGATATCTCTCTGTGCCACGTAAATGTGTGAGATCACGTGCCATCATAGCCACATTATGAGGTGGGCACTCCTACTCCACCCTTTCATTTTACAGAAGAGGAAACTGGGCCCTGTGATTGTCAAAGGTCACACAATTCCTGTGTGGGAATCTGGGATCTAAGCCACGAGTGGAAGCCCAGGTTCTCCAAGAAACAGGAAGGTTTTTCAGAAAAAAAAAAAACAAGAGTCTGGGCTGATCAACACTGTGTCCAGCCTACAGAGCTCTCATTTTTTGTTAAAGAGGCAGCCTCTCTAGCAGAAGAGCCAGTCTCTCAAAACGTGCACCTTGACCTTTGGTTTGAAAAGTTACATTCCAAAGTGCTCAGTAAATCACATGACACACTCATTGTGCTTGGCTCCCAGAGGGGAAAGGCTGACCTAACTCTTGCGTTTCAACTTGTGATTCCCCAAAGTAAAGAGATAATAAAGTTGATACTGAGACACCTAAACTGTCCTCTGTAATTCCACACGTCTTCAGGCCAAGCTGGCAAAATAGCTAGAGCACATCCTTTCCAACAGGCAGTCCTGATGCCTGGACATCTTTTCAATCAGCCACTGCTCTTTTTATATTTTTTCCTATTTTTCCCTTTTTAGGAGGTCAATGCTGAGTTAGGATCCTATGTACAATAGACTAATAATATTCCATGCTGGAAGGTATTTCCCCAGTGTTTGTATAGGGCGCCAGGCTTTCCTTAGACTTCATGTCATATAATACTCAACTTGTTAGGAGTGGGTAGAGGTGGAAACATAAGTCTATTGAAAAATATCACTGCTTTCTCCCTGAAATATAAGAGTCTATTATCATTCCTTTATTTAGATTCTGTCTCTGGGGCAAAAATCACATTAAGCTAGGCAGGGAGAAAGGAAGTGTTTGTAATCCCCATGGGGTCGACTTTAGCTAACTGGATGCTGTGCTGCTTCCCTCCATCCATAACCACACAAAGGGGGCTCCCCTCACAGTTGTAGTAAGGAGGGCACCGACCCCTTAAGCCGGCCTCTTTCACTACCTGGTATCATACGCGGCTCATGACGTTATCAACTACAGTTACTGGAGGGAGATTTGGACCTTGAGACACCAGATATTGTGCCTCTTGGGGAGAAAGTATGGCAGAGCAGCTAACCAGTGAGCTCCAGAATCAGAAGGAACTGATGCAAATCCCAACCATAGTCACCTCTTCACTGCAAAGAAACTAGGCAAGTTGTAAGATAAAATGGGCAAAACACTAGTACCTACCTCCAAAAGAACTAGCAGAAATAAATAAGAAAAAATATTCAGTTAACATATGTAATACAGTGTCTACAGTGTCTAGCACATTATATAGGTTCAAGTGATGAAATTGTTATTCTTTTTTTTTTTTTCTTTTTTTTTTATCTGAAGCTGGAAACTGGGAGAGACAGTCAGACAGACTCCCCCATGCGCCCGACCAGGATCCACTCGGCACGCCCACCAGGGGCGACGCTCTGCCCACCAGGGGGCGATGCTCTGCCCCTCCGGGGCGTCGCTCTGCCGCGACCAGAGCCACTCTAGCGCCTGGGGCAGAGGCCAAGGAGCCATCCCCAGCGCCAGAGCCATCTTTTGCTCCAATGGAGCCTTGGCTGTGGGAGAGGAAGAGAGAGACAGAGAGGAAGGAGGTGGGGGGTGGAGAAGCAGATGGGCGCTTCTCCTATGTGCCCTGGCCAGGAATCGAACCCGGGTCCCCCGCCCGCCAGGCCGACGCTCTACCGCTGAGCCAACCGGCCAGGGCCTGTTATTCTTTTGTTAAAACAGTAAATTGTTTTATTAGTCGTAGGTCTATCAGTTTGTTCCTATGTACCTCAAGCAATTTACTAATTAGCAATCCTCAGGTTGTATATGAGACTGATGCAAATGACATTATCTCCAAGGTTATTGTGAAGATTCTGTGAGATTACTGTGTAAACTGTAGAGTGTCTGCAAATGTTCATCAATATTATTATTGTCATTGTTATTAGCACCTTTTTGTTTTGTTTTGTTTTATTATTAGCACCTTCTTAATCAGACAGTTTGTGGATAGTTTTCCTTTGAAATGCTAGGAGCTAGGATTAGAGCCAAGAGATAACAGAAGAATGAGAATGACCCCTTCAAGGTGTTTTTCAGCTTTATAAATATCTATGTGTGGTACATAATGTGTAATAACTTATATTGCAAATCGAGCCCTTCTCAAATTTATTCCCTGATGAGTTAGTTGCTCAACCCTTTCTTCAGGGAAGTAAATTTCCTCAACCAACCCTGGTGAGCTGGAGAATCAACATTATCTTTTTTAAAATAATCTTAGTTTACCTGGTGTCAATAGGAAAGAGTATTACTCACTACCGTTTTTCTTTCAAAAATCTGTCTAGTTGCATACTAGAAACAGCTTCAGCTGGTTTGTTTGTCTTGGACAAGCTGTTGAGGTGAAAAGTTTTTGCTTGGCTCAATGTGGGACAGTTTCATAACCTTTCGAGAAGTGCACCGAAGGTGGGTGCCAGCTCCAGTGGCCACTTGTGACATGCCTCCACTTGCTGCCCATTGTCGAGGGTGGCCAGTGTAATTAAATTAAGACAAGGAGCAAAGCAACAGATGCAACTGAGACCAAATCCCTGAGTGCTTTTGTTGTGTTACTGTCATTGTTTGAAACAAAGAAGTCACATTGTGACAACCTGGGAATAGAGCCAAATGCAAACCAGAGGACGTCCCAGCTGGCTTTGCATGGCCTCCACCGACTGTGTGTGTGCATGGGAACCATGCTGCCTGAGCAGCGTCGGCTTTCCTCAAGTAAGCTTCTGCCCATGGCTTTGCCGGGATGCCGACACAGACCCAGAAGAAATAGACCAGATCTCTGTGTGCAGACCTTACCCGTCAGCTTTGAGACCAAAGGAAACGACTCTCTCAGTCAGCAAAAGGGATAGCATCTATCTGGTCAGCTGGTCTAACCTCAGTTCCCCTTGCTACAGCCCTCATGAATTTGAAGAGTAAAGCATAAAAGATACCTGAATTTCTTCTTCTGGAACTCTGGGATTTCATTTGGCTTGAGAGGAAAACTAAAGATGAAACACCTCTCATGTGGTTTTCTTTTCATTTGTTATTATTTCATCCTAGTTTTATTATTATTTCCTAGTTGTTATTATTTCATCCTAGTGAGTATTTTCCTAGTTTGGGTATTTTCCACAATCTTAAAAATAATTTTCCTAAATTGGTACACCTTTTAAAAAAAGAAAAAAGAAACCCTCAAATTAGCATATTTTTAGGCTTGTTAATTTGGTTAGTAGTTTGGTAGAGAGATAGTATCCTTAATAATAGCTATTTGGGGTTTTGATAGCCACAAGCCTAATCAGCAGTCTACTGAGAATTGAACAGAAATGTTTCAAAGAGTTTAGTACAACAGTGATCCTATTCTGTAGACCCATGTGCCTTTCTGACATTTTTCTGAAGAGCTCCTTTAAGAAAGCAAAATAAGATGTAAGATTAGGAATACAAATCTACTGGTAGTTTAACAGTAGATGTTTTACTCAGCAAGAAATACATGTGAAGTAGACTTGATAAAAATGTCCACTTAACATGATACTTGGGGAAAAGTTCCAGGACCTTAAATGAATGCCATTTCAAACTATCTTATACAAATGCTCAGTTTCCACAAACTTTTTCTCAATGACCACTGAGCTAGATATTTTGATAAACATTTTTATACAATGATGCCATATTCCTTCTATTTGCTGACTACAGGATATTGACCATCTTACAAAGGGCTAACTGGCTTTTATAAAGAACTTGGTGATTATTCCAATATTCCAGGTAGAGCTGAAAAACATGCATAAGAAAAATTATCCAATCCTCATGGGCCTTAGCCTGGATTAGTGGTTGACTCTCCCCAGCGTCTCATTCTGTCCAGGTATCAGCGCCTTTACAATGATCTCTAAGCTCCTAGCAATGACTGGGTGAGTGGCCATTATCTTAGCCAGAAGGAAGACTTTGGAGATTCCAGTCACCATGAAAAGAATTCTTGTTCTTGCTCTTGATAGGAACTTGTTCTCAGACAAAGGCCACTGTGGATCTTTAAACCCAGTTCTATGCCAATAATTATCTATTACACTTTCCAATAAGGACCTTCAGGCTAGAGGTGAAACCAAGAGAAGCCCCCTATGAATATGCATGCAAATGCCACTTCCTCCTGGATTTAATTTTACACCTTATGTGTCTAAATAAATTTTGTTTTTTAAATATATTCAAGGATAAAATAACAATTGTAGGAAAAGTATAAGTTGATTCTGCACATTATTAGAGAGTCCATTATACTTGTTTATCCATTCATTGAATTTGCTCTATAGCTATGGACTGAGCACCTGCAAAATCCTGGCTCTGTTCCAAACATGGGGCTGTACAGTGAACAGATAGATAAATCCCTACTGTCTATCACAGGGCTTCTGTTCTAAGCAAAACTCAGTGTTCCTTGGATGGAAGCATTGCTTGCTTATGAGTGAATGGCAGCACCAAAGCAATAAAGATGAAAAGTGATAATAAGAAGAGTGAGATAATAATAATAATACTTATGTAGTGCTTACCACACGCCAGACTATTATGAGTGCTTTTAGGTACTAATTAATTCTAATACTTAATCCTATGAGGCAAAAACTATTATTATCCTAGTTTGTGGATGAAATCGAGACACAAGAGATTGTCCCTTGAAGAAGTTCACATAGCTAAAAAATAGAAGAGCTAGAATATAAGCCAAAGCTCAGTATGTCTAGGATTTTAAAGACTCTAAATTAATGACAAGTTTACCCAATCTTCTACTTCTAAAACACTGCTTTTCTCCAAAGGGCAAAAAGATTTTAAAAAATGAAAAAATATATCCTCTTTTTATAAAAATTAAAACTAAATAAAATGCAATGAAACAATAGAGAAAAACTCCAGAATATGATTTTTTCCCCTAAGAAAAGATGCTCTAGGCAGAAGACTGAATTTTTCAGGGTTTCCTTTCTACCAATGAATCTATGATAGCAGCAAATGAATATAAACATGTCTTTTTGTGGTTAAAAAGCAATCTGTGGTCCATAAGGCCACCAGGGGTACATGCAGGTAGCTTGAGTGAGGTTTAACTAAATTAAAAACTAACAACCTATTTACTTAAATAAGACTTCCTCAGAAAAACTTAGCCCAAGCTCTCTGTTAGATTGACTTTGAGGCATAAGATATAAAAGTTTGAGACCCAGTGTTGGAAGGAGATGGGTAGGTTACATAAAACTTCACCATCTTTTTTTTTTTTTTTTTTCTATTTAGATGATTAAATTTAACAGGGTGACATTGGTCAACTAGAGTACATAGATTTTGGGTAAATATCTCCACATCATTTGGACAGTCGATAATGTTGTATACCCATCACCCGAAGTCAAATCATCCTCCATCACCTTATATTTGTCCCTCTTTATGTCCTTCCCCCTCCCCCTCATTCTTCCCCCTTCTCCCTCCCCCTAGTAACCACTGCACTCCTGTTTATGTCCATGAGTCTCAATTTTGTGTCCCACCTATGTATAGAATCATACAATTCTTAGCTTTTTCTGATTTACTTATTTCTCTCAGTATAATGTTTTCAAGGTCTATCCATGTTGTTGTAAATTATACTATGTCATCATTTCTTATGGCTGAGTAGTATTCCATTGTATATATGTATCACATCTTTATCTAATCCTCTAATGAAGGGAATTTCAGTTGTTTTCATGTCTTGGCCACTGTGAATAATGCTGCGATGAACATGGGGGTGCATATGTCTTTATGTACCAATTTTTTTTAGTTTTGTGGGTATATACCCAGTAGAGGAATTGCTGGGTCATAAACTTCACCAACTTAATATCACTTTTTCTCCCTTACTTTTAGGAAGTACATTTGAAGAACGCAAGTAGAGGGAATGCCGGAAATAAGAACTATAGAATGTAGGAAGACCTTCCTGAAGAGTGAAGAATGACATGCCACCGGCAGGATGCTTTGCTCTGCACAAGTTACCTGTTAAACACCAGAAGACCTACCAAAAAAATAAGTTTGATAACATTTCAAAATATGGGCATTCCCCCAATGAAATACACAAGTAAACATTTCAAGCATTGTCTTTAGGAGTGATTGTTAAAAGCTTTGCACCTTGCAAAAATGGTCCTGGAGTTGATAGATTGATGTTGATCCTTTATCAATAATGTTCTATAGAGAAAAAATATCTATATCTATATCTATATATATATAAATATATATCTTAGTCCTTGCCTCTCAAGAGCCACAAATGCATGGGTTTTGTCTAGATCCAGTTGCACTAAATTCGTCTCTGAATCATGACTGCTGGAGCCATTCAATCCACAGTCTTATCTAAATGGTTTATTAATTTTTTTATTTGCACTTCTTTCTACGCAACACAGGCTTTGTTTTACAGTGTCTGGTAACTTTGTTTTTCTATCTCTGCCCACCCCCCTTGATCACCATTATATTTGCTGAATTTGGCCTCCTCCATAGCAGCAGCAAGCAGTCAAGTAGCACACCGATTTTTCACCCACAAGATTCTATCTGTGGCATGTGTACCATATATAAGTTGGGTGCATTTCTTTTAGATGAAAAGCTATATTTTTCCACATCTTGCTTGAAAAAAAGAACGCAAATAGTTGCAACTTTGAGGCCAAATGTTTTTAAGTGTATGTGTTAAGCATAGAAAGTCTCAAACTCTCAACAGTTCCTTCAAACAATGAGTTAGTGTGCAACTTAATTAGTAACTTCTCCCTTTTCATTTCTTTCCATATAGAGCACTATATAAATTTCGCATATCAACCATACAGGATATATCCAACAGTATGTAAAACTCTTTTTTAGTACAATGGTGCTATTTTGTAGTTTGTTATATGAAAGAGTCTGGCCAAAATGGTAAAAGGTGAAAGCAAAATAATCGGATGCCTGGAGCCTAAGACGGCACAGAGGGGAAGGGTACTAAAATCTATCCATCTGGGAGAGAGGGCAAAGTACCCTGATTATGCCTTCCAAGAGAAATTTACAACACAAAGTCCGCTGATGCAAATTTGTTTGGCGAGTCCAGAGAGGAGTGGAAAAAGTAGACTAGGAATTTAAGAGTCCTGGTTTCTTTTTCTCACTGAAGAAACAAACATCTGCCGACTCGGCCATGGACTCACCACTTTGTGACCTTGGGCAAGTCACTTCACCTCTCTGTGCCTCAGTTTCCTCATCTGCAAAATGGGGCAATACACCATCTACCTACCTCACAGGGGTGGTATGAGAATTAAAAAGATAAAGCTCCAGATTATTATCTTGGGTTGCTATGAGGGTGCAAGTTCAGAGCCCTTGAGTTGCTGGGATGCAAGGAATTCTGTAAACAACTCATTCAGAGCATAACTAAAAAATTGATTAGCCAAATGCTCCTGACATGCCAATTCTTGTCAAGAAAATAATTCAATTAAGTATCCAACTAACTAGATTTTAAAACCTAGCAAGCAGCTCGATCTCTTTTTAAAACACTTTTCAAAATAAGTTAGAAACATTTGATTAACCACTTGATTTTGAATTCTGCACTTAGGTTTATAAATACAAAGTAAAAATAAAAAAAGAAGAAAAACAAAAAGATTTCTACCAGCAAAAGGGTGATTGCTCAATTTGTTAGTACTCACTGACTGTTCCAGGCAGTTATTAGAAATCTAGTGATTTTTTTAAATATCATAAATAATACTCTATTCATTTTAAGAAACACAGTTATTCCTTCTTTAGAAAATCTTATAAAATGGTCCAAGATTTCAGCTATTGAAATAGCTAATAAAAAGTCAGTTTCCTTCTTTAATTTTGCTTTTATCCTTGTCCATATACTTATACACACACACACACACACACACACACACACACATGTATGTTCTAAAAATATTTTTTGTTAAAATATACTTGACTAGAGTTGCTAGTTGAGAAGTAAAAATTTCCCTCACAACTAGAAATTTCCCTTCGTGTCTGCTTGAAAGAGTGGCCTCTAGCCGTCCATGGATGTAGCTTACCATTCAGCTAAAATTTGGTATCAAGAAAGTCTGGTGGTGAGGACAGGCCTGTGGTAACCTGAAAACTGTTTCCTGTCTACATAACATTTTCCTCTTAGAACAATCGGTCACCCACCATTTATATCTTTTATCTGCCTTAGAACTTTCTGGTAAAAAACAACCAGGTTTGATTATTTCATGAATAGTGTATCCCTTTTATTCTTGTAAAATATACAGAAATAACATCTTTAGTTTTTAGCCTACTGATTCACCTCAAGGTTCAGAGGCCATAAATAAATAAATAAATGGATAGACTTCATGGATTTAGAGCAAATGCCAAAAAAAAAAGAAAAAAAAAAGGCCTATTTAGTGGGTGCCTCCGTGGTGTTATTTGAATTGAGCATCTCTGGCATGCGATCACTATTGACAGACATAAAATGCACTCTAAGCCATTTTTGCCCTTCATCTGTTTTGCAAACATACGGTGTCTGTGCAGTGAGGTGCTGGACCCCTCTTCCCAAAATGGCACTTTTAATTTTATTTCTTATTACTAGAGTGTACCTTTTCCCAACAACACTTTGCATGCAATCCTCTGCTGACCTATGCATTTCCAGACCTAGCTAGACAAAGTAATTCTAAGAATGTCTATGACTTATTTGATTCACTCACTAATTCTGTCACAGCCCATATGCCCCAGTGAGGAAAAGCTTGAATATGCAGAGACATCATATTTCTTAACTTTCTCTAACACATAATCTTCTCCAACTGTATCATAAATCAACTAATTAAAAATTGACTAATTATTATACTAGTCCACTATTTTATTTTCAAATGAATTAAAATTAGAAGGCAATTTGATACAAACTCTATAAGTCATATGGTCACCATACACTACAGCAGAATGACTCAGAATTGACAGAAAAGGAGCCCCTAAAATATCACAACTCAAAACTTGATAAGCTTTGCTTTAGAATTTTAAAAGGAGGCAATTTCAAGATGTTTCTGGAAGAGTCATATATACTAACTTTGGAAGGATAGGCTCATTTCCAATTAAAATGACGATAGAATACAGAGGTCAAATTTCTGCTCCCACTTCCCCAGAGAATATAATGCATTATCGGAACACTGTAAGATAAAGCTTCCCTGAAAAACCTAGTGCATCTTTCCATCAACATCCACTCTTCCAGAGCTAAAAAAAAAAAAAAAAATCTCTCCCAACACATCACACACACACATTCATCCTTAGAGTTCAACAGAATACTAAGGGAAAAATCACTTCCTTGAAAAATCTTATCAAAAAAAAAATTCCTAGCCTCCCCAAGAATCCTTGCCCTCCTGGGAATGTCAATGTGTGTGTAGATGAAAGCATCTCACACACTACGGCTCCAGGGTTTGTGTTACAGTGTATGCACTTGGGAGTAGGATTCTCATTGAAGATGTCACACAGTTTTGCTTTCCCATTTATTGTTTGGCCAGCTATGCCAATGTGGTGCTATTGTTTCTTTAAGAAAGTACTTGACTAAAAAAAAATGGAAAAAAAAAGAAAAAAAGGAAGCATAGACATATTTTTTTAAAGTATAAAAACAACAATTCTATAGCTAGATGGCTTAATAAAGCAGCATTAGGTCTAGTCACCACCACCTTTCAACTTTTTATCACTCACAGGTAGTAGACTGTTCACCAAATTGTGAGTTTGGGGGTTTAGGGGCAGAAGATGGAAATGTTTTAGAATCGGAAGACTCCATTACTTTGTTGGCTCTCACACTCAGCAAAATTAGCACTATGGTACTAGCTCTGAACACCCTGATCAAGAGCAGGGAACATAAATGGGGGAAGGGAGGGATTTCTTACAGGCAATGGCAGAACCAAAAGGATGATTAAATTACTTAGAGATTTTAGAGCTTTCTGCTCTAAAACAGATATTCAGCAAGTGGAGGAGAAAAAAAAAAGAGAGAGAAACAATGCATAGATTCACCGGCTAAAAATAGCTTCTGCCACATCCTCCTTGAATAAATCTTTGTCATTTACTGGTTTATAAAAGATATTCTCCCATCATCTAAACATCTCAAAGAGCAATAGCTCCCATGAAAAGCAACCACTGATCTCACTGGGAAGTGTTGGAAAGTATTTCCTTATGAGATGGGGGTTATCTACTGAAAAGGAAAGAGAATACTTTATGAAAAATCATTGAAAGAGATGGCTAACAATCTGTGAAGATTTTTTTGTTTGTTTTTTACTCTATACCGTCTTTAAGAATATCTTAATATTCAAAAATGACTTGGTTCTTTCTTCTTTTTTTTATATTGGAATGAGGGATGATATGTAAACCCATATAGACTCTTTAAAACTATAGGCTATATAGAAATGTATGTTTGACTTGTTGAAACTATAATCAGACTATTTAAAATGTTTTTGCTAGGTTTTAATCTTAAAAGATTGTGCTAATTTATTAGAGGCAAACCTTCTTGGGCTCTCTTCGTAAGAGAGAGTGTTCCCATTCAAAACACCTGGGTCTTCCTAGCAATGTTTTCAAAAGATAAATCTGACTTATGCAGCATTACGTCATCATTTTTAAATTTTTTTAATTTTTAAACATAAGAATTATGATTCTTTACCCCCTCTCCTGAAATGATCATAAAGTCCAGAATCTGAGGAGGCAAAAACAAGAAGAAATTTTGTTGGTTCTTTGTTTCTTGTTTGTTTATTTGTTTTTGATGCTAGTATTTAATCCTATAATGCATATTTGCTTATCAATATTTTAATATTCTGAAAGACTTTCCTGTTAGGTATTAGAAACTGATACATAGATATCTTTTTTTGTATGCTTTCTATTTAAAAAAAAAAAGAGATGAGAAGACGGAAGCTTTAAGTGCGTATGGTACAAGATAAAGATGTCAATTTAAATAACCAAGTCCTATCTGGAACAATACTTTTTGTTAGAAAACTTCTCATAAATAAGACAGAGACCCAGAGGATTTTTGAAACTGTCTTTATTCCTCCTAGTCCTTATTCATCTAGTATCTGCCTCAAAATTTAATAGAGGGCTAACTGACCAAGCTGAAGCCCTAGAATTAAAGGGACTTATTTAAAAACGTACATTTTTACATGTTGCTTCTTAATTTATGATGTCATATTGATCTTAAATGTGGTCTTTCTCCCCCATTCCTCAGTTGTCATTGATAAGGTCTTTCAAAGGAGAAAAAATACCATTTTTTAATTAATAAAAGGGAACACAAAAGTCCAAATATCACTGCTTTATTGAAATATGAGTTAACATGGAGGAGCTAGAGTTCCTTCTACTTAACTCTGGCAGAATCACCTTCAAAATGACCTTCACAATCCTTAGATCTGCCCTTTATTAAGTTGTCCAGGACAACTGTATCCTAAAAATAAACAGTACTCATTTTTTTTTGTCCCAAATGCACTGGTATAAAAGTAGGAAAAATGAAAACAGGACTCGAAAATCCCTTCCAAGCCACCCACTGGCCCCACTCACTCGCCCACAGCAAAGCCACTTCCGTTAATCCCTTAATCTGATTTTGTTTGGGTATTTATCTTGTACCTGCTGCTATACACACTGCAGGAGGGACTCGGAAACCTCAAACCGTCTACCCACATCTCTTCTCTGTGTCTGTGTATCATTAAAATGTCTATTCAAAATATCAAAAAACTTTCAAACATCATGCAGCTCATATTCAGTTTACATAAGGGCCCCAAATACCATGTCAGATCTCTTTCTGCTAAACAGATTAATAAACTACAAGAAATGAGATTACATCATGTGTTTTACTTCAAATATTTTTACCACACTTATAAAGCAAATGTGATAAACTTACAGACACTGAATTAATTTTCCCTGCTACTCTGAAACCAGAAACTAGTGATTGGTCATTCATGATAGCTGTCTTAGTTCAAAAGCATATTTTTATTAAATTAACTCTGATTGTATTTGAAATTATCATTGATTAATGGCAGAGAAATATCAACCCTAATGACTTTGAAAAATGTAACTAACTGAATCATTATCTTACATTTACTGTTTAATAAGCATATTTTGAAAATGTATGGCTAGAGCGTCATAATAAAGTGATATATCTTTCTTTAGTAATTACATTAAAATTAATCATGTTTGAATAATTGTTTCTCTTGGACAATGTTGGTGTCATGTGTCATTCCTGAAGAATTTTATTGCTATATAGCATTGTATTAATCAGGGTCATTGCAACAAATAAACATGAAAACTTACCCAGAAAAATAAAACTAATCACATACCAGAATAGAGATATCTTATAGAATTCACAGATTATATTTTAAAACAAATGCTTCAGAGAACTTTTGCAAACTATATGAGATATTAGAATTATAAAATATCTTCATTAACAATGAACTAGGTGTAAGTAACTGACCTCATTCATATAACCCAACGGTGAGTTATAATCCAGGACACAAAGCATTTGGGAAAAGGTTTTCTACCATATATGGTACCTATAATATACAAATAGCATTTAATGTACTTTCATATCGAGAGATTTTATAAAAATGTGACCTCTCAGCACTGAGTTTTTGTTTCAATAAGTCTTTCTAATTCTTCACTGACTAGATACCATTAATATCAAACTCACAGCAGCATTCGTAGAAGATGTGGAAAGATTAGTAATTTCCCTATTGTTTAAAAGCATCTCATCTCATTTGCCTGTTCTTAAACCCTCTGTGAGCTATTTGGAAAGTTAGCTAAATGTAAAATAAAGGCTCATGAGATTTATGCTAGATATTAGGGAACTAACAATAATACTGAAGCTTCCTTTTTTTATTGTCCCTAGTGCAGCCCATGGTCACTCCCAACTTGACTCCCTCAAAGTTCCTGGGACTCTCCCTAGGACTAATGTTCTCAGGGCCTGTCATCTTTCTGTCCAGCATCTTGCCTCCTGTGGCA
Source organism: Saccopteryx leptura (assembly GCF_036850995.1). Taxonomy (NCBI): domain Eukaryota; kingdom Metazoa; phylum Chordata; class Mammalia; order Chiroptera; family Emballonuridae; genus Saccopteryx; species Saccopteryx leptura. The sequence continues at coordinate 295,523,593 of NC_089503.1, forward strand.
CTGAGCTTCCAAATGCATTGCTTCTCTTTCCCCTCTACCCTGAACAACACCTTTCTCCCTTCCCTTTTTGTCTGTACACAGTTGGCTAGTCTGGTACAGCCCTTCACTAAAGGTTTTCTGGATGACAAAGTGGGAAGACAGTTAGCCACAGGGCACAAAATGGCTGCCAATGTCAAGCATCATCACTGTTACTAAATTCCATTAAGGAATTTCTGGCTGCTCGTGTGTCTCCTGTCATCTTAATGAGATCCCTTCCTCTCTTTGGCACAATTTCCCAGGAATTACTTCCAGTCCAACTCTCCACTCTCTCTCTTAGGAAGAACTTTCAAGAAGATTCTATTACCTTCTTATGCAAAGCCATCTTTCCCCATCACAGCTTTGCCTGGAGTGGGGGTGGGGGTAAGGCCCCACTGAAGATGGTGAAAACAAAAGGGTAATTCTGTCCCTAAGAGGAATTCTGCTTTCCTTCAAGGTCAACTAAGTCAAAATACAGCCTCTTTTTTAGATGATATTATTTCTTTCCTGTAAGATCTGTACGAGTGATAATTACCATGACATCCTGACAATGATGGTTAATAGTTGTCAAGTGCTTATATGGGTCAGTCACTATACCAAGTGGTTTACCTCTATTATCTCATTAGTCCTTATAGAAATTCTAAGAGTCAGGCACTGTTAGAACCCTATTTCATGGACGAGGAAATGGAGGCTCAACGACAACTTACTAAGGTCACAAACAGTCGAGGCAGGCTGGAATCTGGGGCCAAGGACATCAAACCTGTCTTTTTGCTATTTCCCACTCACTCATGCCCCAATCCAGACATGAGGACAGTTCCATATACTGACTGAGACATCCTTGTTCAGATTTGGCTTTACAAACTATAGGCAGATTTATAGCTAATTGCACCTTTCAGGGATAAGCCATTTTTAAATATGATATTATTAAGATAAATAATCATTTCTGCTCAATAACAAATATCCTTAACTGGGTTTTCAAACTTATCCATTGTCATTCGTTGCCCCATTCCCATTGCAATGTCAGCCATAGTCCCTCACATCATGTATATGACATCCCATGGTAAACCAGCCTTGGGATGCCTCAGTGAGAAAGGGTGTGTGGTGAGCCCTTCTACAGCCCACACATAACTATTTCCACATAAATGAAAGTAGAAGCTCATCATAAAGAATTTTGCCAAAAGCTCTGGCAACTACACATGAACCATTTTCTTGACAGCTTATCCAAGTCAGCGTGGTCTCAAGGGCATGGTTGAATCAGGGCTTCCACAGACAAAAGTGGACTTTTGGGGGGATTTTTATGAGCCCCATATTCCTATACCCTTGCCCTTCAATAAGGCATTCGTCATCCTCCTACATGGTTGCCAACGGGTACAATGCTAGCCCTATGTGGCACTTTAGAAAGGTGCAGAGACATTTGGGGCTGTCGCTCACAATGATTGATGAGGGCATTACTGGCATTCATTGAGCAGGAGTTTTGGATCTAGAAATTTTATGTAGATGAAAAAGTTATTTACAATTGCCTAAGCCTAGATTATAACTCCAATTTATTATTTATCAACTCAGAGTACTTTTGCATGATTTTAATCTTAAACTGGATTTCCCAGGAATGCAATTGCCATGTTAAGTCAAGGGAACGGTGGTACTTTACTTCATGTGGAAGATTACCACGTGTTGTCCACTGTTTTAGAACAAAACCATCATGGAGGCAATGCTAATTGACTACTTGAATCTCTCCACTCTCCACCTGCACAGGTCTGCTGGCAGAGTCACATCTGGGCTTGGCCACGTAGGTGCAAACATCTGACCACCTCATTTCATTTTCAAATACAGTTGTGCCTGAGCATTTCTGTCTTGTAATGTATGTTATTTTACAATAAATAGCTTTCATTTTAGTTCTCCTTGATAGTATAGTTCAGGCATCATTTTGATTTTTGTTGACATTGTATATGTCAGTATTACCTATGAATTTCACTTTGGGACATGAAAGGAAGTATCATAAAAGACTCATTATAAAAACGGAAGTTGCTTGACCAGGCAGTGGCACAGTGGATAGAGCGTCAACTGGGACGCAGAGGACCCAGGTTCGAAACCCCGAGGTCACCAGCTTGAGTGTGGGCTCATCTGGTTTGAGCAAGGCTCACTAGCTTGAGCCCGAGGTCTCTGGCTTGAGCAAGGAGACATTTGGTCTGCAGTAGCCCCCTGGTCAAGGTACATATGAGAAAGCAATCAATGAACAACTAAGGTGCTACAATGAAGAATTGATGCTTCTCATTTCTCTCCCTTCCTGTCTGTCTGTCCCTATCTGTTCCTCTTTCTCTTTCTCACTGTCTCTGTCACAAAAACAATAAAATAAAAATAAAAAGATAAAAAGGGGAGCTTTAGGTCTGATAGGGCTCAACCAGTGGGATATGTACACACACCAGTCATGAGCTTCTCTGGGTCATAATGGCAGGACAGATGGCAGACTTTGACCCTCTTCTCAGCGAGGCATCTTAAAGTGCAAAGTTGAGCTGAAAGCTGGTGTCTTTCTCACCTTGTTTATGAATAGAGATTAAACCTCTTTGGGATCCAATAAAGGGTAATGGTTATAGTGAATACAACATCTGGTTTCTAAATGTTCTTTCCTTCACTCTGTGATGGGATGAGATGATGTTAAAAAGAATAAAGCAATCACTAAAAACAAAAACAGATGTAAATTGGATTGGAGACAATTGCAACAGTACATCAGGAGTAAAATTCGACCTTGGATTTCAAGTAAGGTAGGAAATGTGGCCTAGAAGGGAGGTTTCTCTCTTTTTAATGGTTACTACCAAGAAGGTAAAAGATTGAGTTACTGTCCTGTAATTTCCTAATGCTGTTCTGTTTCTTTAACTCAGTGGCTCCAGCTTGGCCCCACAACATCCTCCAGAGGGAATTGGGGGGGGGGGGTTCTCTCCAAGTGGAAATTAGAGGGTGGGGATGTCATAGTCTCTATTCATGGCTACCTTACTATGTGAGTGCTGTGCCTGAAGCTATCATTTCCCCTCACAAACATGGAACTCTGCTTTTGAAGCCCAGACCTCTCAAACATGAGAGAGAGAAAGAGAGAGAGAGAGAGAGAGAGATTGCTCCTCTAGAGAGGAAGGGAGACAATAGTAACAGGACTGACACCCAGGATTGTGTTGTCATCCCCTTATTTGGCCCAGAGCCACCCTCATAGAACCTAAAATACTTAAAGATAGGGTTACCCAAAGACCAAATCTCTCTCCTTATTTCTTCTGCCTCTCTGCTTTAAAAGTCTTTTAGAAACGGATATATTCCTATCTCCCCACCCCCTGCCCCCAGCCAAATAAATTCTCTTAAGCTGTTAATATTAAAAAATACCTTCTGGTATGTAGACCCCACTGCTGTAGTAAAAGGTACAGTGAAATCATTTCATCCATATGGATGCTAGAATGTACTGGTTGTTGATCTGTTTGCTCTCATATTCATTTCCCAACATTCCCCCATGGCTTTGGCTTCACAAAACTACATTTCCCAGCCCCTATGGTCTCTGCTTCCTGGGTAGGTTTGGCAAATAGCCGGCACTAACAGGAGGAAGGAAGCAGCTAGGCTACTCCTGCCCTTTCCTGTCTCTGCCCTTTGGCAGTAACTGCAGTTCCTTCCTCCATGGTCCCTGCCCCCCCACCGCAAGTGGTACCACGTCCTCCCATCTGTTCAGATGGTTTTTCTTAGATGGGAACACCACATGCTCTCTGTGTCTATGTTCTAGTGATGGTACTGACTTCCTGGTGTTATTCATCACTGGGTTGACTCTCCTCTCTCATTTGTCTACTCAGCCTTTCCATCGCCTGTCCTGAATACCCTATTTAATACACCTATAGTGATTTGGGCTCCGCTGCTGACCCTAACTAACAGTCACAGGAGTAACAATGGTAAGAAGCACAGGCACTGAAATCAAGCAGCTAGGGGTCTGTTTTGTGCTCGGATACTTCCAGCTGAGTGCTCTGAACAAATCAAAACAGCTTCTGGGAGGCTGTTTCCTCTTCTGTAAAGTGGTAATAATAATAATATCTACCTTATATTGGTATTTGAAGATTAAACATTGTCATGCAATAGTTCCTAAGTTTCTAGATTTCTCAAAATAGTGAAATTTCCAAAAACTTAAAGTAGAAATTGTAACAAATGGACAGAAGGTGACAAAACCTTTATTTAGCTCAAGTAAGGGCATTTTTTAAAATCAGTTATCACCATTATATCATTACAAAGGAATTCATTTAATAACATGGTTGTGTCTCAGAATAAAGAGCAGTGTCTTAAATGTCCTAAATTAGCTTTACAGAACAGATCACACTGGCTGAATCTAATCTTTTCATCTCTTTAGTTTCTCTGTGACTAGATGAAAACACAACGTAGCACTGGGCTGTTCATCAGCTCTTATTTGATACTTTTATGAGACTTTCATTTTCATTACTTCTATTATTATTAGGAAAGAGTATTAACGAAGCTCTAAGATTCCTAAGGTAGAATTGCCTCCATTGGCTTTGTCACACCAGGATCTATGTACACTCTGATTCATGGCCGCAACTTTCTTGACACTGACCGGGTGAGCACATTTTCCTCTAACTTGACCCTGACTTGGCAAAAACAGGTGTAAAGGTGTTTTTAGTTGCTTGGCCCTAAAAATCCTTGCACCACAAAGGCAAATGTAAAATTTCAAGTCCACCATTCTTTGGTTTTTTACTATTTCAACAATCCTTTCCCTTTTTACTCCCCAATCTAGCTGGCAGAACTATACATTTTCCATAGCATAATTTTTAACTACTCCTGTCAATATAATCAATTCAGTGGTACAATACAAAGAAGTCACTTGTTTGTCATTATGCACAATCTATGCATACACTAGTAATTTTCAACCAGTTTTACTGAGTTCATCAGCATATAACTTTATTCTGCCTTTTCCTTTTAGTCAGATTTATCCCACACCATATTCTTCTCAGTCATCACTGTTATACTTAGAAATCTATTAAATGATATTGGATGGTCCTCAGCCTTTTCAATTTTCCATAATGTCAAATATTAGAAATATCTCTGATGTGGCAAGCACCTAGTTCCTGGGGGTGGGGGTGGGGTAAGTGAACCTATTTTCAAGTCCTTCTTAAACTGATTTATCTTGAATCTTTCAATATGTCCATAATCTTATTCCATATCCCCTCCAGGGCTCCTCCTACCGGACCCCATGGGTGTATCAGCCAACTGGAAAAGCAACTTGAGAAGCTCTTGTATTGATTTTTGAAAATGCAGTGTCCATAGAAACAGACTTCAGATGCTAAGTATCCCTGAAAATGCTGCCAACTTTGTACTTGTGTGGAAGACACATCCTGTGGGTTTGTCCAAGGGCTGGTCTACGGACACTGTCACTCTTTTAAGCACAACACAGTCTATGCTGTGTCCCTGGATGACCATTTTGCCAGAATTCTGAGTCTAGACTTGTATTTCCCAATGAGAGGATGCAGCAAGCTACAGCAGCTGAATAAGGAAGATCTCTCAGTGAAAAGCTTGCTAAGAAAGTCTTCTGGGCACATTCATGCTCTCCAGGGTTTATTTGTACAGTATTAGTAAGTCAGTTCTCACAGTCAAACTGATAATATGCCAACATTTACAAGCCAATGCTGTGCCCAGAACGACACACTCCTGGATCATCACACTCCTTTTTACCTGAAAATAAGTGAATGTGGAAAAACCAATGTGGGTGGCCACCCTCATGACAGTTCCATGTGCATTTGGTCAGATACTATCTCTGAAAATGTGATTTCTGCCCCACAAGCTGAGGAGGGAAGGTAAACAAAGCTTCTTGAGGAAGCCACCTACACAGATCCACTTGGAGCCACCCTCCCAGTAGTTTTTACAGGACTCCATTGGGCCCAATGCTACATTGTTTAGAGACAAGTAGACAGGATTAAGGGTGAAGTCTGTGAACCATATAACACAAGTTTTTTCTCAATGAAACTAACTGGTCCTACTGGGGATCAAACCCATGACCTTGGGCTAGTTATCACTCTATTCCAAACATGCCCAAGACAAATACAGGTCTAAAGCCAGAGGAACTTCAAACCACACATAAGAATGTAATCAACAGAGCCACAGGGAAGCTCAAAAAGTAAACACTTTCTATATAGGCAAAGAAGATTTGGAAAGAGCCTACATTCTCTGAATCCCCTAGTCATCTGAAGGCTTACTGGAAATTTCTACTTGGATACCTTCCATCACTTTGACTTCAACTCATTTTCCTCTCGAAGCCCCCACCTCTGAAAGAGATTTACTATTTGGAATGTTTCAGACCACGGCACCATCACTCGGCAACCAAGTTCAGAACCTTGGAGTTGTCCTTAGCAATACATGTGACCATCCAATGCATATTTATTCCAAAACAAAATCCACTTAGGCCTCGATTCAAACATCTTTCATATCTCTCCTCCTGCCTACCCCCTAAGTACTGCTATAGTTCAAACCTCATCACCTTCTGGACATTTGTAAGAATGGCTTACAAGCTTTCCCCTCTCTAATTCATTCTCTATGACATTCTTAAAATTCTGCTTAACACGTCTTCTCAGAAACTTCAGTGGCTATTGTTCCAGCCTGACATCTAACATTTTCCCAATATCTATTACAACTCAACTATTTCTATGCATCCCTACCTTTGCATAAGCCCTGTATTTTCAAATATCCAGAGGCTAGCCATCATTTAAGACATAAACCACATCCCAATTCTTTTTCCAGGGTACTTTTAAACACTATGAGTCTCTCTCTTTTTAACTCCTGGATCCCACATTAGCAGCAACATTGATTAAGAATTTAATTCTCCATTAATCTATTCTTAGTTTTTCTTTCCTCTGTGTAGCCCTTGCCTATCAATGATATTGTAAATTCTCTGAAGAAAGGATTTGGCTTTTATCCCATAGGTATTTATTCAGTCCTAATGTGTGAGAGACACTATTCTGGGAATACAGTGAGGAACAAGACAGACTTACATTATAGTACAAGAAAGATGGACAATAAACAAATACATGAACAAGGTACATGCAAACAGTCACGGAAACAAGAGGGCCATACAAGAAAACACGAATTACTACTATTTATTCACCTCTTTTCTGGGGCCAGGAATTCTAATGGGGAAGTCACTCCTTAACAGAATGAATTAGGACCTCATTTTGTCTTAGCTTCCCTCTTCTCTAGTGTTCTCTCCCTTACAAATTTTACCCTATCATCCAGTTTTCTCTTCCATGCAGATGATGCCAGACTGATCTCTCTCTTCTGACATTTAGTCATTATGGTGTATTGCCAACCAATCACCTTCACCTAGAATTATACTGTCCAAACAGCAGCCACTGGACCCTTGAAATATGGCTGGTTCCAATTTGGCTGTGCTGTACATTAAAAATACATATTGAGGCCCTGGCCGGTTGGCTCAGCGGTAGAGCGTCCGCCTGGCGTGCGGGGGACCCGGGTTTGATTCCCGGCCAGGGCACATAGGAGAAGCGCCCATTTGCTTCTCCACCCCCCCCCCTTCCTCTCTGTCTCTCTCTTTCCCTCCCGCAGCCAAGGCTCCATTGGAGCAAAGATGGCCCGGGCGCTGGGGATGGCTCCTTGGCCTCTGCCCCAGGCACTAGAGTGGCTCTGGTCGCGGCAGAGCGACGGCCGGGAGGGGCAGAGCATCGCCCCCTGGTGGGCAGAGCTTCGCCCCAGGTGGGCGTGCCGGGTGGATCCTGGTCGGGCGCATGTGGGAGTCTGTCTGACTGTCTCTCCCCGTTTCCAGCTTCAGAAAAATACAAAAAAAAAATAATAATACATATTGAATTTCAAAGACTTAGAATGAAAAAAAAATAACATAATTAATACAATTGTAATGATAATATTTTGGCATGAAGTAGAATATGTTAAGATTAACTTAATCAGCATCTGTTTTTGCTTTTTTTTAATGTGACTACTAGAAAAATTTTAAATTACACATGGCTTACATTTGTGGCTCTCATTATATTTCCATTGGATGGTGCTGACCTAGAAGATCCAGCAGTGATTCAAAAGACACTGAGCAGCCCTGGCCGGTTGGCTCAGCGGTAGAGCGTCGGCCTGGCGTGCGGGGGACCCGGGTTCGATTCCCGGCCAGGGCACATAGGAGAAGCGCCCATTTGCTTCTCCACCCCCCCCCCTCCTTCCTCTCTGTCTCTCTCTTCCCCTCCCACAGCCAAGGCTCCATTGGAGCAAAGATGGCCCGGGCGCTGGGGATGGCTCCTTGGCCTCTGCCCCAGGCGCTAGAGTGGCTCTGGTCACGGCAGAGCGACACCCCGGAGGGGCAGAGCATCGCCCCCTGGTGGGCAGAGTGTCGCCCCTGGTGGGCGTGCCGGGTGGATCCCGGTCGGGCGCATGCGGGAGTCTGTCTGACTGTCTCTCCCCGTTTCCAGCTTCGGAAAAAAAAAAAAAAAGACACTGAGCACTTACTGCGTGCCTGGCACGATCATACTTGATGCCTAACTTCTAGGACTGCCAGTATCTGAACTTGGTGGATTTAAACTCAATGTGTCCTTTCTCCTCCCAAGGCTACTCTGTATTTTGCCTTTTGCTACATCCGTCAACTTTGCTCCAACTTCCCCAAATTAGGAAGTCAGACATCTTTATCTTTCTGACAGTTCGTTTTTTGCCAAGTCTTGTGCAGTTTCCTCTGTAGGTTTGTGTCTCTGTCCTCCCTTCCTTCTATTCTCACACCACTGTTCTTGACAGCCCTCAAGGACAGTTTAGTGAGATCTCTGCCTCCATGCCTCTCCGTTCCAGTCTAACCTACATGCTGCTGCTGTAGCAGTCTTCCTAAGCCATCACCCTGATATCAGAATCAAAGGATGGGATGACCAAAGGGACACTGGAAATCCTTACAAAATAATGACCAAATAAACTCTGTAGAGCAGCGGTTCTCAACCTGTGGGTCGCGACCCTGTGTTTTGGTCGTATTTCCGATGGCTTTAGGCGACCCCTGTGTCCGCTGGGGTCGCGACCCACAGGTTGAGAACTGCTGCTGTAGAGGGAGTGCTGTCTGTCTGCCATAGACTATTACTATTTTGCATGTATAATCACATTTAATCTTCCCAACAACCTCATGAAGGAGATATCATTAGTGCAGCCATTTTGCAAATGAGATACCATGGTCCAGGCAGACTAAGTAACATGCCCCAAGGCACAACACCAATGGTGAGCCCAGGTCTATCTGACTTTAGAGGCCTTGCTCTTAATTTCTATGCTATATCATCAAGGTAAATGGGGAAAGTCTTCATAAACCTGCCCCTGAAAACTTGCTATTCTTTTTAGATCAGTAAATGTTACCACTATTCACTCAATGGCTCAGGTAAAAAAAAGTGAGTCATTCTTGGTGTCTCCTTTCTGTCACACTCCAAATTGAATTCATCAGTAAACCTCATCAACTCTTTATTAAAAATACATCCAAAATCCAACTTCCCATTATTCTCATACATACATGCTCATCATAAGTTCACCTAAAATTCTAATTTTGTTCCTTATTGGTGTAGTGGGTTAAATTGTGTCCCTGAAAAAGTTATGTTCAATCTTTAACCTCATACAGTACCTATGAAATTGACCTAATTTGGAAATAGAGTCTTTGCAGATATGAGTTAAGGATCCACAAGGAAATCCTTCTGGATCTAGGGTGGACCCTAAATCCAATGACTGGTGTCTTTAGAAGGAAAAGGAGAGGAAAACACACATGAGGGGAGGCCATGAGAAGACGGAGGCAGAGACTAAAGACATGCTTCCATAAACCAAAGAACTCCATGAGCCACCAGAGTTGAAGAAGGCAAGAAAGATCCTTCCCTGGAGTCATCAGAGGGAGTGTGGACCTGCCAGCACCTTGACTTTGGACTTCTGGCCTCTACAACTCTGAGAATAAAGCTTCTGTTATTTTAAGCCACCTAATTTGAGGTAATTTGCTGTGGCATCCTTAATCCATTAATAAACTACCTTTTCGTATTCCATAGTTTATTCGTAACACAGCAATCAGTTGTACATTTGGCTGGACATCAGATCAAGGCACTCCCTGCTCATAATCCTCCTATGACTTCTCATCACACTTGGAATAATACCCAAAGTCCTGCCGATGGCCTTCTGGGCTGGATGTGACCGTGTCCCTCACTACTCTCAGATCTTCCCCTCTTAAGTCTATGCACTCTGCTCCAGTCCCTCTGGCCTTTCACTGCTCCTCAAAGGCAAACGTCTACTCTTACATCCTAGCCACTACACTTACTGTTTTCTGTCTGGAAGGCTCTTCTCCCAGCTATTCACATGGATTTTCCTCACTTTGTACAGGTTTCTGCTGAAAAAGAAGAGAGGTCATCCCTGGTCACCTTAAAACCTGAAATAGCATAGCCTCACCCTGCCCCCTAGCACTTCTTTCTGGCCCTATATTATACATGTGCTCACAGAACTGGTTTGTTGGTTGATGTCATGGATGCATCCCCAGCACCTATAACAGACTCTGATACATAATAGGTCCTCAATAAAGATTCAGAGAATGCATGAATGAATAAATGAATGAACACTTGAGCCATGGCCTGAGAAAAATCTGATAGGATTATAAATCAGGGTAATAAAAATACAAACAATAGCAGTAGCAAACATTTCCTGAGGGATTTCTATGTGCCAGGTATTGCATGAAGAGCTTTAAGTAGATTGTCTCAATTAATCCTCCAAATGACTCTATTAGGTATAAAAATAATATAAATGGAGCTACTTTAAATGGTGCCAGAGCTCCATCCCAAAAGGAACTGCCTTGCACATCTTATGCCTCAAACCTTTAGAATGTTAAAGCAGGGCAAAATAACCTTTGGACTGTGCCTAAAGCAACATTATGTCCCAAAGAACTGTTTGCAAGGATAACAAGAAAGCAGATATTATGACTACCAGACTGAAAATTAAAAATATTGTTTAGAATTAATGTCAATACATTAGCTTATCTGCACCCATAGAAATGCCTTCCTTCTATTGGTGTAATTTTTCCCTTTCCCTTGTTCATAAATACCCTTTGCCTTTGTCTCCGAATTGGAACGCTATTTGAGTTGCTGCCTGAATCAGTGCTTCCTGAATAGCTATTTTTTCTATGTCAAATAAATACTTATTGCCTCTCACTTTGGCCTTTTATTTTTAGGTTAATATAGGTAATTATGATTATCTATTAAATAAACAGCTTAGAAAGGTTATGGAGCTTTAATATACATAATAGAAAAAAGTGTGCAGAATCAAGATATAATTCTTTTAAATCAGTATAAAAGTACAAATAACCTAGTAGAAAAGAAAGCAAAGATATAAACGAAGAACTTGTGAAAGTGAACAACCAACAATGACTGATGGTCATATAAAAAAATGCTCACTCTCATTTATAATTAAGCCACAATGAACCTCTATTTAGGGTTAAAGACACAGACACACACACACACACACACACATATACACACAGATGTGACCATTTGTCTCTGTGGCTATAAGTTGAATGTGTTAGAAAGGTCAAGGTCTTTATTAAATACAACATTAAATTTTACTTTCTTTCAACCTTCAACCTTTAGTAAACTCCATATAAGTCAATCAAAAACTGCCATTCTAACTGGTATTTTTTTCTTTTTAGTTTCAAAGAATTGTTTGGGAAATATTGTTTAGTGTTGTTTCATTAAAACTGTTCTAGAAGCTTTCCTATTACTTAAATGAGCATTTTCTTTTTGTGAACTGAGAAACAATACGTAGGTATAGATAATTTATCTCTAACTCTTCTCTTGCCTTCACTGCTGTAGCCACCAGTAAACATCAAGCCCTCCCATTCTGACTTTTTTCAATGTGTCGTCTTATTCCCCAATTGCTGCTATCAATCTAGCCTTGCTCACCAGTGGGACCAAAGCTAACTGCACGTAAGAATTCTCAGAGTGCTACCCAAACTGGTTCAGAACTTCTGGAAATTGAGACCCTAAAATCTTTGTTTTTAGCAAGTTTTTTTCCATGAACCTTTTCAATGAACATCTGTCCATATTTGGAACACACTCTACTGTATGCAAGGTATATTTGGTCTTTCCAGAGATTGAAAAAAAAGCACACTCCTGCCCTGACCTAACAGAGAAACAAATCTGAGGATGTGAAATAGGACTTCCATTTCTGAACCAATAAATTATCCTCAGAGACAATTGCTTGAGTCTAAAGTGCAAAAGGCCATTTGGAGTGTAAGAATTAATATTTGAAGAATGAATTAATGAATAGATAACAGCTGAGCCTCAAGGAAAGGGTGAGGAGATGCTACATTCAGTAGTAGTCTACAAGACCAGACGAAAACTTTGCACATCCTATGTTGAAAAGCTCCCAGGGAAGAGAAACACTCAAGGTCAGGAAGAAGTTGTATAAGAGGAAAACTTAAAGAAGAATATGAAAGCTTGGAAGGAGCCACCTATGAAATAAAATGCCATTTCTTCTTTCCTAATCACAACTTACTTTAAAGAGGGGAGTTGGCAGGGAGGGGGCCCTGGTTGAACCAAAGATATTCTCTTAACCAAAGAAGCCAGTGGAGATGACATAGCCGAATAAACTGTACCGGCCTTCCTTAATTTACCAGCTGTTTCCTTTCTGTTGAATGGAAATAGAAAAATTAAACCATCTCAACTCAATATGAAAATAATTCCTTCAGACTCTAGAGAGCACGATCAGGTTCTTACAAGAGAAACTATTTCGTAGTGACTTAATAATGCATCCTCAGAATACGGATTCAAGGGGCCAGACATGGGATGTTCATCAGCCTTTCTAATGGCATTCGCAGAGTTATTTTTATGCTTAATCAAATGAGCCTCAGACAGTTTTTGAATATGGAAAGGGTGATATACAAATGTTTGTGCCAATTTCTGGTTATGCACTTTGCTTAAAAATTGACTTGGACTAACTGAAATTTTGGCTGCAGGGTTTTCTTGGTGAGAACACAGTAAAAGATGTGGGCATCTTATCCAAGCCCGGGGAAAGTGTCACCTCACTTTGCCTCTTGGGATTGCAAAAGGTCAGTTAGGTGACAAAGTGACAAATTCTCATCGTGCTATTTAACAAGATTTTATAGATGACAGGTTGAAGGAGGCAATTTCCATTACCATTTCCTGGAGAGGGACTACACTGAAATTTTCTGTTAAAATGATAATAAATGGCTCAAATCATAAAAATTAAAATATGTTCCCTTCATTTACATTTGCTTTGAAATTATAAATGAGTAAAACAGTATAATTTAGGACACAGAGGGACATAAGAAAGCATCTAACTCAAGAAGCTCATTTCACAAGTAAAGAGAAGTTGTCAGGTTAAGTTCGTAATTAGAGCACCTAAGGTTTGACTAGGTTTATGATAACACTGCCAACTTGGTACGACTGAGAACCCTGCTTAGATTTTCCACCCATGTGCAGCAAATAAGACCAGGGCTCCTCAAGTAATATCCATGAATAGACAGTGGTCATTTCCCTCCAAGTCCTGGTCTTTGTACTTTCCCCCAAGTATGCTGGTTTCTAGGAAATACCTAGTGGAATAAGGCAAAAAGGGGAAGGGAGACCCCAGCAAAACCTTACTAAAACTACTAATTCGTGGGCAGAGAAAAAAACAATCATTTTTTCCTTGGCTAAAGTAATTTGGTTTGGCTTTCCACATGACCCAAATTCACCAGATAATTACCAGTTCTCTGTTTCTCTTCGTGCCGTTTTGGTCTGGCCTTTGGATGCTAAGTGTACCCACAGTCCAAGGGATTAACTGAAAGTTCCCCCTGACATTATTAAAGCCATTTACCATGCATCCAATAGCCTGCTGCAGGACCCCAGGCTGCCTGGACTAGAGATTTGGCCCCAGATCCCCAAACTGGACAAAGGAGTCATTGGAAGAGACTAGTTCAGGTTGCCAACTACATGAAGGTGGAGATACATCTGTCTTGAATGTCATTTTGTCCTCAGCACCTTACACAGTGTCTGGCAGGCATATAGAAGGAGCTCAATAAAAATTTCTTGAAACTATATAGAAGTGAATAGAAAATCAAATGGACTACCCCAAAAAGTTGAGATAGTGCAAATTTAACTTCTCTATTGGTTGTTGTAAAAAATTGTCAGTTTGTCAGCTCCATACCTTCTCCCTACCACACACACACACCCAGACACATACACACACACCTGCCCTGGTGTGTCTGAACATGGACAGTAAGATCAAAGATAATAATTTTTGCTTTATACTATGTACCAGGCATTGTTCTAAGTCTTTTGTGTATATTCATCCGTTGACTCATTGCAAACCAACATGGAAAACATGATTATGCCACCTGGCACACATGGGAGCTAAGGATTTCATAAACTTCCTCAAAGTTTACCAGCTAATAGAGCATGTAAGCATATAGGGATAGAGGCAGTGCATCTGGCTCCAGAAACCACACTCTCAATCTCTGCTCTTTTAGCTCCTAAACTTAAAATTAAACCTAAGTAATAAAGATGGTTGGTGCACAAACAGTATGAATACTAGGGACTTCCCTTCTACCTCTCCATCCTCATTCTGGGGACTGTGTCTGTGTTTCATGGCTTTTATTAGTGTCCTTGGTCATTAAAATATGAAATACCACCTGATCAGGAGGTGGCACCATGGATAGAGCGTTGGACTGGGACGCAGAGGACCCAGATTCAAAACCCCGAGGTCGCTGGCTTGAACGTGGACTCATCTGGTTTGAGCACAGCTCACCAGCTTGAGCCCAAGGTTACTCGTTGAACCAGGGGTCACTCCCTCTGCAATAGCCCCCCAGTCAAGGCACATATGAGAAAGCAATCAGTGAATAACTAAAGTGCCGCAATGAAAAATTGATGCTTCTCATCTCTCCCCCTTCCTGTCTGTTTGTCCCTATCTGTCTCTCTCTCTCTGTCTTTCTCTGTCTCTGACACAAAAAATAAAAAAAGAAAGAAAGAAAGAAAGAAAGAAAGAAAGAAAGAAAGAAAGAAAGAAAGAAAGAAAGAAAGAAAGAAAAGAAAAGAAATACCCAAATAAATAGCTCATATGGAACTTAGCAAAAATCGTGGGGCATGGTGAGATATCCCTTCTGGGCACAGTCCTTGGGGAACTTGCAAGCAGCAGGTTACAGAAAGAAGGTACTCAATGGAAAAGGCTGAAAAAACAGCTAACACAGTCTTCTCCTGCGTGGCGATACAAGGTCTTCAGGGCACATTGCCCCTTTTATTCCCCAGCTCCCCTCCGTGGGGTCCCCTCAGGTCTAGCCTGCTCACCCCAACCCTCAGCCCACCACTTAGTTCCCTCTTCTAATCAGTTGGCCACCAACTGCTAGCCCAGAGAGGGGGCACAGCAACCTGGTTCTTCCCCTGTTCGCTTGGTCACCTAATTTTATGTCACAGATTCTACAGCCAGCCTTTTAAAGGACCTTCCCTTTAAATCCTCAAGGGCTCTTTCCTCTCTCAATAACACCTGGCTCTTACAAATCAAAAGCTTTGCATTAAGATCCATGCTTCTGCTATCGCTCCAAGAACCTCCTTTTTGGCTTTCTGATCTAACAATCCCAACACCCCTCACAGTAATACAGATGCCTCTGGCTGAACAAGGAAGAAATGCTGACACATAAAGAAAAATTAGATTTCAGACACAAAAATAAAAACCCTCCTTTCGTGCCAGTCCACTACAGGCCACTCAGTTTAAGAAATCACCTGTGTTTAATAATTCACCTCATTGAAGCATTTTGTTACTTGTTGTTTTGTTTTGCCTTCCCTCCAGACCTGCAGAAGCAGTTCCTGGATATGGTCCCCTTTGCTCCAGAGTGGAAAACGGCTCTGGGCTTTAGCATTTATCCTCTCATTAATTTACTGCAAAACCCGGGCAGGCTGCTGCCCTGCAATGGGTGATTTGCTCCCATTGCACAATGTATGGAGCAATCATTTCAGACAACATTTACAAGGCAGTTTCTGTGGCCCAGGCCTCTGGGAAGGTGGGCATGCATTGCTGCTCCTGACTTCACAAAAACCAAGGACAAGGTAAGTACTTTTATCTTCATTTTATAGATAAGGCAGCCGAGGCTTATCATCCAGGAATAAATGATAAATCCAAAATTCAAAACCAGGTTTTTCTGAACTCTGAAACCCTTTGTCACTCTACAATTATAGTAACTAGAGTAGATGTGTGTGTGTGTGTGTGTGTGTGTGTGTGTGTGTGTGTGTGTGTGTGTGTGTCTGAAATATATCTATGCACAATACTGGAAAGGGAATAGCCAATAGTCAGTCACCCTAGCCAAGGAGCAGACTCCTAGGGATATCCTGGTCCAAGAAGATACAGGCAGCAAATGTGAGTGAACAAGGAAATTCCCTTTGGTTGATCAATCTGGGTTGAGTACATTGTTGGGACAGTTTCTGACCCAGCTAAGACTAAACCAGAATTGCAAAATCTTTTTAAAAAGACAAGGGAGGTTCCACAAGCATTCTGGCAAAATTCTGATTTGCAGTGGTCTCTCATACTGACTTATATCAGCTGAAATGATAAGGATCCCAGGCAGGCTCTCTGGACAGGAAACTCCAGTGCCTGGGGAGGGAGCCTAATGTGGAAATGAACAATGAACCACATGCAGACTCTTGTCTCCCTGACACAGCAAAACACTCATTGCTCTGGATGACAAAGTTGTTTTCCCACTATGCATGTGGGAGAGAGATGACGTATTCTATGACAGTAACTGCGAACAGGTGGTGGGGGTGGGGGGGGGGACAAGGGTCACTTCCAAGAGGTCTGTTAAAACTTTCCCTTTTCAAAGCCTGAGGAAAAAATAATGTGGCTGCCCAAGTGAAAATCTAGCTGTTGCTATGCGTTCAGTGTACACCTTGCTTATCCACTCAAAAGTCTCAATTAAAATCACAGCTGTTATTTGTGCGTTGGATTCAGACATTCTCCCACAACCATGGTAAAGGAACAAAGGAAAATAACCTTGTCAGTTGTTACACCTGCAACTGGGTTGAATGGTGGTTGATGTCAAATGCACTCATATTGTATCTGGAATAATAATAATGCCTTTCATTTGCAGTGAGCTTTACAGTCTATGAAATCCTTTTATTTGGTGCATTTGTTAAAATTTAATATGGTGCCTCCCTTACAAAAAAATAAAACAAAAGATACTTATTTAAAAATTAGCTTCTAAAGCATGTAAATGACTAAATGTTTCTGAGCATCTAAATGTATTTGTTACATGGTCATAGCACCCCAAGCTTTCCCACTTGACAAGTTTCTTCTTCATCATAACACACACACCCCCAAACACACACACACAAAGCACATTTCCTGACCTTAGTTGGGTTGTCTATTTTTTTCTTACTGATTTATAGGCATCCCTTGTTCATTTTGATATGAGTTCTTTGTCAGGTGTATGATTGTGACTATATTTCAATTGCTTATTGAGTCTGTGATTCATATACTATTTGTAAAACCAGAGTTAGAAAAATTGGTAATGATTCTCTAGCCCAACCTTCTATTCACAAATGAGAAAAACTGGCCCAGTAACTTAGTACTACATGGTTACTTAGGGGTAAAATTAAGATTAAAACCCAAATCTTCTGACTTTCTATCCTGGACTGTAGCTAATATTCTGCATTGGTGGATCCTTAGGATGTGGTAGTCACACAACGTGATATAATCATATCATTCACATATAGTAGTTAAAAATAGAAGCAATCTACTGACATATGAAACAACAAGAATAAATAGCAGACATAATGTTGAATGAAGAAGTCAGACATAATAGGTTATATACTATGAGATTCAATTTACATAAAGTTCTAAACTAGGTAAAACCAGCTTATAGTAGTAAAAATTAGACCTCTATTCCTTGGGAGAGGATAGTGGCTGGACAAGGACGCACGGGAGCTTTCTCCAGGTGCTGAAATGTTCTATATCTTGGGAGGTGGTTGCATGGATGGATACATATTTAAAAATTCATCAAGCTGTACACTTAAGATGTGTGCATTTTACTATATGTAAGTTATTTATCAGTAGAAAACAAAGAAAAAAACCAAAGCAAAGACTCAACTATTTCTCATTAACTTGATAGATATTGAGCAAAAGAGAATAATGCTGGCCCTCAAATGATTTTTAATCTGAATTATTCTTTTTGGCTGACTTTCACTATTACACAAACCACAAAGTTGCCAAATCTCCACTTCTTCGAATAATCTGACTCTGCCTTGAACAAGCTGTGGATTGAGCTAATTGACCTTCAAAGTCACTTCTGGGCCCAAAATTCTGGGATTTTTAAAAAGGAGATGCATATACAGTGTGTCTGTAAAGTCATGGTGCACTTTTGACTGGTCACAGGAAAGCAACAAAAGACTATAGAAATGTGAAATCTGCACCAAATAAAAGGGAAACCCTCCCAGTTTCTGTAGGATGATGTGGCAGCATGTGCGGATGCGCAGATGATGATGTAACACCGTGTATACAGCGGAGCAGCCCACGGCCATTCCAGTCGAGATGTGGACGGTACAGAGGAAGGTTCAGTGTGTTCTGTGGCTCACTAAATTTGAATCCATGACCAAAGTGCAACGTGAATATCGGCACGTTTATAACAAAGCACCACCACATAGGAATAACATTACTCGGTGGGATAAGCAGTTGAAGGAAACTGGCAGTTTGGTGGAGAAACCCCGTTCTGGTAGGCCATCAGTCAGTGACGAGTCTGTAGAGGCTATAGGGGATAGCTACCTAAGGAGCCCTAAAAAATCTGTGTGTGAGCCCACATCGAACTACACTGAATAGGTATAAAACTGGGAGTTTCACATTTCTATAGTCTTTTGTTGCTTTCCTGTGACCAGTCAAAGTGCACCATGACTTTACAGATGCACATATATAATCTCTGAGTGGGAAGGAACACCAGAGGTTGTATGGCTCTCTTGCCTTATTTTGTAGGAAGAAAGAGAGAACTTAGAGAATGGAAATGACTTGCCCAAGGCTATCTCGGTAGTAATTCAGTGCAGCTCCGTAGACTTCATCTCAACTCGGCTCAACAAATAACTTATCCTTAAGAGCCTGCTGTGTGCCAGGCACTGAGTCAGACACTACATTGGGTCCCCAGGTTCTATAAAACCATGGCCAAAGGCATTGTTTTGTTGCTTTATGAGAGAGCAGTGGGGTCATTTCCTACATTTTAGTGTGAGAGCACCAGAAAACCAAGTCAGAAGACTTAAAAAGAAAGCAAGACAAAGGTCAAAGTACGCAACTGCATTATGTCTTCTCCCACCCTCAGCCACTGAACCATCAAAGTCTCTTCTTGTCCCAGGGTAGTGGTTTTGGGACTCTAAATCATGGTAATGGCAAGCTATAACTCTAGAATGTACTACATGAAAATTCTGATCACCTGGCCTAAAATTATGTGAACCTGAAATTTCCTACTTGTAAATTTCTACTTCCTTTCTGGGAAAACTTGTATTTTTAAGCAAAGTACCTTTCTTCTCCAGTTGACTTAGCAAACATGAGAAACTAATTATTGTAACCTTCTCACAAAGTGGTGGTAGGAATCACGCATGATGAATGTAAAATATATCTACTCAAAGTATGCAAAACGTAAGCATTCACTATAGTGGCCACAGCTTAGACACAGGCTCAGAGAAAATCAGAGGACATGAGTCTCTCTTAATTCTACTATGGACTAGCTGTTCTAGGATTCAACAAAGGCTGTGACTCAGGCTCATTAAAAAACTTGAATCTAGTGGACTGTGCTGGTTGTTCCTGGGAGCACTACAAATAGTGAGGATGCAGAGGGTTAAAGAGGAGGAGAAAGAATGCAGAAGATAGAAGAGGGAAACAGGAGAAAATCTAAAAGACCAGAAGAAGGAGAGACTTGAATGAGGTCTGAATGACCAGCTGCTAGTTAGGGCCTTCAGTGGCTCCTGTACTGGATGGAGCTCAGACATTCTCGCCTCTCCCTTCATACCTACACCCACGAAATATCTGATTCTGTCTCGATCAAGCTGGTCCTCTAAAGTCCCAGGATCTCAGTCTGGGCTTGGTGACCGGGTACTTTTCCTGTACTTTCACCCTAACCTTCTACCTCTCCCTCTTCTATGTGATTGTGGTCCATCCCAAAAGTTCTCCTCTGTGCTCCAAAGGCACTGTGATCCACACAACACATTTTCTTTACCAAAAAGTCTCAGGAACTTGGATGAAGTTTATACCACTAACCTCTGAACCTAATAGAGACTCTGTGAATGTGTGACCCCCACTACCATCAACCTCCCTGCCGGCCTGCCTCCTTGAAACTTGGTATGGCTCAGATTTTTTTTTTTTTTTTTTGTATTTTTCTTAAGTTGGAAATGGAGAGGCAAACAGACTCCCGCATGCGCCCGACCGGGATCCACCCGGCATGCCCACCAGGGGGCGATGCTCTGCCCATCTGGGGCATCGCTATGTTGTGACTCTAGCACCTGAGGCAGAGGCCACAGAGCCATCCTCAGCGCCTGGGCAAACTTTGCTCCAATGGAGCCTTGGCTGCGGGAGGGGAAGAGAGAGACAGAGAGGAAGGAGAGGAGGAGGGGTGGAGAAGCAGATGGGCGCTTCTCCTGTGTACCCTGGCCGGGAATCGAATGCGGGACTCCTGCATGCCAGGCTGATGCTCTACCACTGAGCTAACCGGCCAGGGCCATGGCTCAGAATTTACCTGGAGTACAAATGGGGAGCTTTCAACAGTGGAAACAGAACAGGTGCCCAGTGAATCTCTGAGAACATAACAGGAATACTCGGTGCCCAGTTACCAGGAAGAAGCAGTTATCCTGAGGGCATAGCTGAGCCACTGCCTGCAGACAAGCTCCCGGGAGAGCACCCCTCCCTCCCTCTAGCATAAGAGGTAGACAATCACACTGGGTCTTGTTTCCTAACACTGGCATCTAATGAGACCTAAGTAGAAATGTAAGCCACCTTCCCATTCTCTCTTCATCACCTATAACATCAAAACCAAACTCCCCAGCCTGGCATCCAAAACCGCCCATCAACTTCCTACAACTCCATTATAATTTGCAGTGATTCTCCATGTGCCTGTTTCAAGTTCTTGAATCAGATGCTCTAGCCCTGTGATTCTAAAGTTGATTCTCCACATGAGAATCACCAGGGAAGCATTAAACATCCAGGTGCCCAAGTCATACCCCAGGATCACTAAACAAGAATCTCTGAGGGTGAGACTGAGGCATCAACGTTTTGCCAACCCCACCAGTGATCATAGTGCACCGAGGTGGAGAACCTCTGCTTTCACCAACTGAAACATCATCTCGGGAGCTTATTAAGGATGAAAAACTGCTGCGGCCCCACTTCTGAGATCCTAAATCAGGAAGTATGAGGTGGAGGCCTTGAAATGTGCACATTTAGTAGGCTCCCTGGGGAGTTACAGTGAAGATATCCTGAGGACACTTGGAAAAAAACACTGCTCTTGGTCTACCAGTGTACTGAGTCCAAGTTGCCTGAGCACAGCGACTCTCACTCACCCTGGCTTTGATTCTGCTTAGCTCTCTGCCTGGAATGCCCTCCCCTGCCCCCCCCCCCAACCTCTGAGAGAACTTTCGGTCACCTTCCAAATGTAAACTCTTCTCTGTGACTTTTCCTGACCCTTCCCAGCAGGCATTAATCACTCCCCCATCCGAGTTTCCATAGCACTTTGTACATGCTTCTGCTAAAGCATTCATCACACCGTATTATGGCTGTTTCTTTAAGTGTCTGTCACACCCTTTAAACGATGAGTATTTTCCTATTTTCATCTTGCCAGCATCTAGCACAGTGCCTGGGACATAACTCAAGTCAGTAAATGTTTATTGAATTAAATGAAGTTGTTTGTGGATTTGGTCATCATATTCGATATCCATCTATCCATGTGTGGAAAGACTACAGACGCTGGGATAGGGTACAGGAAAGATCCCGGTGCCAGCAAAGAGAGCTGGCCGTAACAAGGCAGGATGGGAGAACTGCCAGACTCAGCACCAGGGCTAGGGCATGACTCCTCCAACTCAGAGCACATACAAAACAGATTCAGGTTTGTTTCCCAACCCCAGCAAGGACAAGGGAAATACATAGGATAGTGGTTGCAACTTAGATGTAGATATGAAGTGGAAGTCCAGGCTTAAGGATATGGCTGGTCATTATGAGAATAACTTGGGCCCTTATTATTTAAATGAAAATAAGACAGACTCCACTGCCAAGGCTCAGATTTACATCAAAATCTCCATGGGACACGCTGAAAATCTGAAAATTTATCAAGAGCCAGAAGTGATCCTCTGATCAGTCAGGTTTATGAAACACCTGCTAAGCAACTTCAGGAAGTGCTGAGAATAGGTAAAGGGAAAAAAAGTTTTTAATGTAAAGGAAAGCCAGCACCTCCAGGCGCCTAATGTCCTTCTCTGGTGGCAGCAAGTCCATATCTGATGGGAAGTGAGGAAGATGTAAAGTTTGAAGAACAGTTTGCAAGGGTCATCTCTGAGTCCCAGGAGGCAAGGCCTGGCTTTTAGAGAACTTTAATAGTGAAGTGCACCAGCTACGAGGCAGCTCTTCCTACCTGTCCTACCTCCACAAAGACTGCAGCTGGGCAAGACTGAGGACGCGGGGAGCGACACTGTGGAGAGGGAACCAGAAGTTGAGAAAGGCTGTAGAAATGAAGCCAACTCTGACAGAATGGGTAGAAAAATAAATCAGGACACAAGCAAAGGTCAGCCCTGTCTCTCCCAAATGACAACAATGTAATGTTGTGATTCAGGTCATGTTACAAACTCTGGGAAAGGAGGGGAATGTGGGGGTGTGATCACCAAAGTTAGCCAAACTGCAGTCTCAGGGCCCAGTCTTCCAGACTGACTGCCCTCACTTCTAACAGTAACTTCTGACAGCAAGGTTGGAGGATTCCCAAAACCACACAGGTCTGAGCATTCACTAGAAAGATTCATAGAACTCAGTGAAAGCTAGGATATACGTACTCATGATTTCTTACAGGAGGGATTAGGAGCAACAAAAGGAAAATTTACATAGGACAGAGTTTAGGAGGGTTCCAACTGCAAAGCTTCTGTTGTCCTCAGGACTCACTACTCCCAGCATCAATGTGTGACAATACGAATGGAGCATTGCCAATTTGGAAAACTCAGCTTCAGTGTTCAGAGTTTTTACTGAGGCTTCATAACATAGATATGACTGATTGTTAGACTCAGCCTTCAGTGGCACTTTTTCTGCTCCAGAAAATGGGCTGGAAGAGGCCTGAGGGTGACAGGGTACCTGGTCTTTGCTATACCTGAAATGGAGTTTATGCTTACAGAATCAAAACTAGATTTTCTGTGGAGCTGTAGGACCCTCACCCACACTGGATCAATCCAAGTACAGATTAGAAATAGTTTAACTTAATGGAAAGTTTAGACTGGAGGTGACTATATTCAAATATGTACATCTAATGACTCACCTAAATTTCAGTAAAATCCTCAACTAGGAATCAATAAAAAAAATCTATTGATCAATTGCTTTTTGTTAAAAAGGGTACCTACGGTGTGCCCAATAATATCCCAGACATTAAGGCACTATTTGGAGAAATACCATAAAAACAGGGGATACAATCAAGGATCCCGGATGTTATAAACTCGTTGAGGAAGATGATTCAGACAAATGAAATAGACAGAGGTTTTCAAATAGAAGGCGGGGGGGGCATGTCAAATTCTCTGATACTGATGATCACCGACAGGAGAGACGTGTTAGTGATGAGAGTGTGTGAACTGATAGCTAGGTGGAGGCGGGGAAAGAGTTTGAAACTGCTGGAATAGAATGTTTGACAGGATAGCATTAAGGGGTTAAATGTGAAGCAGAAACTATCTATGTGAAATGAGCCCAAAGGGGGAATCAGCGAGGCCTAGAAGAGCAATAGGAGTTTCAGGATCAGTCTGAAGCAGCAGGATGGTTAGACTGGACTAGTGAAAATAAAAAAAGACCACCCACACTGCCCTGATGGACAACAGAGTTAGCTCAATGCTATACCAACTTCACTAGAGCTAGCCATCTAAGTAGTAGTGTATATGTTCTGATCATGAAAACACCAAGCAAAAACTTCAGAATTGCTTCAAAAACTGATACGCAGAAGCAAACGGCACATTAATCAGGATACCGGGTGGTAACAAAGATAGAAGGCTCTTTCCCATCAGTTTTATGAAGCAGCTACTGGATTATCAAAATAGACCAAGGAGAAGAAAATGTTTAAAAAAAAAAATAGAAGTCAGTTGTTTGCTGGAAAAGGAAATGAGAGTACTCAGAAGGAAGGTTTGGAGTAGTTACTGAAGACTAGGGATCAAAGCATTCTCAGAAGAGAATAAGCCATTGGCACAATTTTGAATGGCTAAAGAACTTGGAAGAGAGCAAAGGTCCTTGAGCCATTTCAAACACTCTCTGAAATATCTTCTATTTTGCAGCTTGTTAAGCTATCTGAAATTTGAAAGGTCCACATCTCATCTGATTTTCCAAGCTTCCCATAATCTTTTAAACAATATTATCTCTGCCATTTAATTAAATCACTTATTCAACAAATATTTGAGCACCTCACTATTCTAGGCTCTATGGATACAACAGCACATAAACACAAAGTCTCTGTGCTCATAAGACTGTATTCCATTGGAGAGGGACAGATGATAAATACATACATGTCTGATATTTAACACTCACTATAGTTATTAGTTCTATGATAGGAAGTAACTCATAGTTCAGAAGGGAGAGAGACAATGGGAGAGTACTGTTAACATACAGTGAACAGGAAAAATTTTACTGATAAGGGACATTTAAGATATAAATGAAATGAGGGGTTTCAGCCACCTGAATATCTTGTGGGGAAGCATTCAGATAGGAGAACAGCTAGTACAAATCCTTGAGGCTAGAATGAACTTCGCCTGGCGGGCGCTGGCGTGAGTGGAATGAAATGAAGTGAGAGAGGTAAGCGGCAGCCAAATCGCATAGGCTTTGGTAAACCAGAATAAACTTTGTATTGTATTCTGGTTGCAAAAGAACACCTTTGGAGGGCTTCCCTTGTGTTTTTGCAAATGCAGGTGTTTCCTATTCTTTTTATGTCTACTTTCAAATCGTGACTTCGCAGGCCAGGAGATCACAGTGAATATTTATTATTTCTACCCTCCACTACTCATTCCATTCTCTTTTTACTTTCTCTTCTGATGGCCAGTGTCCCTACTGTGGAGTGACCCAAAATGTGATTCCTGGGGGAATTTGAGCTTTCATTGGTTCCTTTTTGTAAAGAATTATAAGTCTTCCCTTTACTTAAAACTGAACAGGGGAGTCCTAAGAGGTCCATCTGAATTTTATTCATGTTCCTCTCTGACCTCACTGTGTATCAGAAATCTTTAATAACCAGGCCCAGCACCACAGCCAGTACTATGGCCTACCTTTCCCCTGTGCAGTGTTCAAGAAGCCTGGAATGGCAGGGTTGCAGTCTCTGTTGCTTCCTGGGGTTGGGGGAGTGCTTCTCCTCCAAGTACTAAAGTTCCTACACAAGTATTGCCCAGAGTCCTAGGTATAATATTAAATGTAATTGTGAGAAATGAGACTCCCATTTTCTTGTCTTGGTCCCCGAACCCCTGTTTTCTGCAAGGACCTGCACCGTAAACACATCAAACCCAGGTAATATAAGTCTCACCGCTAAAGTGGCGTTCCAACTTTTCAAGATACTCACTTCAAGATGGTGCCATAGCCGACTTTTACTTCAGTCATTCTGCTGTGTTGTAAAGCCAGCTGCATCCAGGACAGAGAGTTTATGATATGACTATGAGCTCCTGTGGGCATCAGTCCATCGGCTTCCTCTCCTGAAACGTGAGTTTCCTGGTGAAAAGCAACATTGAGTGGGATACTACTGTAACAGTGAACAATTCACTATATCTGCATAGGATGGCTTTGGCAGGAGTTGGGAGGAAAGAGAAGTAAATCAAAATCTAGTGTATATTTTAATGGAGACATTTTGTTTCTCTATCCTCCAGGAAGGAGTCATATGTGATGAACCTGCCACCATGTGAATGACTGGTCTCCTTGGAGTAGTATCAATTGAGGAGGTCAGGGCTGGTCACTAAAACTGGCAAGTTGGTGATGCTAGAACAGTGTTGATGAAGGAAGTCCACATAACTGATCCAGTGTGTCAGTTTCTGCCACCAAGGCCACTTAACTAAGGAACCTACTGAGCAGCACTGGCCCAGCTAAGGACAAAGACCTATTGGCATTCAGAAGACGATCATATTGATCACGTGGCTATGACAGTCTTTTCTGCTGAATATTTACATGGGACTCGTATTGTGAGCCCACTTTGAGAGCACATCAGATTAGAGTATACTTGGGCACACCTGAATGTGTGGCTTTGCAGATCAGAAAACACTAAGTGTGGTTACTATTTCTATATCTATTATTTAGTTAAAAGTATCAGAAATACATTTTTTGATAATTTACCAAAAAAAAACACAAAAAACATTGAGTGGCTCAAAAAATCTCTAGGAAAGTCAGTGACCCAGGCTTAAATGCTATACATTCAAGACTCATTGTTCAAAATCATGCTACAGACCCTGGTTGGTGAAGTCACCACTGCCAGCACCATTAACACTAGATGACCCTCACCTCATCCTGGACACTGCTGACAGCCCTGCAGCCATTGCTGTCCCTAGAATTTGAACAGAGCAGCTGATCACTTTAATAGATCTGTGTGGTCCTTGATGTTCTACATCCCTAGTTTGTTTCTGTGTTTATAACTGTTTTATGTAAAGGCTGTGTCCAACAGCAAAGTCTAGGGATAATAGAGTTTAGAATAAACAAAAAAGAAAGGGGAAAATGGATGATGAACTCTTTTTTCAACCCAAAAAGAAATTAGTTTAACCAGTGGGTGGGAAGGAAAAGGACAATCTCAGGAAGCTGGATCAGTGTTGATATAAAGAAGATCACTAAGAAATGACAAGTACTCGGTCTCCCTTTGGGTCAAAGCCCAGAAAAGTAAGTAAAACTCAAGTTATGTTCAGGGAGACGTTAATAGCTAGCTGGAGGAACCCTTGACTAGTTTCCTGTTGCCTGGCCTGGGAGATGACAAACCTCCCATGAGAAACGTAGATCCAATACAAATGTAAAATAGCACTCACTCCCTGACGGTTATATCAGGGTGAGTCTAGTCAGCAAAACAGACATCACTTGAAGTATAATATTCAAACAGAAACAATGTAATACCAGGAAATCAGTAAATTAGGGATGAAAGAACTAAATAAAAAGCCAAACGAAGGATGGTGAGGCAACTCAGAGAGTAGCAGGAGCAGAGAAAGCCGCCACTATCTTTGGGGCTGAGGGGATGCAAGGAGGATGTGGCATTAGCAGAGCCCCAAATGGAAGTCATTGGGTAAGAGTTAGATTGGTGGCCGAGGCCACTCCACAGGACCTGGGAACAAAGAGGATGGGACTGACCACAAGGAGCTGAAATTTCATAAACAAGCAAACATACAAAAGCAGCCAGTGCTGGAAGCCTCCTATGAAGCGCAAAGGAGGAGAAATACTCTGGTTCATCCTGTCCTCTACTTTTCCACCGCTATCTCCCATTGGCCAAACCTACTTGGCAAAGACACCTGGGAAATGTAGTTCTCTGCAACACAGATGGCATGAGCTCTTCAAGAAGTCCACCATAAAGTCAGGTAGACCACACAGTGCAAACTCTTGAGCTCAGACTTCTGAATCAGAGCAGCTTTCAGCACCAGTACTGCAGGCTTGGGGAGGCCATGCCAGGCTGGAGGAGCTCACTCTCTCTCAGGCTGAATGGCTGGGAAGATGAGTCATCATTCTAGTCACACTTATGTGATGCCTAGTAATTATTTTATAATTCATGACTAAAACAAGAATGCAATATTGACGCCATTATAAAGTGACCACACTGAGTTATGAAGTGATATGGTTAAGGGTCAGGGAAGTCCCTAAATGTGCCTCCTATCAGGATTTAGGATTTAGAGGTTCCTAAGAAGCCACACTCAGCAAATACCTCTATTTAATATCATCCCTAGTCATTGCTGAGACCTGTTTTCTTTAAGATGACTTTTCATAACTCACATGAAACACATAAATACTGGTGCCCATTATACCCAATCCTCTGCCATTAACATGGCATTGTTAATGGCTTTAAACTTCAGGCAGCCACAGTTCCAAGAAGAGGTCTACAGCTAGGTAATAAGTGCAACAGTGGGCAGCCCGTAGGCCATGCTTATTTGGCTACTTAGGAGAAAGCTTGTCTCTTTGGAGCAGTCTTTGAGACCCTCACAAAAAAAATTGCTGGCTTTCTTTCTGAGGTAAGCTGGAAAAGATAACTGGAAAAAGAAGACATACTAGGTACCCGGCATTCTGAGAGAAGAAGGGAAATGGTTATAGGAGGACTTTTGTGTGCCAGAGCCAACCTTGACACTTTTCAAATGTACCACCTCATCAGTTCATATAACTCCTCCTGCAGTAGTGGGGGTACTCCATCTTATTAATGAGGAGACTGAAGATCATAATGCACTTTCCTAAGGACGTATGACCAGTGAGCGGAAAACCAAAGTTTGAGGGAACACCCAAGGCCATCCTTCCAGAAAACACTTGCGAAGAGGGCTCATAAGGAAAGAGGCAAGTCAAGAGATTTTTGGGATCTAGTTACCCAAACTGGGGGAATCCAAGTCACTTAAAACCTAACCAGATTTGATTCCATTGGGATTGAAAAGATTCCAAGAGAAAAAATATGTGGGAATTTATGACCCTGGAATGACAGAGGGTTCTGGGGCCTTGCCTGGCAGTGGTTGTTGTCCACACCCTTTCTAAAACTGCTTTGAATTTTCAGTGCAAATAAGTAGTAAATAGTAGATAAGACCAGGAATAGGTCAGGGAAATTTCCCCAAGAGATTATGGAGGTGTTTGATGGTATGTGTTTTAAGATCTTCTAGAGACACTGAAGAGTGGAGAGGAGAAAAACTTCTTAGAAACATACTGACCAAAACATTTCATGTGCACATATTTGCAGGAGTATTTGTGACTTGCTGTGCATACTCGCCAATGTTCTCTCTAGAAAAGAATGCCTTGTCCCCGAAAATGTCTTCATCATTGGTTATAAATGTTTTGTTAAAACATAAAAGTGCAGTCTTAAGTGTTTTATTAGCGTGTTTGGGATCAGTGACTGTTGCTTTGAAATACAGTTGCAGATTATGAAGCTGTGAACAGGATTGTGCAGGACAATGAGATCATCCAGGCTGCTAGAAAAGGCTAGAGCTGTGTCAGATGTGAGCAGGTAGCCTAAGCAATGGAAATGTTACAGCGGATGACAAAACGCAGTCCCTGGAAAGTCATCTACTTCCTGTGATGGCTTTACCAATTAGAGTCCCCTATCATGCAACTGACTGGGGGCTGAGGGAAAGAAAAGAGGAACCGCCCCATTTGCACTTGCTTTCCAGCACAAGGTATCCCTCCTGCCCCTTCTCTCCACCCTCCACTCAGCTCTGACTCAGGGTCCAGAGTCATCTCCTTTGCACAGTATCCACTGGGCACCAACTCTGGACAAGGCCCTTGACCACCTGTGAGTGAATTTCAGCCTCAGCTTCTAGAGTTGAAGTCAAGTCCTACGCTGCTGGTAAGCTCAGCTCAAGTTCAGTCCTACCCTCTCTGCCCACTCATTTATTTGGTAAAGAAATGCTTGTAAACTATGAGACAGGTCTGTCAGCCTAGGCTCATTATTAAGATGATAATAAAGGCCTTCCTGCCAGGCCTTTTCTGGCTGTCCCCTGGCTTGGGGACTTGGGTTCTCTCTCCTTTCAGTAAGTCTCGTGTAAACCTTCCAGCCTCAGGTTGAGCTATTGTTTTGTGAGAAGAGTTAGAGCAGGGATAAAGGGAGAGGGGAGGAAGGACGGGCCTGGCTTTGGGGGGCCCCAGAGAAGCCAGGTTCTTTCCTGTTATCTATCTTCTCCCTCCAGCCTGTAACCTAGGCCCCTCTAGAGGATGTCCTTTTTCCTGTCTCTAGGCTAAACAAACTGGGTCCTCCCTGGCATTGGTCTGAGGGCTTAGTCTGCGGCCCCTCCCGTTTCTGTATCCTCTCTGATCTTGCCCTTCTTCCTGACTCAGTTTTCTCCCCTCCACCTGGGCAATGCCATTGTCCTTGCAAGTCCTGTTCCCAGCCTCACAATCCACACCTGCATTTCAAAGCAACAGTCATTGATCCCAACCACACTAATACGATACTTAAGACTATACTTTCATATTTTAACAAAATATTTTTAGCCAATGATGAAGACATTTTCAGGAGACAATGATGAAGACATTTCCTAGAGAGAACATTGGCAAGTATGCACAGCAAATCAGAAATACTCTTGCAAATGCGTGCACATGAACTATTTTGGTCAATATGTGTCTAACAACCAGTTTTTATACTCTCTACTTTTCAGTTTCTCTAAAAGATCTTTGAATACCATTGAAAATATCCATAATCCCTTGGGGATATTTCCCTGACTTAGTCCTGGTCTTATTTACTATACACCCAGGCAAGTCTATTAAAAAGAAAATTTATGTAGCCCAGTGTCAAAAGCCAAGAAGAAAAATATATTTCAGGATGAGAAAGAAGCAAGCAACTACAAAGTCAAATAGAATTCTGGCATAACTTCAAGGAATGATGGAGTAGGACAAGCAGGGGAAAGTTGAGGCAGAATACATTGGGGTTTTTTTGTAGATGGATTTTTGCTAAGCCAGAGAAACTCTGGTTGTATCAGTTCCCACATGTGCCACAAAACTCAAACCACAACTAAAGCTGGTCTGAGGAAAGTCAAGGACTAGAAAGCAAGGTCTTCATGGAAGCATAGAGTTTAAGAGCTGGAGAGGACTTTAAAGACAAGTCATCCAGACAATTAGACTGTAAAAAGGCCCCATAAAGTCAGTCTCAAGTGGTACTAAATAAGAGAATGATAGCTAAGATTTATTTTTGTAATTACTACTGTAGAAAGAGGACAATGTGAGATCTCTTCACAAATGTTTGAGCACAATATATACTGCTCACAAAAATTAGGGGACATTTTAAAAATAAATATGAAGCTATAAAATATCCCTTAATTTTTGTGAGCAAAATATTATTGCCGACTGTAAGTAGCATGTTGGACAACCGATTTCTAGTGCCTACCTATCTTGCCTGAATGAAATGTTATGCCCGTTGAATGCTAATTCCCCTTTGCCCTCTTTACCCAATATTGTGTTTTTTATACATCATTTTATTTCACCACACAATAGCCCTGTGAGGAAGGTACTATTATTATCCTCATTTTTTTAATGTTTATTTTATTAATTTTAGAGGGAGAGAGAGATAGAAAGACAGAAAGATTGATCTGTTCCTGTTTGTGCCCTGCTCAGGGATCAAACTGGCAACCTTTGCACCTTGGGACAATACTTTAACCAATCAAGCCTTGAGGCCAAAGCACTATTATCCTTATTTTCAAAATGAGGAAACTGAGGCTCAGACTAACTAACTCATTCAAGCTATTAAAG
Source organism: Saccopteryx leptura (assembly GCF_036850995.1). NCBI lineage: Eukaryota > Metazoa > Chordata > Mammalia > Chiroptera > Emballonuridae > Saccopteryx > Saccopteryx leptura. Next base: position 295,555,159 of record NC_089503.1, read on the forward strand.
ATAGAAAGCAGCAGGGCTGGTACTTGAACAAAAGCATCCTACCTGCACAGACCTCTTAACCTCTGTGCTATCACCGAAAGGGTCTTGCCAATTCAAACTTTTTGGTGAAACCATAGAAGAGAAAGCAGATACATTTAGAAAAAAACTCTTTGGGTTTTTACTTTCAGAATGAATGGTGCCTACATTAGTTAGAATAATCTAGGTTGTGCTACAGTAACAAACGATACCCAAATCTCAGTGTCTTATAACAACAAATGTTTATTTCTCACTCGTGCTATAATCAGGTCAATAGTGAATCAGGCTTCACATAATCCTCAGCTAAGACTCCGGCTGGCAGAGCCTCTCCCTCTGGAGTGTGACTGAGCACTATGTCCCAGTGGTGGGAGGAGAGTGACTGGTGTGCTGACTGTAAAAGTTCCTCCCTGAAGGTGGCACTCATCAATTCTGCTTATATTTTATTGGCCAAGGAAAGTTACCAGGCCACACCTAATTTCAACAATGTAGACTCTACTATGAGGACTGATCGCTAATACATTATATGGCACGAGAGCATTGCCAAAGGGGGAAGCCTGGAAATTGGATAAATATTCCCGGTGACTACCAAAATGTCAAAGTGCCCTGTGAGCTCACTTGACTCTGGTTGTGTTGATGAGCCCTAATTCTGTCATTTAAATTTTCTGGAGTACTTTGAATTTATTTGTGCACTTTGTAAACAGATCTAATTGCAAATTATTTCTTACCACTGTGATGGTTCTTTTATAACACTAAATACACTTGCCTTCTACGTAAGTAACATTTCAGATGAAATTGATAAAAAAAAAAAGATTTCAATAAAACTACATAAAATCTATATTTCAACTAACACAGAGAAAAAATTGAGGCTTTATGATGTGAAATAATACTTCAGGAATAATTGTTAACTTCCTGAAGCATATGAGACACCATTTACTCTTTCTTCAAGACACACCTCTATCTCAGTATCTGCCAAAGACTGTTGAAAGCTAGCCACACTTCTGACTTTCATGCTGGTTACCAGGCACATGGCATACTAAAAAAATTAAAGGACAAAGATGAATGACCCGAAATGACACTGTCCCAAAGCTCTTCTCCAGGAAGAAAATGTTGAAGAAAAGTTAGTTTTCTGGGCCACCGTTATTTTCTCATAATCTAAATCTCTTAAACCACTGCTCTTTCTAACTGGACATGTTTTAAACATTTTGGACATGAGCTGACCATCATCCTCACTCTCTCCAACAATGACACCTTAGTACACAACACTGGAGGTTGAGGCAGGTGGAGGACAAGAGGTTGTTTTCTCGGGGGGGGGGGGGGAGAAAAGAAAAGAATAAAACTACAATTGGCGCAATGGAATTTTCCTGTTAACTGCTGGAAAGATAGATAAGGTCTCTAGGGGAAAAATGCAAAATGCAAAAAAAAAACAAAAACCCCAAAATACTCCACATGAAAGTGAACCACGGTTATCAGAATTGTAGATCTTGAGGGAAACCCATGGTATGACGGCAATTCTCTTTGAGAATTTAGAAAACAAACAAGGGCAGTGCCAATTTCATAATTCTGCTCATCCTTTTCCTGGTTAAAGCTAGGGTCAAAGGAATGCCAGTCTACTAGAAAAAAAAAAAATGAATTTTGTTCACCGGTCTCACCCATGACGAAGACACTTTGATGGTGGAAGCTCTCCTCAACTTGACTCTACCTTACTTAACCCCAGATATGAATACCTCCAACTGAAACCTTGCTCCTTCATTTTATAACATGAAGAAACACTTGCTCGGGGAACTTTCCAGCCGGATATCCTTGAATACACTTCCTGATGAAGGGGGAGATGCACCAGCTGCCACTCCAGATGCTGAAAGAACCGGGAACAAGTGAAGCTGATTGTAATAACATGTTGCACGAGGCTGAGGGAGCTCTGGGGGTGGACAGCCCGGTTCAGTGGGCAGGCACTTTCCAGCTAAACAGCGGCCCATTGCTTGAGCAAAACTATGAGGATCGCTTGCTAATATATATGTTATATGGCACGGGAGGGCTGCAGAGTATCTCTTAAAAAGAAAAAGAAACGGTAGCATCGGGGGAAACTGAAAGTTTCCTGTTCCTAGAGATTATGGTTGGCAGTGTAAGTAAACTATATAGGCTGTGATTTCAGTGACTTAGAGAAGGCTCTCAGCCAAGAAATATTTTGCTTTACTGCTCGCAAATTTTTTTCATCTCCATCATTACAGATGTATTTCTTTGATTCAAGTCTTGTATTGTCAGAATAAAAATTCAGTCCATAGTAAATCAGCATCAAATCATTTACATTAGTCTACAAATTAATTAATATATTAGCCTCCTGTACTGGAGAATTGTCAACACCTCTTAGCAGCAAAATGGGGGAGAAAGAAAAATAAAAGCGTTTCATACCTTGAGGGGGGCTTTCCAGCATATAGAAATACATTACTTTAGACTTAAAAATCAGCGGTTGAGAGTAGATTTCTAGAAATACAATAGGAAGGAGAAATGGGGATGGCAAAAGTAAAGATAAGTTTTATTTCTTTCTTTGAATGTTTTTGTTTGTTTCAATAAATTGATGGATTGAGCCATTTCCAAACACAGTTTTTTGAATACTAAGATGTACTAACCTTTTAGGCCGAAGATGAAGTCCTGAAAGTTAGCATTGTCTTATTCTTTCTGTTTACTTTAGCTACCTCTTCATTGCCTAGAAAACCACCCGCCACGTGGAAGACAATAGACATTATTTCACGAGTGAATAAATGAATAAAACTAAAGCTTTAAATCCAAATAAACAGCATGTCCTTTCAATTTATCACATGGGAGCTTATTCCAATCGTGCGCTTATTCCAATCATCTCCTTACTGCTTACAACATATTCAGACACAGCTCTGAGAAGTGCCAGTGCAAGTGACAAAGCCATTTTTAAATCATCAACAGGGTCAAGTCATCTCCCACTGGTGAAGTATTTGGTTTCATTTCTTTTTACATTTGTTACAATTTCATTAGCAGGTGAGTTTTCAAGCCAGTTCTATTTTTTAATAAAATTTAAAAGTTAGGCTGAGTTTTTGGTGTGGCACAGCAAATCTGAAGGAAGTCCCAATCACTCCAACAAAGTTATAAAAAATGGCAGCATTGTTGGGCCAATTGGCTAGACCTCCCACGTGGCTCCTTTGAAAGATGAGACATTTAATATCTAAATTTTGGTCTCTTTGCTATTAAACAAATATATGAACAAAAAAAACTGTATTAGAGTCACGCTCTGCATTACCTTCTATTACTCATTACATGCATCATAAAAAGATAACATTTTTAAACCCTTTCAAGGTTGGGCAATGATATATACTTTCTATGCATCAGCCTATCTCACCACTTCCCTGAATCCAGCTTAGGCAATAAATGCTCTATGTCCGTAGTAAGGCCTCCACATATATATCTACGGCTCTGACCTATCCCCTGAGCTCTTGATTTATAAACTCAACTTTCTATTAGGCTCTCCACTTGAATGTGTGCTACTTCTCTCAAATTATATGTCTAAAACAAAGCCTTGCACCCCTTAGTCTTTCTTTTCTCAATTCTCACGTGTAAGTCTATTATCTCCTCAACTAGAGTGATCTTTCAAAAATGTGAATCAGGCAATGTAAACCCTCTAAGATCTACCATCACCTTAAAATCCAATCTTATTGCCATGGGGCACACCCATGGCAATCTGCCTCTCACCTGGCCTCTGCCTCAGTTCCAACAACCCTACCCTTGACTCACGTGGTGCCTGCCACTCTGCCCAGCCCGCTGTTCCCAGACCCCTCACTGTAGACTCAGCTCCTTATACTTTCCTTTCTTCTGGTGCTAGAATTCTCTTCCTCCAAATATTCATATACCTAATTCCTTCTCATCATCAGGACTCTGTTCAAACGTCATCTTCTTAGCCTGACCAGGTGGTGGCACAGTGAATAGAGCGTCTGACTGGGACACAGAGGACCCAGGTTCAAAACCCTGAGGTTGCCGGCTGGAGTGTGGGCTCATGCAGTTTGAGCGAGGCTCACCAGCTTGAGCCCAAGACCACTAGCTTTATTGTAGGCCCCCAGTCAAGGTATATATGAGAAAGTAATCAATGAACAACTAAGGTGCTGCAGCAAAGAATTGATGTTTCTCATCTCTCTCTCTTCCTGTCAGTCTGTCCCTATCTGTCCTTTTCTCTGTCTCTCTCTGTCTCTGTCACAAAAAAAGTCATCTTCTTAAAGATTTTCCTGATCTATCCAAAGTATCCCCACTCCAGTCACTCTATATTCCCCAATTCTGTTTTGTTTTATTCATAGGAATAATCATATCTGAAATCTCTGTTTTGTTGTTTATTGTCAGTTCCCCTACATTGAGAATGTCAGTGCTATGAAGGTAGAAATTTTGCTTAACTTGTTTACCATTAGAGTTTAGGACAGCACTTGGCATATAGTAGGCATACTACTATAAATGAATGACTATTCAGTAAACTATAAAAAGTATAAGGTAGAGTAAGAAAGATTTATGAGCAGAGTGCACTCTTCTGAAAGTAAAAATTAAAATTTAAAAAAAACTGCAATGGAGACAGCAGCCATTAGTTATGTAAACAAACCATTAGAGTTAGAAATGCCTGACTGGTGGTGGTGCAGTCGATTAAGTGTCAACTGGAATGCTGAGGTCACCAGTTTGAACCCCTGAGGTTGTTGGTTCTGAGCGAAGGCTCATCAGCATGAGGTCGCTGGCTTGAGCAGGAGAATCGTTCACACAATCCCAAAGCTCACCAGCTTAAGCCCAAAGGTCGTGGCATAAAAAGCCCAAGGTCACTCACTTGAGCAAGGGCCACTGGCACAGCCTGGTCAAGGCACATACGAGAAGCTCAATGTACAACTAAAGTGAAACCAACTACTAGTTGATGCTCTCACCCTCTCTCTCCCTTCCTGTCTCTCTTTCTCTCTCTCTCTCTCTCTCTCTCTCTCTCTCTCTCTCTCTCTCACTTTCTTTCTCACACACTCAAAACAAACAAAAACAATAATGATAGAACTAAGGCATGCACACAGGTTGCCTAGTTTTAGTGGTGGGATTCAGCCAGCTTGCACCAGTTTGGCAGAACCTAATTTTTTGAGTTTGGTAAACCGGTTGTTAAAATGGCACTTTTAATCAAAGTTCTCTCTAAAGTCGGCTCCTGGGCAGCTGCCAAATATGGAAGTCACAAATTTACATTCCTTACTCTTTTTAACATTCTTCTGTGCAACAGCATTATTCTAAGCGCCCATAGTAATATTCATTCTGTCCACAGGTGAAAAAGACTTGACAGAACTATATTTGCAATATTTATTTATTCATTTCATAAAACTCATTATACCTTAGATGAAACACTACATTTTAATTCCTTCACATTTCTTGCTTCAGTAAACAAACATATAATGTAAAGAGAAAAAGTGCCAAACAACCAGGGGTGACAAGCTGTCACTTGTTTTAGCTCTATGTTGTACCCAGAATTCCCCTGAGACATTATGAGTGCACTGGTGTGCCCTGAATGATGAAACCAATAGGAAGCTAGGACACAATGAACCAATGACAATATAGATTTCAAGGGTTATCTTATCGCCTATGAAATAATAAACTACCTTTCTGTGTATCGTTTTTTTTTATACTTAAAATAGTGATTAGGGCAGAGAACCGGTCGTAAAATTATTTGAATCCCACTACTACCTAGGTTACTAGTTATGCAGCCTGTATCGAGTATTAGCTAGCAAACAGGGCATGAATCATTTCACACTCTCTTTAGAATCTTTGAGTACAAAGTGAAAGGATTCCTTGGGCAGGTGGAAGGCAACCTGAAATAAATTATTATATGTATGTATGTACACACTAGCCTGGCCAGCCCTGAGAGGATGCAGAAATGACCAATGCTGGCTTCGATTGACTGTCCTCCTTTGCTCTCTCAGAGTGTAGAGCCTGTTGGCAAAGAAGCTTTACATGAATTCAAAGCTTCATCTTATCAAATCCCCATAATTATTTTAATTATGTGGCATAGTCTGTGCACAGCCAGTGATTAAGCTGCACCACAATTAAAACAATATCATGAAACGAATTACAAAGAGCTAGACAGACTGTTCTATCTTTCTGCCCAGTGTCCGAATGTTACATAGATGAATGCAGTTCTACTCTGCAGATGCCATTTACGCCTTCCAACATATTTTTAAACCCATGGCTGTCTCAAGGGTGAGTCAGGTCAGGGAAGGGAAGGTGGTTACAAAGACTCAGGAAGAATCCTGAGTGAAGTTTGGGTTTTTAGAAAAACTTTTTCATTATGAGAGAGGGAAATAATTAGAAACGGTTCTCAGGAAAATATCTTTTTCTCATTATAAAAACTGTCTAATCAGAAAGCCAGATTGTTGCAGGCACTATCTAGAAGACAGAAACATGGGGCTGATAGCTCCCCAAGTAGACCAAAGCTACAATTATTTTCCTCGTCAGAGCAGGTGAGGAAAAGAAGAAAGAATCTGAGGGCCAATGTTAAATTCATCACTTCACATGGTTAGTCACACAAGGCGGAAGGCATGAGTAAAATACTTTACGGGTGTATATCCCTTTGTTAACAATAAGCATATGTCTTGTTTTCATGTGTATTATTATTTTTTTTATATCCAACTACTGATGAGAGAGACAGTCCATAAGAACATAGTCTAAATGGCAAAGTGAAAATATCTGACATAAAAAATAAAATAAAATAAATTGCCCCAGGTCACTAAGAAATGGCTACAAAATAATTCAAAGCAGTTTCTCTTTTTTACCTCAGTCCAAGGCACCTGAGAAAACTGTACAACTGGAACCCCTCTGTGGGGTTACACAAGACCATGGGAGAACAAGCCTCGGCAGAAAGCAAGTGTCAGGGCTTACCTTAGATCAGCTGGTCCTGGACCAGAAGCATCTGCAGTGCTTGGAGACCTGCTAGAAATGCAACTTCTAGACTCCTGACCCAGAACCACTGACTCACTCTGGAGGTGGGGCCCAGCAATGTGATTTACTAAGGCCTCCGGGTGATTCTGATGCCTGCTTACGCTTCAGAGCCACTGCCTTCTTGTTACTGCAGTGGACTATTTTTTTTCTGGCTTTATTGAGATACAATTGACATATAGCAGTGTATAAGTGGAAGATGTACAACCTTGAGTTCTCCATCGCTTTGGCTAGAGAATTTCAGGATGCAAACGTGCCACCCCCTTGTAGCTCCAGGCTTCCCTTCCCCCTCTAACCCTGACCTTGCCATGTGCTAGGATCTGTGACCAGCAATACAAATAATCTGCCAGCTAAACTCCCCTGCATGCCTAAGAGGCGTGCAGGTACACTCACTTACAAAACCAAATCAAAGAAGGAAAGTAAGAATTTCATGTCTTTTCCCTAGGTAGAGCTATGCTATTAGGGAAAAAAAAAGTATATGATTACATTATATGTGGGAACTTAGAACTAAAGAGTAATAGATTATAAATGCTTTGATTTCTAGTCCCCCTGAATTCTTCAGTACCTGACTCTAGTGCTCTGACGGTACTGGCAATCTGCACATATTTGTTCAAATAAATGAAGAAATATCTTTAAGAGGCTCCAGCTATCATACCTGAGGGGAGGCAGTTATCTTCAGTTCTTTTTCCTCCACTGTCTTCAGAGCACTGTCTCACCTCGTCAGGATATCACCCTGAAAATAGGGAGAAATGGTCATTTACCAGGATGAAGGTCATTCATTCAGACTTCTGTTCATTCAACAAACGTTACTTGCGCATCTGTTACGTGACAGGCACTGGGCTGGAAACTAAAGAAACACACTCCCATCTGACATCATCTTACACCTGGGAGCACACAGTTTAGTAGAAGGCAAGACTTGTGAATAATTAAGCACAGAAAGAGATGCTAGTTGCTATGATGAAAGTGAGCACAGATATGATATAAGACAAAGGGTACAATTCTACTTCTAAGGGTGTGGCAAGCTATCTGGTAGCCTTGTGCCTGAATACAATTCATATCTACTTCTAACCTAGTCACTCAAATGAAGTCACCTCTATGGGGTCTTGTTCTGTGATTAGAGTGTGGTAATGACCAATATTAGTCATCTTAGAATTAGCCAGGGACATAAAGATTTGAAAAAGATAAAACCTCTCCTTAGAGTCATTGGAATAGCCTTACTGCAAATCACTTTGGCTGGGCTACATACCACACATGTGTGTCTGTCTGTTCATTTGTGTCTCTTTGACAACTGAAGTCAAAGCTTAACGCTTGGCATAAAGACCATGAGCAGCATGCCACTCACTCCCCTCTTTGCTGGCACAGTGATGCTAGAACTTGTGAAAATCCACCCTGAGCAACTGAAGATTAGAACTAGGGGAAATGATTACCTTAAAAAGCAAAGGGGACGCCATTGCCAAAAGAGTTTCTAGAAGGATATGCCTGGAATTTGCAATTTTTGATTTGTGCTTCTACAAACCCTGGGCAAGCTGCCCTACTGAAATTGCCATTAAGTTGAATTTATGACCAAGTAATGGTACATTTCTCTCATTAAAGACAGATCCTCTCTATCTGTCTGGGCTGCAGCGTGACCTGCATGGGAAAACAGTAAATCATCAGCCCCTCGCCGCCCCTTTCTGTGCCTTGGGACCAGAGGTGAGATGCCAAAGCGGTGAAGGTCAGCTTTGTGAGTTGTGTCCCAGGAGGACCAAAAAATCAGTCTGAGGATTTGCTAAAGGATCAACAAAATAATTGATAACCAGTGCCCTGCCATAATGCTGCTGCTGGAATGCCTTTGAAACCATTCCCAATGGCACCAGGGATTAGAGAAGATTCTTGAACAGAGGATGAGTTATGTGACCTGAAATCGACTTTAATTCTGTTGGCAACCTGGGTGTCGTTGTGAGGAACACTTAACCTCACTGACCTCGTCGTCTGTCAATTAGGTAGAATAACGGCTGCAACTCAGATGGAGCCCACAAAGCATCCAGAGACCCCGTCCAAAAGCAATCAGATATTTGTGTGTGGAGGGATGGGCTTCTTCAACTCTTCTATTCAAATCAGAGACACAAAAACAGATGAAAATAAAACTTGATTTCAATCCTCAATCCCAAATGATGAGATACCGACAGTTGATGTTTTCTGCTTCAATTTCCCAATGCTTCTTCATATTTTTGCCTAGAGTAATGATAATCGCAATAGTTAATATTTATTGAGTCCTTGAAACCTTGGGCCAGGCACTGTACTAGGCCCTCTACCTGCATTTCATGTCATCACCACTACCCCATGGGGTGGGGATTTTTAGCTCCATTTTGCAAGTGAGAACCCTGAGGTTTGTGGAAGCCAAACCTGGAGATGATGATAGGATGGAAACCCAGACTGGGTTGTGTATCTAAAGTCCATATTCTAAAGCATTGATGAGCTCTAACAGAGAAAATAACAAATGATAAAGGAAATCCTATCTGTTCTTAAAATTCTAGATAAAATTTTTAAAATATTAGATAAAAATGTTAATATTAGGAGGCTTAATAATGAGTGGCTTGACCATATCCCTTCTAAATTACTGTTACTGTACAGAAATCCATTCAATAACCATTCTGTTCTGATCTACAGTGAACTGTATCTTTCTGATCTGTACTTAGAATATTTAAAGAGGAAGTATTTCAAGAAAAACTCTCTACCTTCATTCCATTCAGCTCTCAGACTCCATTCATTTGCAAGTCTTATCTTCTTTATAGCCTCAGATCATATTCTAATATAAAATATTTTAAATGTTCAAGTATTTTTATATATATATCCCTCAAAACTTTATTCTTGCCTGACCTGTGGTGGCGCAGTGGATAAAGCGTCGACCTGGATATGCTGAGGTCGCCGGTTCAAAACCCTGGGCTTGCCTGGTCAAGGCACATATGGGAGTTGATGCTTCCAGCTCCTCTCCCCTGTCTCTCTCTCCTCTCTCTGTCTCTCTCTCTCCTCTCTAAAATGAATAAATAAAATTAAAAATTAAAAGGAAAAAAAATGCTTCCTTTAAAAAAAACCAAAAAACAAAAAAAACAACAACTTTATTCTCTGTGAGAACTTAAAATTTGCTCCAACGATTTCTGAAATAAATTATTATAAACCTTTTGATGACAAAAGGTCCTCTGGAGAAGTCATGCTTCTAGGGTCTTTCATAGCTGTGTGAACTACATCTAGACTTCTGTGCACTGCAGTTTGGGGATCTGTATTCTATTTCTCTCTCCTCTCATCACTGTAAACTGTTACTCTCCATGCTGTCAATGTGGCCTTCCTGCTTATAATCTATCTTGCTTTATAAATAATTGTCTGGATAAAGGCCTGAGGGAATATTCATGTTTTTACTGTGGCGTGAAGTGCTTGAGCTTTGTGACATGTATTTTCATATCATCATTTATTTACTTTACCTTGGAGTTCATACAGTCTTCCTACATGGTTGTGTCTAACCAAAGACATAAGTTGAATGTGAATGCAAGTTGGATTTTTTTTACAAGTCATACATACATATATAGAAATAGTAATAGATATAGATGATGATAAAAGTATAGATATATAAAGAGCATGCATGGGTGTTTTAGCTTAAACTGTTTGCAGACCAGACATAATACAGTGAGACCTGAGAATCAGGACCTTTTCTAAACTGGAGATTGTTTTTAAAAGTTTGCTTTGAGCCCAGAATTTAAGTTTGAACATAACCTATCACACTGCTTATTTATTCTACAATGCTTTATACAGAAAAATCATTCAATAAATGCTAACTAAAGAAAATTATACGAAAAGGCACTCAATGCCAAATCATTGAATTGTTTGCTAACTTCTTCTGCCCATACTCCTCTTAGAGGTTAGAAGAGTTTATAAAATAACCCACATGTGTTAAAAAAACTCTCCTTTTCTTTAAGAACATACTGAACACTAAAAGAATAAAAATATAAGCCACCTACTGAAACAAATGGTATGAATAAAAGTTAATTTACACCATATTATTTATTTTGGAGTATTTGAAAGTAACTTACCAATAACATAATAAGCAAATGTTAGTTGCTTAAGTTAATTATTGCATACATTACCTATATTTAAATAAATACCTACTGTTGTGTGACTGTGTGTGTGTGTGTGTATGTGTTTTGAGTGAGTGAGGAGTTGTTTGTCCAATCTTATCAGTTCATTATATTCCATGAAGTTTTCAGTGAATTCATATTGAATAGAATACAAAAACTAAGTAGAATAGCAATTGACCAGCAGAGGTAAATTAGATAATAGAGGCATTTTTATAAGATGAGGTTGATAATATGCACAGAAGAAAAATAAATAACAATAACATAAATTTCAAAAGAGAGAAAATGGAAATATATTTGGTAAGGTTTCTACCCTATATGTGAACTGATATTTATGGAAGTAAACTGTGAAAGTTAAAGAAGTTTCTTTTAAATGCCAGAGCAACCATTAATAATCTAATTATGGAAATAAATGAAATAATAGAAAATATTCAAAGTAGATATTAAAGAAAAAAGAAAGAACAAAGAACCATTTAGACAAGTAGAAAACCTACTAGCTTGTATATTTAAACTTAACTGCCTCAATAATTATTTTAAATATAATTTAAATTAAAATTAAAATTTTAAAAACTGATATTGTCAGGTTGGATTAAAAAGTAAAACTCAGCTTGACCAGGTAGTGGCAGAGTGGATAGAGCATCAGTCTGGGACACTGAGAATCCAGGTTCGAAACCCTGAGGTTATCGGCTTGAGCACGGGCTTACCGACTTGAGCACAGGGTCAGTGGCTTGAGTGTGGGATCATAAACATAACCCCATGGTTGCTGGCTTGAGCCCAAAAGTCACTGGCGTGATGTCACCCTATTAAAATTAATAAAAAGAAAAAAATAAAATGTCATTCAGACTTAAATATAAATAAAACGGAAATTTAAAAAAAATTGCTGGTGTGAAGCCCAAGGTCATTGGGTAGAGCCCAAGGTCACTGTCTTGAACAAGGGGTCACTGGCTTACCTGAAGCCCCCTGGTCAAGGCACATATAAGAAGGCAATCAATGAACAACTAAGGTGCCACAATGAAGAGTTGATGCTACTCATCTCTCTCTCTTCCTGTCTGTCTGTCCCTTTCTGTCCCCTACCATCTCTCTCGTTCACTAAAAAAAATAGAGTAAAATCCAAGTACATGTTTTCTATAATCAATTTGATTTAAATATAAAAGCATAAGTAAGTAAAATGACAGAAAAGTTATATTTCTAATCAAATTTGGACAATCTATATTAATACCAGATAAAATGGATTTCAGAATGAGGTCTATTAAAATCAATAAAGATATTACATTATAATAAAAGGGTCAATTCATCAAAAGAAAATAACAATGCTACTTAATGACAGCTTCAAAATACACAAAGAAAAAACTATAAAACTGAAAGGAGAAATACAGAAATACACAACGATAGTGGAAGACTTCAACACTTCACTCTCAGTAATTAAAAGAACAAGTAGACAGAAAAATCAGTTGATGACAGAGAACACCTGAATAGCATTGTAAGCTCAACTGACCTGGCAACCATACAACGTTTCATCTAACAGTGGCAGAATACACAATCATCATATACACATGCAACATTCACCAAGATAGACCATGTTCTGGTCCATAGAACAACAAATTTAAAATGATTAAATCAGAGAAAGTGTGTTCTCTGAACACAAAAAATGAAACTAGAAGTCAATAAAAGAAAGAGCTCCAAGAAACCGCAGATTTGGAAAGTAAACAATACACACCTACATAACCTATAAGCCAAAAAGAAAGTAAAACAGCAGATTGGAAAATATTCAGAATAAAAATACAGCACATCAAACTTTGTGGAACACAATAGTGCTTATATGAACTCTCAGAGCCCAAACAAACAAACAAAAATCCACCCACTCCACAACTTAAAAATAGTCAGGGCAAACAATTTGGACCAACACTTCAATTTGAACCAACAAGTTGGTCCCAACAATTTGAACAACATAAAAAAGAAATATGAATGGCACATAAGCACCTAAAAAAAGTTTTAATATTATTAGTCATTAGGAAAATGCAAATTAAACCCACAAAATATATTACAGCTATAAAATGGATAAAAATGTTTAAATAAAAATAAATAATTGAGGTGGCGTAAATATTTTATGTCTTTTTTTTTTGTGGTAGAGACAGGGAGAGTCAGAGAGAGGGACAGATAGAGACAGACAGGAAGAAAGAGAGATGAGAAACATCAATACTTTGTTGCGGTTCCTCAGTTGTTCATTAATTGATTTCTCATATGTGCCTTGACTGGGGTGAGGGGGTGGGGGGTTACAGCAGACTGAGTGACCCCTTGCTTGAGCCAGTGACCTTGAGCTCTAGCTGGTGAGCCTTGCTGGTGACCTCGGGGTCTTGAACCTGGGTCCTCCACATTCCAGTCCAACACTCTATCCACTGTGCCACTGCCTGGTCAGGTAATATTTTATGTCTTGATTGTAGTGGTGCATGCATAAATAACTGCATTGTTGTATGTCCAAGAGCCACCATCGTGGCCATTCACATGCAGGTTCTCATTGGATTCGGGCAGACAGTAAAGAAATGGCAGAGTCGGAGGATGGTGGGCCATTCTGTTTATTGGTGTCTCACCAAGACAGGCAAGCCACAAGAGAAGACAAGGGAAAAGCAGAAAACCTGCTTTTCCCATGAAGGGCAAGGGATCAGGGAGTCCCCTGCAATGGTGATAGCAGAAACCGAGAGAGAGCAAGCTCCCGGTCTGCCCCACTTTATAATATAAAAATCAAAACTTTTTAATCCAATATACAAACAAGGAAGTCTCTGATATAAAGTCACTTATCTGAGGCATAATGGGATTCCTCATAAGACTGCACCACCCACATAATGCAACAGTCAAGGGTTTGGGGAAAAGCTTAATCTTAAAACTAAGCCTCAGGCTATAACGACCCAACCTGCTTACAGCTTGTCCCCCACACACAATGCAAACTATAAGTGAGCAAACATATATATCAATTTACAAACTTATTTGACCAACAATTGTTTTTCATAATTCATAGAACTTTACACCTATAAAAGGTGAACTTTAGTGTACATACTGAAATAAATCTGATTTTAAAATAATTTTTAAAGCATTGTGCTGAGTGCAAAAGCTAGGCACAAAAAAACTGTGTATTTCCCTCTCAACCCATCCCCACAAGGCCACACTTTACCCTCTGCCTGTAGTCCCTGGATTCTCTTATTCACCCTACAAGACCTACGATAGGGTCAGCTCTCCTACAGATCCCTCTCTGACCTGTCCCTCCACACATCAGCAGATTTAAATGCTTTCTCTTCTTTGCTACCAGCTCACTACACATTCCTTTATCATAATACTTGTCACATTGTTCTATGACTGTTCACAAACACTTTTCTCTACTGGACTATAAGTTCCTACAGGACTGTGTCCTGAACATCTTTCTAGCCCCAGCATCTAACACATGTCTGGTACATAGTAGTTGCTCAATAAATTTATAAAGAATGAGCTAGAGAGGGCGGTTAGATTCTTCTGTAACAGCTCCAAGTATAATCCAGGTATACTATGTATTTAAGGCCTTCATTAATCAACAAATCCATGGGTTGTCAGAGTTACATGCCAAGAGGAGCCTTCTCTGACCTCACTTGGAGACACATGCACTTCCAGCTTTCCAGTTTTGTTGGCTCATTCACACTCCTTATGATTAGCCTGTCCAACACAGAACCACAGAAACCCAAGTTTACAGAATTTAAGCCCAAGAGTCTCCAATCCACGCATAGACATGCTCATACCCCCTAGCCCAGGCAGAATTACAGCAAATCTAAGTGAGGCATTCTTCCTTCCCATTTCTCCACACTGGAAACATAAGCAAAAGCAGTGAAACTGCATACTTTGTACCACTTGTCCTCTCTCGACCTTTTTCCATCAACTAACTTTAGAATCTTAAGCTTTCAAGATAGATCTCAAAAATTAAACACCTCTTTGAGGATGCTATTTAAAAGAGTTTTCCAAGATGATCGATCCCCTGGAACATTTAAATGTATGTGTTTTCAGCTTCCATTGAAATCTAAGTCTATCTGCTGTTTTCTACTCCATATGGTCTGGCAAGTAACTCCTCCTTTTTCCACTGTAGGGAGCTAACCCCATAGCAGAAACACTGAGTCACAAGGACAAGAACCAAATGATGTAAAGGACCCCACCACAACCACTCAAGCGGGTGTAAACATTCTGACATGACAGGGGGATCAGACATACAGAGCGTAGCGTTCCTTCTTCCCAGACCTGAATCATCTTCCTCCAATGCAACGGCAGTCAGTTTTTAATTGACTTTCTCGTAGCAGTGCCATATATTTTGCCTACTGTTTACAGTGAAGTTTATGTCAAGAATGATGTTGCTATAACTACAGAAAAGAAAGCATGCTTTTTTATCTCCATTTATTTATTCCCTTTTAGCTCGTTAAGGTCTCACCACCCTACACTGCTTCATGATGAATTATTTAAAGTTCTTGAATGTGACTTTGGTCTCCTTTCACAAAGAGGTGGCTGATGTCAAGAAAATTCTCCTAATAAACCAGAAGACAGTAGAAACTAGTCTAAAGAAATGCAATAATAGTCCAATTTAAATGACCTATAAGGAGGAGTTGGGAGGGAGGAAGATTCTTTAAGGTATGACAGCATTGTAACTAAGCTGAACTCCAGGAACTTGTGAAGAGGGATGATGGCCTGAAAAACCTTACTTAGTGCCTTCCTTTTGCACTGTATATCTTATAATCCTTACAGCATCTATGGCCCGTAGATGTGATTTAATCCATTTACAAATAAGGAAACTAGGCACAAAAGGGTTAGTAAGAAACAGAGGCTTTATTCCAAGGGTCAGGAACCTTTTATGCTGAGAGAGCCATGAATGCCACATATTTTAAAATGTAATTCCATGAGAGCCATACAACGACCCGTGTACCTTATGTATTATCCAATAAAAATTTGGTGTTGTCCCGGAGGACAGCTGTGATTGGCTCCAGCCACCCGCAACCATGAACATGAGTGGTAGGAAATGAATGGATTGTAATACAAGAAAATGTTTTATATTTTTAACGTTATTTTTTTATTAAAGATTTGTCTGTGAGCCAGATGCAGCCATCAAAAGAGCCACATCTGGCTCACGAGCCATAGGTTCCCGACCCCTGTTTTATTCTATTTTGACTCAGGGAACTCTTCAGTTAATAGGATTAGTCATGAAGGTAGGAGAGTTTCTGCTCCAAACAAATGATCTACTTATTGCTATCACAACCCTGCCCCACCCAGCAAGCCTTTCTTAAAATTCCCTCCCCACTGCCCTTTCAGCTGATCCAGACTTCAAAGCTAGCTCCAGTTCCATTTTTTCCAAGAAGCTTTCTCAGATCATGCTGTGCACAGGAACTGCACCCTTGCTGAATTCTGTTAGCCTTTATTCTCTGCTCTGTTCACATGCCACTTGGCATAGTTTGCCAGGTATTAGTAGCTATTTTCTAAAGTGTATGTCTTTCCAACTAGCTTGTAAGTAGCCCAAGATCAGGTACTGATCTTAACATGCCTCACCATTCTTAAAAATAATTCTGAGCACCCACTTGATCACCACTGTGTAATAAGCATCTAGGAATAAATGAATGAATAAATAGTTTATAAAAGAAACATATAAAGATGTTTCTTTTGTACATCCTATCACTACTTATCACCTACCCTTTCTATAATGGCATTGCAGCACAGGGATGATTCTCATTTGCGACAGAAAAAGTAAATCTAAATTATTTCAATAGCAACAGTTGAAACAACCCCCCTCCAAAAAAAGCAGAAATTACCACTTGCCTGAGGCCCCGTAAGCCCCTTGGATTGTCCTGTGTTCAGATCACAAATCCTAGAAAGAGTCATAGGGTTGAGGACGATAGTCAGAAACACTCAAAAGTCTCAACTGAACGACAGTGAGGAGAACAATGAACTCAGAGAAAACCCAAGCCAAATCAACAGCTTCATGGAATGATCCACCCCTTCAAGGGAACTGCCCATTCTCGGGAATTGTGAATCCTTTCTATTTTCCTTTGTCATGCTATACAATTAAGTCCTCTAGTTAATGAAAAAAAGCACTTGACTTACTTATGTTCTACACATTTCCATGAAAAAGATGAAAATTGGGATCATTTTCAAGCTGAGAAGCATTTTTGAAAAATCAAAAGCATCTACCAAGCCATTCTGCACCAAATGGAGGTATTTAGCCCCATCTTGGTAACCTGAGCCGTATGGCCTGCCCTGTTCCCCCAGCAAGAGGCATCTAAGAAACCATAGGGAGCTCATCTCAGGCTCCTCCTGCACCATTTCTCACTCTCGGATCAGGCCTGGCCAGGCTGGGATGGTCTAGGGACCAGCAGATATCCTAGACACAGAACCTGAAATGGAGCCTGCATATTTTCTTTGGTCATTAAATTATTTTCACTATTACAACATCTTTAAGAAAAATTTAGGACCAAATAAAAGGGGGGGTGAATAAGCAATCACCCATAATTATACCTCCTTAAGCAAGCAAATATGAACAGAACTCTTGACTTTCTCCCTCAAAACCTTCCCCCATCTCCCAAAATTCTCATCTCACTGAATCGCACTGCTGTCCACCATTTAGGTTATCTAGGCAACAAATCAAACAATAACCCTTTATTTCTCTCTATACCCAATTAATCAGCATTTTTCTAATAGCTTTCATATTTATATTTATAAAATTTCAGCTTCATTACAAACTTAATAGGGTTAATGTTTTGTAAATATTAAACCAATGTTCTTTTTTTTTGTTGTTCTTTCCCATTACTATTGTTTTCTGACAGTCATTTAACTATTATGGCCCCAGAGAATGCCCCCCCCCCCCCAGAGAATGCAAAGAAAAGATTGTGACTCAGGAAGTGCCAACAAGACAAAGACAAAAAGCCTATTCCTCTGGCCCCAAATGGATTGTGAAGAAGGAATAGATGCAGGAGAAGAAAAAAATAAACCTTGAAGATTATCAAGCATCAAGATTTGAGATCACTTTTTTTTTACAGGAGTATTACCTAGCTATTCCTGACTGATACAGTAGTTTATACCAACCCAGAGAGGCCTAATCATCACACTGATACTATTTTCAGAGTCACCTAAAGCCACTCAGAGATGACAGTTCTGCCTCTTCTCTGCCTCCTACAAAGGCGGCACAATCCTCAGACCATTCCTGAAAAGTTATAGAATAGGTATGGCTCCATGTTTGAAATAAATTAGGAGTATATTTCTCAAGGCTTGTGTGAATCTTAGGTAATAACACTAAGTCTCACTACTGTTTAGGCATCTCCTGTCTCCTGTCTCCTCCAATGATAGCCAGTCATGGGTGGGAAATCTCCCCATGTCTGGGAAGAAACAGCCTCCTTTCATCGGTCCTCATTTCCTTTTTTTCTTCTTTCTTCTCATCAAAAATCTAAAGTTAATCATCCTTGCTTTTTTTCCTTCTATCACCACAACTTTTTAGAAAACCTTATTAGGACATCCTCGGAAGGAAAACTATATTTAATCAAGGCTTTTTACCAATGACATCTGGACTATCACCTCAACATCCCCTATCCCACAAACTGCCCTTTCAGAAGCAGGACATGATGTGTCTAGAATTGAAGCTTCCAGTGTAAACAGTTCCATTTTGATTGAGATAATAGATCTGGTCCTTTCACTCCTGCGTGTAAACTGAAAATGACAGATTCCTTGCTCATCGTCATTAAATTTTAACAATTTACTTCTCGTTGGCGATGATTGGATGAGCCAAATAAAGGTTGAACAATGGCCCAGGCTTTGCAGCAATCCCGCAAAGACAAGACAGTTTGGCACATGGGTACTTAATTCCATACACTCACTGGAATTGTTTGAATTTAGAGCCCACAAGAATTTTTTTTTAATTTCTAGTTCCTTTGTAAGTCAGGAGATAATTAAGTGTATTACTCATAGGAAGAAATAAAAAAAGAGTTTAAAACAAAAGCATAAATGCAATTAATTCAAAGTAAACTGAGCGATCTCTAGAAAAGATTATTCTTTTTTAATAGTAAACATGTAGTGGGGATTTACCAAGTGGCGTGCTTTTTGTTTTCTTTTGTTTTGTTTAATTTTTCCATTGATTTGAGAGGGAGAGAGAAAAAAAGGGGCAGGGAGAGAAAGAGAGAAAAGCATCAACTCATTCCACTTAGTTGTTCTGTTATTTGTGTACTCATTGGGTGCTTCTCATATATGCCCTGACCGGGGATACATTTATGACCTTGAAGTGCTAGGAAGATGCTCCATTCACTAAGACACCTGGCCTGCATGGCAGCATGCTTACAAGTCTCATAACAATTCAGTGAAATAGATACCAAACCCATTTCATATATTGTGAAAAGGAGGCACAGAGATTAGGTAATTTGCTCAAGGTTTACGCAGGTGGTAATTTGCAAAGCCAGGATTCAACCCAGGGATCTGGTTCTAGATTCTGTGTTCTTAGTCACTAAGCTGTGCTGCCACACAAGTAAGAGATACTGAGTATAAATTTCAGGTTGACTAAAGACTTCTGGAAACCTTCTAAGAATCTTAGGGTCCAGAAGAACTTTTAGGGACACTTCCTGATAGTATCTAATCAGAAGACTTTCCAATCCGTGCAAGAACACCTCCACCAATGGGAAACTAACAATTTCTCAAGGCAAGTCATTAAACAAATGCCACTATCAGAATGTTCTTTGATGTGTTAAGACAAAATCTATTTCCTTGTAGCATCCACCTATCGACTTGGATTCCACACTTTGGGCTATGTAGTATGAATCCAAGCTCTCGTTCTCATGCCTGCCCTTCAAATATAGAAGACTTAAGTTCCAACTGAAGATTCACATCTCTTCTCCCATTTTTCACTTCTTGATTACTTATTCAATGATCCCATATGGAGCAGAGTGTTGAGAATCATCACCAACCTTGTCACTGCCTCCCAAGCACCCTCTAGTTTCTGTATCACTCTTAAGCGGGGTGCTCAGAACTAAGCAACGTACTAGAGAATGCTAGGATAAGGGCTGGGTAGAGCAGTGTGTCCAATCTCCTCAAATCCAGACTTTTCCTAATAATAAGAGCAACTAACATTTCTGAATTGGCCATAATGTATCACCAATTCATATTGAACTAACTGTCCCTTTGGTAAAATACAGCATAGTTCCTACAGAGTATAGAAAACGTTACATCCATTTTTTTAAACTATGATAAACATGAACTGTGCATCCACCATTCAACTTTAGAAATATGATATTAAAAGTGGTTTAGACGTCTCCATATACATCACCCTAATTGCAGTCCTCTTCTTTCCACCCTCAGCCCCCAAAGTAACCACTGCTCCGTATTTTGGCTTCATCATTTCCATTCTTTTTTCATTATGCCTTTACAAACAATGTGTCCCTCAACAATATAGTTTAAGTTTGTTTTTCAAAACACTATAAAAATAGAGCCATAATGTATATTTTCTTATTTTACTCAATATTATGTGACTGGAATTCATCCATTTAAGTTCATTTTACAACTTTTGCTACCAAGCTAAGCTCCCCAAACTTCTCCCAGAGACTTTTTTATATAAAATTATATTTATCTATATTACATAGAGTCTACTCCTTCTCTTCCAAATCAGAAACCATTTCTTCCTGAATAAAAGGCTTGAATTTGTATAGTTCTGTTCATACTGTAACCCCTGGATTGGCCTCTAGGATCGCTTTAAACACAGAAGATCCAAGTTTTGAAGGAATTACTAAGAAAAAAAATGCTTCCATGATACCCAGATCCCTGGGTTGAATCCTGGCTTTGCAAATTACCACCTGTGTAAACCTTGAGCAAGTATTTAATCCACATACTGAAAAAATATTTTAATTTAAAAAAATACTCAGGTGTCTATTAAACTTAACATTAATTTTAAGTTCAAATTCAAACAATATATTATATATATTTGCCACAGGTGTAAACTATACCTATTTAATTTTTCTTAGCAAAGGGATTTTTCTATTGCCAACATTTCAAGTGATTTTATTTTCAGTTAGCACAGAAAGTCATTATACCTCTTGAAAATAAAGATTTTTTTTTTTTTATTTTTTTCTGAAGTTGGAAACAGGGAGGCAGTCAGACAGACTCCCCCATGCGCCCAACCAGGATCCACCCAGCATGCCCACCAGGGGGCGATGCTCTACCCATCTGGGGCGTCGCTCTGTTGCAACCAGAGCCATTCTAGCACCTGAGGTAGAGGCCACAGAGCCATCCTCAGTGCCCGGGCCAACTTTGCTCCAGTGGAGCCTTGGCTGTGGGAGGGAAAGAGAGAGACAGAGAGGAAGGAGAGGGAGAGAGGTGGAGAAGCAGATGGGCGCTTCTCCTGTGTGCCCTGGCCAGGAATCGAACCCGGGACTCCTGCACACCAGGCCGACACTCTACCACTGAGCCAACTGGCCAGGGGAAAATAAAGATTTTTGTTGTTGTTATTATGGAGAATATTTTCTTTTTTCTTTTTTTTTTTTCATTTTTCCGAAGCTGGAAACGGGGAGAGACAGTCAGACAGACTCCCGCATGCGCCCAACAGGGATCCACCCGGCATGCCCACCAGGGGGCGATGCTCTGCCCCTCCGGGGCGTCACTCTGTTGCATCCAGAGCCATTCTAGCACCTGAGGCAGAGGCCACAGAGCCATCCCCAGCACCGGGCCATCTTTGCTCCAATGAAGCCTCAGCTGCAAGAGGGGAAGAGAGAGACAGAGAGGAAGGAGAGGGGGAGGGGTGGAGAAGCAGATGGGCGCCTCTCCTGTGTGCGCTGGCCGGGAATCGAACCCGGGACTCCTGCACACCAGGCCAACGCTCTACCACTGAGCCAACCGGCCAGGGCGAGGATATTTTCAATTAGTAAAGGACTACAACTCTTGATATAATAGAAGCAACAACCTTATATTCTTAGAATCAGAGAATGTGGATACCTTGACAATCCATCTCTCTCTCTCTCTCTCTCTCTCTCTCTCTCTCTCTCTTTCACACCCACTGGAGGATATAGAGAAATCAGAACTCTCATTCACCACTGGTTGGGATGTAAAATGGAAAACAGTCTGGAAATTCCTGAAACAATTATACATAAAGTTATCTATGACTCATCAATTCCACTCTTTGGTATACATCCAAGAGAAATGAATTGTATGTCCACACAAAAACTAACACCCTAATGTTTGCAGCAGAAGTGTTCGGAAGTGTCAAACAATGCAAATGTCCACCAGCTAATGAATAGATAAACAAAACTTGGTATATCAATACACTGGAATGTTTATTCATAAAAGGGGTGAAATACTGATACCTGCTACAACATGAATGAACCTTGAAAACATGATGCTTAGTGAAAGAAGCCAGTCACAAAAGACTAGATATTATATGAATCTGACTATATGAAATATCCAGTATAGGAAAACCTATATAGACAGAAAAAAGATCACTATGTAGTTACTTAGGGATATGGGGGGGGGGGGTAGGGGGCTGATAGCTAAAGTATACAGATATCTTTCTGTGGTGCTGAAAATGTTCTAAATTTGACTGTAGTGATGGTTGTGCATTATCTGTGAAGATACTGAAAACCTTTGAATTTTACACTTTATCGGAATGAATTTTACGATAGTGAATTATTTCTCAATAAAGCTATTGAAGCTTTATATATAATATTACACTGATGTATTAGTTTCCTACGGCTGTTGTGACAAATCACCAGAAGTTTGGTGGCTTAAAACAACACAACAAAATATAGTTTTTCAGAGCAGAAGTCTGAAATTAGTTCCACGGGGCCAGAGTAAAGGTGCTGGCAGGGCTGTGTTCTTTCTGGAGGCCATAGGGGAGAATATTTTCTCCATCTCCCAAGTGCGTCACTCCGGTCTCTTGTCTTCATCGTCACAGGGCCTCTCTGTTATGAGTGCCTTGTAATTATGCTGGACCCACCTGGATAATCCAGGATAATCTCCCCGTTTCAGAGTGCTTCACTTAATCACATCTGCAAAGTCTCTTTTGCCATGTGAGGTAACATTCACAGGCTCCAAGAAATCAGATATGGACATTTGGGGAAAAGGGAGGAGTGGCATTATTAAGTTTACAACTGGAAAAATTGAGGGGAAAAAATGAAGATTCATTATAAATGTTGGATCTAGAAATTGAAAAGGAAAAATAGTTTTCTCTACTACATACTACACTTCCAATGCTTATGTGACCAAATGCTTAGGTTTTTCTGCAGCAACTTAATTCTCTGATGGACACTGACTGGGTGTTCTCCAGGTCAATTCAATTCTGACATTGTCTACCTTCCATTAGTGTCAGATCCCACAGGTTAAGGGCTCAGTCTTGCGAGACTGCCCCTCACTTCACATACCAATTACAAATCCCCAGGTTACCCATACTTCTGGCTGATGCCTAAAAATCAGGGGCTCCCATGACCCCCTTCTCAAGTTCTATAGTTTGCTATGACAGCTCACAGAACTCACAGAATTACTTACACAGTAGTCCCCACTTATCTGCGGTTTTGCTATCCATGGTTTTAGTTATCCATGGTCCAGCTCTGTCTGAAAATATTGAATAAAAATTCCCCAAATAAACAACTTATAAATTTTAAATTTCATCCTGAATAGAGTGATGCAATCTGGTGTTGTCTTGCCCCATCTCAGCTGGTGTGAATCATCCCTGTGTCCAGAGTCTCTACACTGTATCTTCTCCCCACCAGTCACTTAGTAGCCAATCTTGCTTATCAGATTGACTGGATTGACTGTCAGTATCACATTGCTTGAGTCCAAGTGACCCTTTATTTTACTTAATAATGGCCTCAAATGTAACAGCAGCGATGCTGGCAGTTTGGACATGCCAAAGAGTAGCTGTCAAGTGTGTCCTTTAAGTAAAAGGGCGAATATAGCACAGTAAGATATTTTGAGAGAGAGAGACCACATTCACACAACTTTTATTACAGTATATTGCAGGGGTCGAGAACCTATGGCTTGCGAGCCAGATGTGGCTCTTTTGATGGCTGCATCTGGCTCGAAGACAAATCTTTAATAAAAAAAATAATAACGTTAAAAATATAAAACATTCTCATACATTATAATCCATTCATTTCCTACTGCTCGTGTTCATGGTTGTGGGTGGCTGGAGCCAATCATAGCTGTCCTCCAGGACAACACCAAATTTTTATTGGTTAATGCATAACGTACACAGGTCATTGTGAGGTTAGGAAGTAAACTTCCCTCCTTTTAATCAAGTAGTCAGCTAGCTAATTGCAGAAACCCTTTTGATGAAGAAGATGGCTAAAAGAAAAAAAGATGAGTATCGTACTTTTCAGGAGGAATGGACCTTTGTGGAGAGAGCAGGTTCTGCAGTGTGTCTAATATGCAATGATAAAATTGCAGCGATGAAACGGTCAAATATAAAGCGGCACTTTGACACATGGCATACTACATTTGCATCAAAATATCCAGTGGGGGACAGCAGGAAGAAAGCATGTCAAGAGCTACTGTGCAGAGTGCAAGCTAGTCAACAGCAACTCCGTGTTTGGACCCAACAAGGTGAATGAAATTCGGCTAGCTTTGCTGGTGCTTTAGCAATTGTGAGAAACAAAAAGCCATTCACAGATGAGGAGTATGCCAAAACATTCATGCTTGATGTTGCCAATGAACTTTTTGATGACTTTTCGGATAAAGACAAGATAATCAAACAAATAAAAGACATGCCTCTGTCGGCAAGAACTGTTCACGATCGTACCATCATGATGGCAAATCAAATTGAGGCAACACCAGTGAAGCATATAAATGCAGCACCATTATTTTCTCTCACTTTGGATGAGTCAACAAATGTAAGCCATTTATCCCAGTTCAGCGTGATTGCAAAGGTATGCTGTTGGTGACACACTACATGAGGAAAGTCTTGCTGTTTTGCCTATGAAAGAGACAACAAGAGGGGAGGATTTATTCAAGTCTTTCACTGAGTTTGCTAAAGAAAAAAATGTACTGATGGATAAACTTATTTCGGTGTGTTCTGATGGTGCTCCGTGCATGGTGGGGAAAAACAGAGGATTTGTATCGCTTCTTCATGAACATGAAAAGAGACCCATCCTAAGATTTCACTGCATCCTACATCAGGAGGCACTTTGTGCTCAGATGTGTGGCGAGCAGCTTGGTGAGGTGATGTCGCTGATCATTTGGGTGGTCAACTTTATTGTTGCCCGAGCTTTAAATGATCGCCAGTTTAAAACACTGCTGGATGAAGTTGGGAATAATTATCTTGATCTGCTTCTGCACAGCAATGTGTGTCGGTTGTCAAGAGGGAAGGTGCTCAGCTGTTTCACGGCTTGTCTGAGCGAAATCCGGACTTTTCTAGAAATGAAAGACGTTGAGCATCCTGAGTTAGCTAACACTGAGTAGCTTCTGAAGTTCTACTATCTGGTGGACATGACTGAACATCTGAACCAGCTCAATGTGAAAATGCAAGGCATTAGAAATACAGTTTTAATCCTTCAACAAGCAGTGTTTGCATTTGAAAACAAGCTGGAACTCTTCATCGCCGACATTGAAACAGGTCGTTTACTACACTTTGAAAAACTGGGAGAGTTTAAAGATGCATGCACAGCAAGTGACCCTGCTCAACATCTTGATCTCCAGCAGCTAGTGGGCTTCACATCTAATCTCCTGCAGTCATTCAAAACACGCTTTGGAGAATTTCGTGAGCACACTCGTCTTTTTAAGTTCATCACCCATCCACACGAGGGTGCAGTGGTCAGTGCCAACATGAGTTACATCCCTGGTGTCTCCGCCAGATATTTTGAGCTACAAGCTGCTGACCTGAAGGCCTCAGACATGTGAGTGAATAAGTTCAAGTCACTGAATGAAGATTTGAAAAGACTTGCACAACAGCAAGCAGAGTTGGTGAGCAAACACAAGTGAGGAGAAATGAAAAAACTTCAACCCGCACACCAGCTGATTGTCAAAACTTGGAATGCGCTTCCCGTCACACACCACACACTGCAGCATGTGAGTATTGCTGTACTGACAATGTTTGGCTCTACGTATGCATGCGAGCAGTCTTTCTCACATCTAAAGAATGTTAAGACCAACCTATGATTATGTTTAATGGATGGAAGTCTCAACGCCTGCAAGAAGCTTAACCTCACCATGTATCAACCAGACTACAAAGCCATCAGCAAAACCATGCAGCACCAGAAGTCGCATTAATGGTAAGAAGTACTTTATTCATCATTGGTTAGTAACAGCATAACAACAACCACTGTCCATCCATGACAATGAGTGCTTCCTGTCTAAGTAAAACACATTCACATACTCAAGCCAGAGCCCTGGGAGTCCATCCCTAGGTCCTCTTTTTCCACTCCACATCCAGCACCATTCTATTACCATGTCTTTCTGATTCTCTCAGATCTCTCAAGCTCTCTTTATTGTCACTGTTACCAGGCTAGTTCCAAGCGTCCAACATCTCTCTTCTGGATGCTATATTGCTACTTTAACTACCATCCCTAATACCTTTAACCCCTTCCAATACACAATGCACACTGGAATTGGAGGAATCTTTAAAAAACTAATATCTGAACATGACACTCTCCTCTCTGTCTCTTCAATGAGTCCCTGTTCTTCTCAGAATAAAGTGGCTTGTGCACCACCCCCACCTTCCACTGCATAGTCTATTTAACCAGGCCTCCTTAAGCCCTTCAATGTGCCATTGCTCTCTTTTGCCTATGGAAATTTCTCATAATAGATCTTCTGGCTACCCTGTCTGCCTGAAACTCTATTCCTCTATCCTGTTCATGAGCACATGGCAAGCCTCAGAACTATCCTTCAGAACTCAGCTTAGACATCATAGTCCAGAAAAACATTCTTGATCTCCTTAGTCTGGGTGAGGCATCCTCCATTAGGGCACCGGAAGCACCCTACACTACCCCGTCACAGAGGCTTTTGTACTGAACTATAATGACTTCTGCATTTGCCTGAATCTTCTACCAAACTGTAAATTTCATGAGAGGAGTAAATGTGACTACCTCATTCATTGTGGTATCCTCAGCACTTATGGCACATTGTCAGTATAATGGGTGCTGGTAAATACTTGTTACAGTACTAGCTAACATGCACCAAAAGCTGGCTATGTGCCAGCCACTGCTTTAAGTGCTTTCCATGTGTGAATTCATTTAATCTTTAATCCACAAACATTTAATGCAACTCCTACTTAAAAGATGAGAAGACTGAGGCATCAGAGGTTAGAGTGAATTGGCAAACATCATGGAGCTAAAAGTTACAGAACAAGATGTCCACCCAGGCAGTGTGACTACCGAATACCAGTTTTTAACCACCATGCTATATTCTCAAGCGTGTCTGGTATTTTCACCATAAGCACGTTTGTCATAAACATATTCGCCTCAAGGATTTTCACAGCAGGCATTTTCACCAGAAACATTTTCACCACACAACTAATTGGCCACAAGGCAATTCTGTCATGAAAGATAAAATAACCAAAAAAATAAAAGATGGACATTAAAAAGGACATAATGAAACATAAAAAGTTAAAAACAAAATTAAAAGGCTTGGTTGCAAAAAATGAAAATACATTGTCTTTGAAGTCTTTCATTTATAATACGACACTTTTTTTACTTGTTGATTTGTCTCCTTGTCACAACTTTTTTACTACAATTTCTTTCTTTTTTAAAAGAGGCATCAGTTTCCAACTAAAGAACTAATTATGAGTACTGGAAGACTATTGTGAATTAGTGGCCACCTTTTTTGTATTTGTCATAGGTTGGTAAACTTTTGACAGGTGAGAAGGATGACTGTGCTTAGCAAAGGATTTGCAGGAAAACTAATACATTATCATTTTCTAGTATGGTGTGGCTTTACACGTAGTTGTTACGATCCACTATTGTAATACAATCATGTCTACTCATCATGGTCTAGAGACCATTATGAGGGCTAAGATTTATATAAAAGACAAATGAGAGTCTTGAGAGAATTTCATTAATGGAAGATGAAACTGAATAGACAAAAGTACATGAAGTCTGCCAAGTGTAAACCAAACTGTCAACTAGTTATTTTATCTTTTACGGCAAAACTGTCTTATGGCCAATTAGTCTTGTGGTGAAAATGCTTGAACAAACATATTTATAGCAAAAATGCTTATGGTGAAAATACCTAGAACCATTCTTAAGGGTATGCAAGCATAAAAAAATGCTATCCTAGATATTCTGAGGATCACAAAAAATGAGACAGGGCACGGAATAAGGAAAGACACAGAAATATAAAATACTTGATGTAGTATTATATAATACAAGGCCTTCTCTCTTTTAAAACACACAAACAGTAACAAAATCTTTCTGTTTGGTGAGATGGTACTGGTTCACAGGCAAATATTTCAGTATAAAAATTCCTGAATTCAAATGTGTTTGTGACTCAATTATACAATGGCAGTTGATATTTATGTTAAAAATGAAAAACAAAACCAACATGTTATTCTGGGCACTAAACCATGTTTAAAACTGCTGCATTTATGTTTTTGAAATATTTCTCTATAACTACTAACCTTTCCAACAGGACCAGCTCTTTGACATTTCTTAAGAATTTCCATGCAAGGCTTATGTTTTTCTGCTTTAAAAAAAATATTATGACTGTCTGGTACTTGGGTCTATAAATGATTAAAATAAAGGAGATTTCACACACCATCTCCTATAATTAAATTAAAGCTTAAGGAAAACATTGTACAAACACAGTTAATAACAAAAGTAGTTATCACTTGAGCATTACTGTTTATACATGAGTTGCTTCTCCATTACAAGAACATTTCATTTTAACTAGCTCCATTATAAAACTGTTCAAGGTAGCTAATCAAAATATAGACTAAAAACCCCACATTGCATATTCCACTGAAAGAAGTGAGCTGTTGGTATAATTTGTGAGTCTTTGAACTCAGTTTAATGAGTTGTGGTTAAAACAATACACTTCTAAGTGATCAGAAACACCTTTTGAAAGGAGCAGTGGCCATTGGTGATGATAATCCGAAATGTTTTTGATTCTTTCAAGTCTATTGAATTTTCCTAAGATGTGTAAAGTAATATTGCTATCTGTTTACATTGGTGGATAATGTAAAAATAATAGTTTGTATGCATATTCATATAAATGAAATGTGTGCAAGCTTGATTTCCTCTTTTGAAAATTGAAGCAGTGAGTGAATTTAGTGATGTTTAAATAACTTTCTTAGGATAATAAATGTCAGAATAGCCTGCAGAGGAAATATGTACAGTATTCCCCCCACACACACCTCCTGCCTCTTTATCCATGAAGAATACCTTCCAAGACCCCCAGTGGATGTCTAAAACCACGGAAGCTACTGAACCCTATATATACTATGTTTTTCCTTACACATACACACCTATGACAAAGTTTAATCTATAAATTGGGTATAGTAAGAGATTAACAATAACTGGTAATAAAATAGGACAATTATAATAAAAGGTAAAATATTTTATTGGATTATGCTCACCTTTTCCTTTTAAGGCTTAACTTTGGCGTATCCAAATTGCCAGCATCACTACTCTAGCAATTTGGGACCACTACTAAGTAAAATAAGAGTGACTTGAACACAAGCACTATGATACCAAAACAGTCCATCTGATAACCTACCAACATCACTACTATGTGACTAACAGACAGGTGAGTGGGTGTGTGGGACAAAGGAGTGATTCACATCCTGGGCAGGAAGGAGTGATTATATCATGCTACTCATAGCAAAGCACAATTTAAAATTTATGAATCATTTACTTTTGAAGTTTCCCATTTTTTAAACTGTGAATAAGAGTGCCTACTGCATCATCTCATTCCCTAAGAAGTATTTAAAATTGGTCAACCACTCAATAGTGGCAGAATGCTTACCTTTAGAATTGAATTAGATGACCATCTTTGAAGCAGTAATGATTATAATGAACCATTAAAAATATTTATTAGAATAAACCTCCAATTTGGACCTTTTTAGGGAAAGGTCAGTTTGAAATAGATAAAAGGCTGAACTTTAGGAATGTTTAATCATTTGAAAGAATATGTTTAACATTTTGGTGAAGAGAGATTCGTAGAATCAAGATTTAATAAAGAATGTTAGCAAGGATCATAATTCTCTTTGCCATTGTTTAAAAAAATATTTACTTCCAGGTTTAAAATACTCTATATAGTTTTGTTTTATAACTAATCCCTAGACCCCTTGTTTATATGTAGCCCAAAGTTATGTTTTCATTCTATCTTATACAAATGTTTACAAATTCTTAATTAATAGAATTTCTAAGCATTATAAGATTACCAGTGACTATTTCAACATGTATGAATGTAATATCTGCAAACCAGCTCATTACTTTGTGAAAATATGATCACTTCCATACAGAGTATTATTCTCTAAACCAAAACTGCAGATTTTCAGTAAACACTGAAACTTTTTTTTAGAGAAGAGAAAACAAAATGATCAAGAATAACAACATATAATTTTAAATGTTACTGTCTATGAGTGTCAAACTTGGATAATTTATTCATTAACGTTGTTGGTGGAAAAGAAAGTACTTTCTGTAAAAGGTCAGATGAAAACAAATTTCCTCTGTGTCAATAGGTTAACAAAATGTTATGCCTGCTGATTCTGTGTAAGGACGGCAACCCAGAGAGCACTTGACCTGATTAGCTCATAAGCAGCCCATTAGAAGGTTTTTCTTAGAAAAAAAATGGAAACCCATTTACACCATTATTTTGTTATTGAATTCACTTGGGGTGACATTGGCTAATGATACCATGCAGATTTCAAGCGTATAACACATCATCTGCATATTACATTGTACGCTCGCAACCTAAAGTCAAGACTCTCTCCGCCAGCATTTGTCTCCCCCTTTACCCTCTTCCTCTTCTTCCCATCCCCCTTTCCTCTGGCAATCACCACACAGTTGTCCATATTTTTGTGTTTTGTGTTTTCTTTCTTCTTAATTCCTTCACCTTTTTCACCTAGCCCCACCCCAACCCCCCTCCCCTCTGATAGCTGTCAATCTGTTATATTTATCTATGATTCTGCTTCTATTTTGTTTGTTAAGTTATTTCGTTCATGAGATTCCACGTATCAGTGAAATCATATAGTAGTTGTCTTTCTCTTACTGGCTTATTTCACTTAGCATGATAATCTCCAGGTCCATCCATGCTGTTGCAAAAGATAAGATTTCCTTCTTTTTTATTGCCGAGTAGTATTCCATTGTTGTATCACAGCATTTTCTACCCACCCATCTATTGATGGGCATTCAGGCTGCTTCCAGATCTTGGCTATTGTAAATAATGCTGCAATGAACACAGGGGTGCATATCTTCTTTTAAATTAGTGTTTTGGGTTTCTTCTGATATATTCTCAGAAGTGAAATCATTGGCTCATAAGGCAATTCCATGATTAATTTTTTTGAGGAAACTCCATACTGTTTTCCACAGTGGCTGCACCAGTATGCATTTACACCAGCAATGCAGGAGGGTTCCTTTTTCTCCACATCCTTGCCAGCACTTGCTGTTTGATGTTTTATTGTGAAGTGATATCTCATTGTGAATTTAGTTTGTATTTCTCTGATGATTAGTGATGTTGGGCATCTTTTTATATACGTTTATTGGCCATTTGTATGTCCTCTTTGTAGAAATGTCTATTCAGGTCCTTTCTCCATTTTTTAATTAGGTTATTTGTTCTCTTGGTGTTAAATTTTAGGAGTTCTTTCTAAATTTTGGAAATTAACCCCTTATCAGATATAACTTTGGCAAATATGTTCTCCCATTGAGTAGAATGTCTTACATTTTGTTGATGGTTTCCTTTGCTGTGCAAAAATTTTTTAGTTTGATATAGTCCCATTTGTTTAGTTTTTCATTTTATTACCTTCCAGATTTCTGTATGCTAAGCAAATGCTTTGCTATTAGTGGGCATTTGATATGCAATTTTAAGAATTATAGTTTAGCTAGAACACTGATGGCTTCTGGTTTTCATAAGAAACAGAAAGGGAAAAATATTTTATGCAAATGTTATCTTTGCTACTGACTTCCTTGTAAGTATACAGATGATTGATTTTCTTCTGTACCTTCCAAGATACATAACATATACAGATAAATGATATATATAATTATATGACTGTATATATCATTGTATAAATCACTTTTAGATATTCTGAGTGGGAAGAGGAGAGAAAGAATACCACATTGTAAGAATTTATTTAATTTTTGTGCTTACCAGCCCCTACCTAGGCTCTGACCTTCTCAAGAACAGAAGCTTTGCACCTACGTTCTAACACAGTATCTGAAACACAGTAAGTTCAGTAAGTGTTTTCTGAATGAATGTTTCTATTGATTGGATATTCATAAATACTTTAAGATTGAATTTATCTTTCTTAAAGTGCTGTCGACAGGTACGCACCCACATGCTGTCTCAATGTTGCTTCAATTCTGTTCATTTATACACTTTCTCTATAGCATTTAATGAATAAAATTAATTAGCAAAGGAAAAACATCTAAACATCCACATTTCTAAATTTGTCTTTGGAATTTCCATTTCAGACTCCTTTTTAGACCCAAATGAGTTCTCACATTTATTTATATGCATTGTTAAAAATGCTTTTGTACAAAGAAGAAATGCACCCCCGTGTTTATTACAGCATTGTTTACAATAGCCAAGATCTGGAAACAGCCCAAGTGTCCATCAGTGGAGGAGTGGATTTAAAAGCGGTGGTACATACACACAATGGAATGCTACGCAGTTGTAAGGAAGAAGGAAATCTTATCTTTCGTGACAACATGGATGGACCTGGAAACTATCATGCTAAGTGAAATAAGCCAGGCAGAGAAAGAAAAATATCATATGACCTCACTCATTTGAGGAATCCAATGAATAATGTGAACTGAGCAACGGAACAGAGGCAGAGGTGGGATCAAGGGGACCAGAGGGAAAGTGGACAGAGGGAAAGTACAGTGTGTCCGAAAAGTCATGTGCACTTTTGACTGGTCACAGGAAAGCAATAAAAGACGATAGAAATGTGAAATCTGCACCAAATAAAAGGAAAACTCTCCCAGTTTCATACCTATTCAGTGCAGTTCGATGTGGGTTCAAGCACAGATTTTTTAGGGTTCCTTAGGTAGCTATCCCATATAGCCTCTACAGACTCGTCACTGACTGATGGTCTACCAGAACGGGGTTTCTCCACCAAACTGCTGGTTTCCTTCAACTGCTTATCCCACCAAGTAATGTTATTCCTATGTGGTGGTGCTTCGTTATAAACACACCAATATTCACGTTGCACTTTGGTCACAGATTCGAATTTAGCAAGCCACAGAACACAGTGAACTTTCCTCTATACCGTCCACATCTCGACTGGCATGGCCGTGGGCTGCTCCGCTGTATACACGGTGTTACGTCATCATCTGTGCATGTGCACATGCTGCCACATCATCCTACAGAAACTGGGAGGGTATTCCTTTTATTTGGTGCAGATTTCACATTTCTATCATCTTTTGTTGCTTTCCTGGGACCGGTCAAAAGTGCACCATGACTTTACAGACACATTGTAGAAGAGAAGATGAAATCAGAGAAGGGAAAGAGATTAATGAAATTATATGTATATATACATAACAGCATTATAGAGAACAGGACAGCAAATCCTGGAGGGAAGAGGGGAAGGCATTGGGGAGAGGGGGCGTGGGAAGGCCGAGGGGAATAAGGGGGGTGGGGGGAAGTATTCAGTGGGACACTTGAATCTATGTAAACACAAATTAAAATCATAAATAAGGCCCTGGCCGGTTGGCTCAGCGGTAGAGCATCGGCCTGGCGTTGGGGGGACCTGGGTTCGATTCCCGGCCAGGGCACACAGGAGAAGTGCCCATTTGCTTCTCCACCCCTCCCCCTCTTCTTCCTCTCTGTCTCTCTCTTCCCCTCCCGCAGCAGCGAGGCTCCATTGGAGCAAAGTTTGCCCCAGCGCTGGGGATGGCTCCTTGGCCTCTGCCCCAGGCGCTGGAGTGGCTCTGGTCGGGACAGAGAAACTCCCCGGAGGGGCAGAGCATCGCCCCTGGTGGGCAGAGCCTCGCCCCTTGGTGGGCGTGCCGGGTGGATCCTGGTCCGGCGCATGCGGGAGTCTGTCTGACTGTCTCTCCCTGTTTCCGGCTTCAGAGAAATAAAAAAAATAAAAAATAAAAAAATCATAAATAAAAAAAAAGAAAAGTTAAAAACTGCTTTTGTACAAATAAAGTGCTAAGGATTAACTATTTTTTTTTGTTGTTCATAAATAAAAAAAAAGTTAAAAACTGCTTTTGTATAAAGTGTTAAGGATTAACTATTTTTTTGTTGTTCATAAATAAAAAAAAAGAAAAGTTAAAAACTGCTTTTGTACAAATAAAGTGCTAAGGATTAACTTTTTTTTTTTTTTTATATTTCTCTGAAGCCGGAAACGGGGGGAGACAGTCAGACAGACTCCCGCATGCACCCGACCGGGATCCACCCAGCACGCCCACCAAGGGGCGAGGCTCTGCCCACCAGGAGGCGATGCTCTGCCCCTCCGGGGAGTTTCTCTGTCCCGACCAGAGCCACTCCAGTGCCTGGGGCAGAGGCCAAGGAGCCATCCCCAGCGCCCGAGCAAACTTTGCTCCAATGGAGCCTCGCTGCTGCGGGAGGGGAAGAGAGAGACAGAGAGGAAGAAGAGGGGGAGGGGTGGAGAAGCAAATGGGCGCTTCTCCTGTGTGCCCTGGCCGGGAATCGAACCCAGGTCCCCCCAACGCCAGGCCGACGCTCTACCGCTGAGCCAACCGGCCAGGGCCTAAGGATTAACTATTTTCCTCATGATGTTATATTATTAAAAAATATGGTTTGCCTCCTTTTATTGTATATAATGAAGTAAATAATATCATATAAATATCCTACACATTACTAGAAGTAGAAATTATAATAGCAACAAAATTGCAGGAAAAAAAAATCACTTATATGGTGGCTAAGCTGAAGAATGTTTATAAAATATGAAGTAAAAAGACCCAAAACATAAAAATAACAAATATAAAGAACTCAGTCTCCAAAGAAATAATTGGAAGATATGAAACAGAGGTGATAAATAAAGGTATAGTAAAATGAAAACATTATTTAGCTGGGGCACTGAGAGCCTCAGATCAGTAGACCAAAAGGACTTACTGTGTACCAGAAAAAAAAATTCTAAAAAGCTGTCACCTCAAAGCATCCTAGTGATATTTTTTAATTACAAAAAAAAAAAAGAAATAATTCTATAAACATTCAGATAATTTTTTTGAATTTCCTACACCTTCCAGAAATGGCAGGTTAGCTTATTCATAACAATTATAATTACTAAAATTGTTTCCTTAAGAGCATCAAAGAAATCCAAAGATAGTGAGGTTGAGAAGTCAAGACAAACTTTAAAAAAAAGTAGATAGCCTGGCCTGTGGTGACGCAGTGGATACTCGACCTGGAATGCTGAGGTCGCCTGTTCAAAACCCTGAGTGTGCCTGGTCAAGGCACATATGACAAGCAACAAGCAAGCATTGAACAACTAAAGTTAAGCGACTATGAACTGATACTTCTTACTCTCCCCCTCTTCTTTCTGTAAAATCAATAAATAAAATATTTTTAAAAAGAAGATGAAAGTGAATAACTAGGAAAGTAAATAGCCACTAAGCAAAAGAGAGAGAGTCAGAGAGAGGGACAGACAGACAGGAATGGAGAGAGATGAGAAGCATCAATCATCGGTTTTTTGTTGCGACACCTTAATTGTTCACTGATTGCTTTCTCATGTTTGCCTTGACCGTGGGCCTTCAGCAGACCAAGTAACCCCTTGCTCGAACCAGCAACCTTGGGTCCAAGCTGGTGGGCTTTACTCAAACCAGCTGAGCCTGCACTCAAGCTGGCAACCTCAGAGTCTTGAAGCTGGGTCCTCCGCATCCCAGGCCGACGCTCTGTCCACTGTGTCACTGCCTGGTCAGGCTAAGCTGCTTTTCCCTGAGGATATCTGCTGATCTATATAAAATAGAGATGCAATATAGGTAACTTCAAGGGACATGGAATATGTATATACATCAAAGTCCAGAACTCACCTGACCATCAAAGTCCAGATCCCACCTGACCTGAGGAACCAAATAGAAAATGAGCACATTAAACTGAAACTCTGAAGTAAGTAAATGCACCTTCCTAACCACAATCCACATGCAGGAGAATGGGATTTCATGCTGAGCAAAGGAGAAAGGGAAAAATAGAATAAGAAAAACCTGTCTCTTAAAAATGGTAACCACAAATGAGCTCTTGCATAGATTTTCAGCCCTAACTCACATCAGTGGGGTGGTCCAGGAAACCTCAAGCTGTAAATTTAGTTTAAAGTGGTTTTGGACTGTTTTTACCTCTGGGACTCTGACAAGAACAAATGCAAATCCTAAACTAGAGAAGAAAACTTCACCCTAAGCCCTAGAGAATCCTCACAAATAATGTTACAAGGACAATTGGTAGTACATAGTAAAAAATAACCAAGCCCACAAGAGAACATTATACTGTGAGTGAGAACAGAAATACAAAAAGCCAGCAAAAAGAGATCCACAGGTCCTGGATGGTTTGCTCAGTGGTAGAACATCAGCCCAGTGTGTGGATGTCCTGGGTTTGATTTTTGGTCAGGGCACACAGGAGAAGCGACCATCTGCTTCTCCATCCCTCCCCCCTTTTGCTTCTCTCTCTCTCTCTCTCTCTCTCTCTCTCTCTCTCTCTCCCCTTCCTGCAGCCATGGCTCTATTGGAGCGAGTTGGCCCCAGGCACTGAGAATGACTCCATAGCCTGCCTCAGGTGCTAAAAAGAGCTCAGTTGCTGAGCAATGGAGCAATGGCCCAGATGGGCAGAATATCGCCTCCTAGCAGGCTTGTCAAGTGGGTCCCAGTTGGGGCATGTGCAGGAGTCTGTCTCTGCCTCCCCTCCTCTCACTGATTAAAAAATAAAAAGAGAGATCCACAAAACTGTCCCAGATTAGAATAATTAGACACATTGTAGAACAAATAATCATTCAAGGTTTGAAGAAATAAGGTCACAATTTAAAATATATGAAGGGAAGGAAAAGCTATAAAATATAACCTACAAGAAATAAACAATGAAAATACAATGTCTAAATTTAAAAACTCAATTAAATTTGTTTAACAACAGATTGAACAAAGCAAAAGAGAGAATTAAATTACTGAACTAGAACATAGACCATTAGAAGTCACTTTAATGCAGCATAGAGAGAAAAAGAAATACAGAAAATAGGAAAGACAAGTAGAAACAAGAGAATATAGAGAAGGGCCAAGATTAATATGATTGAAGGAGAAAAGAGATGTGTAACAAAGACAATATTTGAAGGATAAATGACTAATAATTTTCCAGAGTTGAAGAAAGATGTAATCCACATATTGAAAACAAAACCACCACACAATATAAAGTTCAAATGCTATAGAAATATGTACCTGAAAACTATGTACTCTTATTGATTGATGTTTCCCCATGAAATTTAATTTTCTAAATAAAATTTTAAAAAAGAAAAGAAAAAAAGCCACAGTAATCATTGTCATTGGTAAAATAGTTGCAACAAAATAATACAAAAAAGATTAAGATTTGAAAAAAATTTTAACTATTATAAGAAATGAAAAATTAAAATCGAAAAAGAGTCCAAAATAAAAATAGGCAAAGGATAAGAACAGTCAATTTATAGATAAAAACATTTAAATGGCCCAAAGATAATCAACTCAGTAGTAATCAGTGAAATGCAAATTAAAATAAAGAGATACTATATAGTTCACATTCACTTCATTAGCAATGATTTTAAAAGTGACAAAATCAAGTGTTGAAAAGATGGCAGGGAAATCAGTATTCTTATATACTGCTGGTGGAAACATGAATTACTACAGCCACTTTGGAGAATAATTTGACAATATCTATTAAAACTCAAATTGCACATATCCTATAACCCCAAAATTCCAATTTTAGGACTCTTTTTCAGAAAAAAATAATCATTGTTACATAAGAAGACAAGCATAATAACTGCAATGTTATTCATAATAATGAAAAATTCAAATAAAACTACAGTAGAGGAATGTGATTGTGTATGCACATATCTGATGGAACACTATGCAACATTTAAAAGAAATTGACAAGATCTAAATGTCTTAGTGTGAATAGAACTGAAAAGTATATTGTTCAGTGAAGAAGTAAATAAATCTGAAAGCATAAGCATCAAACTCATTAATAGTCTGAAGTGGGATTTTGCAGGAGAGGAAAACAGTTAAGTAGAGGCAAAATATTTTAGTCAATCTATTGTATTCATTGTATTTGGGGGGGTTGTTTTTTTTTTTTTTAGGGATCTATAAATGATTTTATTCGCCTCTGCATAGATGTTGTCCATCATATGTTCAGGGCATGGCCTTAGCTAGTGCTCTTAAAGAAGTTTTTTTTATTATTATAAATTTTTATTAATTTTAATGGGATGACATCAATAAATCAGGGTACATATGTTCAAAGAAAACATCTCTAGGTTACCTTGTCATTCAATTATGTTGCATACCCATCACCCAAAGTCAGATTGTCCTCCATCACCTTCTATCTGGTTTTCTTTGTGCCCCTCACCCTCACCCTCACCCTCTCCCTCCCTCTCCTCCCCCCCCACCTCTTAACCACCACACTCTTGTCCATGACTCTTAGTCTCGTTTTTTATGTCCCACCTATGTATGGAATCATGCAGTTCTTAGTTTTTTCTGATTTACTTATTTCACTCCGTATAATGTTATCAAGATCCATCCATTTTGTTATAAATGCAAAAGTGAATGTACTAATATTTTATTGTGTAATTAAAAATTAAACTTTTTAGAAGATTAAGAAGAATTAAAATTAGTAAGCATGACAACAGAAAGTATTTTTGCAACAGGGTTCTCATCAATTGCTAATTTTAAAACAAAGCGCTGGGTTTTTGCAACATCATATAGTCTAAGTTCATTATTCCCATCAGTTAAAGTACATTTTTCTGTGCCCAAGGTCTTTGACTCAGTCTTGGTTAAAATAACTGTTGTAATGCTAGCAGTGTGTTTTAATGCTATTTAATGAGAAACTTTGAGTTGTTAACACAAGTGCTTTTAAAAATGCAAAGCATGGGGCTAGC
Organism: Saccopteryx leptura; assembly: GCF_036850995.1. Taxonomy (NCBI): domain Eukaryota; kingdom Metazoa; phylum Chordata; class Mammalia; order Chiroptera; family Emballonuridae; genus Saccopteryx; species Saccopteryx leptura. The sequence goes on from NC_089503.1 coordinate 295,594,399, forward strand.
CATTACCCTTTGTTTCAGCTAGACAATGAAGGAGTTTAGAGAATATTTATATAGCTGTTACCATAAAATTTAAATTAAACCTATACTTATTCTGTATCATGTTATCTCAAAGTTGAATTTTTGCCTAAGTTTACAGAATAAGACAGTTTTCCTACAATATTCAAAGGTTTGTTTTAATAATTTCAAGGACTGTTAGCATACAAAATGTTGAGAACATAAATTCTTGTTATAGGAAACTGCATGTTTTAGAAATGCCAGCCCTAGAGAATTGTCTTTGTTCACATAAAACTGCAAACCATGCTTGTTTTATAGTTCTCATTTGCTCACCAAGTTCACAATAGTTAAACACTCCCCCTGACCTACGCCGCCTCCAGTCCTGTTATAATTAACTGAACCAGACTGGGTGGCTTTTTTTTGGGAGGATGAAAAAGTAAATTGAAGACTTTTGTTCTTGCTGAACTTATTTTTGCAAGTAAATTAAACAAGTGATTCCAACAGATTATTTTGAAGGTAGAAAGCAGAATCTTAATCCATGGCACATGACTCATCAGGAACTTAATCATAGGCATGGCAATTAACATCTTGCTTTTCCCTTTACAACAGTAAATTCCCCAATCGGGAAAGATTTAAACATAAAAATAAAAAGCAGAAAAAAGTACTAACAGAAAGCATGTGGTTTAAAAAGAAAATCTTCTTGAGTGGCAAAGGTCTGACTCAAACCACAAAAGAAAAAAAAATGGATGAATTCAAATATGTATGAATAAAAAGTCTAAATTGTCTAAATAAATAAAGTCAACGCACAAACAATGAACTGGAAGAAAACATTCAAATTTCAAAGGGCTAATTTCATAGAGTGTATAAAGAACACATAAAAATCAATTCAAAAAGTGAACAAAGGTCATGAACAGATAACTGAGAAAAGAGTACAGAAGAAAATACTAGCTCATTTTTAAATGAAGGCGAAACTGCAATGAGATACTAATTCTCATCTAGAAGATGGGAAAAAAATTAAGTTTGATAAATACAAGGAAACAGGTACACCTATACTGAGGTAGGAATTTCAGTTGGTATAAACCCCATGAAGCCACTGGGCAAATAAACATACGTTATTGTCATTCCTATATTCTACTTCTAGAATTATCATTCAGATATATTCAAATAATCTACCAAGAGGTATGGACATACAAACAATTAATTGTAGCATTTATATCACTTACCTGCGGGAAGAGTCTCAAAACCAACTCTCTTCTTGGTAGCAGAGATTTTAAGAAGAAAAAAGGACACAAGTTAGTAGTTGAATATTGAATATTACCCCCCACCACCACCACCACCAAACAAAATGGGAGACATTTAAAGCGGTATAATGGGAATATGAACCAAAACCGCCTGGCTCCAAGGCACATACTTTTTATAATGTGCATGTTTTTTAGGTGACAATAGGCTTTGAAAGCCCCATTGCCTTTAGTATTTTTATCAATCCATAAATCTAAATGGGTAACACCTCTGTCTTAAAGTATTCTGCTCTCATGACCATTCCAGGTTCTGCTCCTTCTTCCCAAAGGGAGACAACAAAGCATAGTGGTTATACTATGGGCGCTGGACTCAGATACCTAGGTTCAAATTCTGACCTTCCATACTTATTAGCTATGTGACCATGTGCAAGTTACCCAACCTCTCTATGTCTCAGTTCATTGTTGTAAAAATACGATAAGTGCCTAAGTAAGTGCCTGCTTTACAGTAAGGGCTCAATGTTAGCCACTATGTTTATTAGTAATAACAGTAGTGTCCTTACAGATAATTATTATTACTGTCTTCACATCTCTATTCACAAAAAGACCACTGGTTGTCCATTGCTCCTGATATAGTGGATTACAGAAAATGTTCACCTCCAATTGGAACTAGAAAACACTATTTGATAGAAAGAAATGACAGGGAGTTGGAGATAATAATGCCCTGGGTGGTTTAAAAAAAAACAAACATATATAGTGCCCACAAAAATTAGGGGATATTTCAAAATGAATATGAAATGATAAAATATCCCCTAATTTTTGTGAGCAGTATAGAACACAGAATGCAGAGGACACTCTCTTACTCACTTTTACTCCCTGGTCAATGAAAGCTCCCTATCTCCAAGGTAAATGACACAGAAGAAGTGAGTAGAAATATCCTACTATTTACCAGCTCAGCCCGCAAGCTTTCTCAAAGACCTTTCCACAATCTGATTTTTGGGAATTTCTTCTGGGATAGGTCAGATCTTTAGTTAATATGGCTAGGGGTTAGTGCTACTATACTTTTGTATTTCTTCTATTGTCTTCATAAATATTTTAAAGGAAAGTTGGGAAATGAATCCCCCTCCCCAGTGAGGAGGATAAATAACGGACTAATAGTTATAACCTGAACATTTTCACTAATGAACTACTAGATAAACACCTATGAAATTAGTTACCACTCAACATCCCATCCTGGGTAACACACTAACATCTACCCTCATGAATATTCAATCTGCTCACTTGACAATTTAGAGCAAACAGATTAAAAAGGAAAATTTAGGTCTTACAAAATGAAAAAGACAAGACAGGCATTTCAGAAAGGATGGTTTGAATATAAAAGTATGAAACAGGCTGTTAGGAAAAGTGGTAAAGCCCTTAAAAATTTTTGCAAAAAAATAAAAGAATGACTACATGAAAAATCAAACACTAAGAAAAATCAAACACACAAAGAGAAAAATGGCATACCCTACTATCATATCAATTGTCAGGAAACATATACCAAAAATACTTGATTCCTTCCTTGTTTTAAATCAATGCATAGTTAAATGTAATATAAAATAAAATAAACCATGTGATTTTGTTTATCAAACTAATGTTCAAATTAAACATTTTTCCACTATTTATTTTTAAATTTCTATCACTATTTACAATGGATTCCTCTTAAAAGCAGGCTTTCCTGTTTTGCACTGATTATGAGGACTGCATAATGGAAATGAAAGCCAAGACACAACCCTTAAGCCCCTATTCCTTGTTCTCAGTCAAGAAACACCAACTAAGAGTCTTCACTAATTTTCTAAACCTCAGAAAATGGTACACATAGAAAATTAGGTACAATGTGTTCAAATTCCTAGCGATGTCTTCAATTTTACAATTTTAAATTATAAGAATGTCTTCAAAACCATAATATTTGTAAGAAACGCGAACTCTAACACAGCTACTTTCTATTAAAATGGTTGTTACTATGTATAGTTCAAATATGTATATATCTTAAATTGATGTGTTTGGAAAACTCAACATCGATTACAGGATTAGGGTTCACTATAGCTTTCCGACTGGATCTAAGCCTACAGCAGAAATAAAGAGTCTTTTCTTCCCCCCACACTCTACCACCATTAACACACACAAAAAGGAACTAAACAAATCCAGACTAGTTGCTTTGATTAAATCCATAAAGTCAGAGCACATTTTGCAGGACAGCTCTGCGGGGCTAACTATACCTCTGGGGGCCAGACTTCACACCACGTGGCTCCGATTCAGCTCTTTCTCTGTGGAGAACAAAGAAAGTTTCAACATGGAAATGAAAAAGGGCTCAACCTTTCTCAAGTCCTGAGGAAAAGCAGGGCAAGTTTGTTCTTACAGCAGGTCATTTTTTAGATCTGAAAACAACCAGACTACACACGATTTCTGGCCCAGGACACACTCTTCTCAGATTTCACCATCTAGAATCTAACGGCATTGTCAAAAACACCTTCTTCAAAATTCAAAACCAATTAAGCTAAAGCACTACGGCAGAGAGATAATCAAAATCAGCTCCAATGTTACCATATAAAATCCATGACGAATAATATGGTAGAAGGTCATGAGTGAGACTAGAATAAAGAACCTGCGACAAACATGCTTAACCTGGGGTCCAAGGAGAGAATTTGAGAAGTTTGTTATCACGGGTGAGGGAAAAATTACATCTTTTCTTTTATACTACATCTTAACTAGACATTTAACTCCATTATAAATATAAGCAACAAATCAGCAATATGAGCAGCATGTGTAACTTTGTCACCAATAGAAATCACAAATATTTTCACATCCCATTATCATTGCTACAGATATCTAAAAATATCCTTTACCTTTATCAGATTCCAACATTATGATAGTAGTAGTTGACCTGTTGCTAGAAGTCCTGCCTGTAGGTGCTTAATATGCAACATGAATAACCAACTATTGAACAGCTCTGCACTTCATGGTCATTCGGCCACCATATCTTCACAGCCTAACATTCAAGTCTCACGTTCTCACATGGGGGGACCCAGATTCATGTTGCTTTCCAGTATTCCCTATCTACAATTATTGGTTAATTGTTGAAAGAGTTGAGCCAGAGACCACTTCAAACTAATGTTCTGATTTAAGCTAAGCTATAGGAAGACCCTCCCATTAATACTGTCTTTCATGAGTAAAATTAACTTTAACTTGTTTTATAATTTAATGTATTAATAAAGATGTGCATATGTGACTGTGCTATAAATTTAGTATTTTGATAACTATATATAAATATTATAAATATAATGTTTTCTTTGTAATTCAACAAACAGCATAGCTTAACAATGAGGATACATTCAGAGAATCAAGGAAGGTTCTTAATGCAGTCATGGATGTTGTAACCCACCCAGAATTACATCAGTGTCTTCTTAGTGTCTTCCTCAGTGGAAGCAATAGCTTGAGTAAAAGCCCTCCTCAAGCAGTAGGCTTTAAAAGCTGTTATAACTCATTGGTCCACTGGTTGGATCAAAGAGGTGGTGCTTGGAGGGAGAAACACCACTTTGGTATTGGGATGAAGAGCTCCAAAAAAAGGAGGAGGTTCAAGAGTATTATCAATAATGAGCAAAGGTATATTATTGGAAGGTATATTTTTCCTCCAAAATAATTCTTCATTTCTCTGGCACAGCAATTCAGGAGGGCATCTTCAAAGAGGAGCTGGGTCATCCATGACTGCCTGTTGCTCCTGCAGTAGACTGGCAGTGTGTTCTTACTGAAAGGCTTGAAGGCCCTTCTCACTGTGCCACATCACAACAGGATTCAATTTATAGTCTATAACACTGCCCCTAAGCAAGACTGTTATCTTGTCCTTAAAAAGTCTCAAAACCTGGCAGTGACCTGGCCTCCTTGTAGATAAAAGTCCTTTCAGGCTTCTGTTTCCAGAATAGGGAGGTTTCATCCATATGAAACATTTGCTCTGGCAGTAATTTCCCTCCATAATCAGCTTATAGAGTTTCCAAAATTCCTTCAGCTACCTTCACATCAGCGCTCGCAGACTCACCACTCACTTTCTCACTATCTAATAATAAATAACTATTCGTGAATTGTTTAAACCACCCAGAGCTAACAGTAAATTCCATATAGTAGTCAGATCCAGCATTTTATTTCAACATTGCAAACTAACTTTTTGCTTCAACCATGATTGTCATGGTGCCGAGAGGGATATGCTTCTGTGTCTGGTCTTTAATCCAGGTCATTAAAGTTTCTCCCCTTCTGATATAGGCCTTTCTCAAATTTTTTTAGTTTTATTGCCATCAAATGGGACAGATCCTTTAACAACTTTCATCACTTTGTTCGTAAACTTCAAGACCGTAGCTCTCGTGGAAGGCAAGCAATAACCATCACTGATTTTCCATCTTTATAAGCCTTAGTCACATTTAATTTTGTTTCCAGGTCAATCACCAGACAGGATCTCTTATGGAAGCATCAGCAGTGGATTTTGTAGGCTTACAGGTAATGATGAACAAAACAACATGAGATTAAATCAAACACAAGAAAGAAATGACGCAAGCAAGAGATGCAGTAAACACAAGCTGTAGAGGGTTGCTGCTGGCGTTAACAGCATACTGCACTGTTTTACAGTGAATGTTTTATAAGCAGAAATACTACACTCTAAAATAATGACAAAAAGTACAGTACAGCAAATCCATAAACCAGTAACAGTCATTATTGTCATTACCAAGTATTAGGCACTAGACATATTTGTATGTGCTACACTTTTATACAACTGCCAGTGCATTGAGTTTGTTTCCATCAGCATCACCACAGACACATCAGTAATGCATTGTGCTCCTATTTTATGATGGCAACAATGTGACGAGGTGATAGGAATCATTCCACTCCACTATAATCTTATGGGTTCATTGTCATATGTGCAGTCCCTAATCTATCTAAACACTGTTATGCAGTGCATAATTGTCTTTTATTTTATTGACTTAAAAACACTATTCTGATAAGGGTTCTATAAGCTTCACCAAATGGCCAAAAGGACTCATGCACTATAAAGGTCAAGAGATCAAGGTAAAAATTACACTCAAGGCAAAATGTACTTTTCTCAGGGAAAGTTAGGCTTATAGATAATAGTCAATTCATCTGATTTAGGACAAAGAAATTTTATTGAAATTTTATATATAACTATCCTTCCATATAATTCAAGTATAAACACTAAACTTTTAAATCTGGTAGGTAATTGCTAATAAGCTTTTTCTTTTTAAATTTCATTGCAAGCACTATGAGCAAAGGCAGAAAACCTAGAGATTGTGCCATTTAATTTCCTTCCCTTGCCACCACCCACTATATTGTATAGAAATGCAGACATTATATTATTTCATCAATAAAGAAATACACAAAATCCCCATCCATTCATCCTCAGTCATGCTACCAGACAGCTTTATTAAATGCTGCCTAAACCACCAAGTCTCATGTTAAAGCATGACCCCCATTTTAAAAGAGACAATAAATAGCCAGATGAATTTTGAGGCTCAATTTAGAATGGAATAACTAAAAGAAGAATTCATTGGTCTTGTGTTCACAGGACTGTTTTCCCACCTAACATCATTTACTGGCTTTTCCTCACAACACAATGCGCATGTTCTTTTTACTCAGTAAAACACCTTCCCCTCAATGACCTCTGATAAATGTCCCTGAGCCCTCCTCTCATGCCTCTCCCTCCACTCTCTCTCAATAAACCTTAGATTATGATTTAGAAAGTCCCTCATGGACTCTGACAAATTTTCCCATTTTCATGGATTTTTTGTTCATTTCTTCTTCATATTTCTTCACCTTACCAGAAAACTGATTCTCTAGAACACACTGCATTTCGCTTGCTCAGCTCACTGGCTTATACTAACGGCATAACGTGTGCCTCAAGGAATTCACAGTTGGGGAAAGAGTCCAGGATAAAATTGACATGGCAAAGCACTGTGACAAGTGTGACGGCAGAGCATTATTCACAGTGCGATGGAAATATAGAGGCTGGAGAGGCTGGCTGTGCTGGAGGAAAGCAGGTTCAGTTCCCAGAGAAAGTAATCCCTGAAAGAGATCTTAAGGAAAGAGGCTCAAAAAAACACAGAACATGGATGACATAATAGGGGGAACAGTATCTGGACTGAAAAAAAAAAAAGACATGTTGAAAGGATCTGAAATCATTCAGAGAGAGAAAGAGAGAAGAATCAAAAGAATCAAACGTAAACTAGTCAATCTGTAGTTAAACAGAGGAACAGAACTTAATGTTTCATCTTGACTCACTTTTCTGGAAACACCACTAAAATGGCATGAAAGGAGTTTGTTTTAAGAGAGGAGCTCCAAGGTATAAAGAGAATAGCAGAGGAGATGAAAACAACACAAATTTAGAAACAAGAAAACAGATGGAGGAGTAGAACTAACTAGCAGACTAGAGAAAGCTGAAACCAAATTGGCCATGAAGGATGTCCGGAACTAAATTGATTTGGGCTGTAGAATCCAAGAAAGCCTCAGTATCTGGAACCCTCAGGTATCCCAAAAAGCAAGTGTGTGGGTGGAGCTAATTATGAGTAAAGTGACTAAAAAGTCTGAATAAGAAGTAGTAGTATTCCTGGACCACCAGCTGGGCGACAACTCTTCCCCAACTTTGGCAGAAGGATGAAGGCTTTCTTTGCTTACATACTGAACTAAGTAGAGCCTGGACCTAAGACACCAGACTCATTGAAAATTGGAGTAAGATGTCTTACTGAAAGGAAAAAAAGGGGAGGGGGAATTAATGGAAAAAACATACTGAAATGATATTTGGGAGTCCTCCCCCCACACACACTTCTTAACTTGGTTCCCAGAATACTGGAGGCCAGGCTTTACACTCTCAGGCAGGGGATTAAAGAACTTTGCTCTGGAAAAATTGGCCCAATGAGAAAAAAATAAATAAAAATTATAAATATATATATATGTATATATATGTACATATATATTATATATTCTGTGTAATATATATAATACAGGGGTGGGCAAAAGTAGGCTTACAGTTGAATATAGATAAACAATAAGAGACTAAACTCTGTGTTTTGCATACTCACAACTGCAAAACCACTTTTGCCTACCTCTATATATCAAGAATTATCCCCATAAAATGACCCATTGCTATCATCCAACCATGAAGTACACCATTTAAAATCCTCACACAAACACACACATGCAGAGCCTCTCAGCTCTTAAACATAATGGAACTCCAGGATCACCAAACATTTGAGGGAAAAAATATAATACTAAAGGGAAAAACAAAAGTAAACAAAAGGTAGAGGAGACACTTGAAGGAAAAGAGCCAATACCAAAAACAGAGGAAACCCTTAAAAATATAACGAGTATCTTACATAAGGTGAGATACTATATCCATGAAAAACATAAGGTAGAAAAAAATACTTAGAAATTAAAAATATAATAAGATAAATGAAAAAATCAGTAGGAGGGGTAGAAGATAAACTTAAAGAACTCTTTTAGAAAGTAAACCAAAAGTCAACGTTTTTTACAACATTTTCAATTTAGTCTTTCTTCTGCTCAAGCAGCCTTTAAAAGGTCCTATTTCATCTTGTTTGTACATTTGCATAAGTATATTAAAAGATAGTTCCATACCCACACTTTTTTGAATATCATATAGTTTCTGACAGAAAAGTGATGAAGTGGACTATCATATTTCTGCTTTCAGGAAGAATATCTTCTGTATAGTGCTATGTTATAATTATTTTCACAGAAAAGAAGAGTGTATAAAGATTATTGTATATTTGTAATTCTTAAATAATTCACAGTCTTCATTATATTTTTCCCATTGTCAGTAATAATCTAAGATAACTTAAGTGAAATAAATAATTTTTCAAGAAAATAAACATTGTTAAACTTAATTCAAGAATAAGTAAAATAAAAATCTTAACCAACCAATAATCATGGAATAAATCAGAAAAGATGACCAGATACCCATTGATATGCTGAGCTCTTGAGAGTGGATCCTGTGCGTCTCTGCCCAAATCTGTGTAAAATGACATCATTGGTAGCTTGAAGTCTCTCATGATGGGAGCCTTTACATCATAGAAATTGGCAAAGGTTATAAATCAAGGCTACAAATCAGCCAGTTGTTCAACCTTTTCCAGAATATGCCTGGAATTACCTTTCCATCCAAAGTAGCTCAGATACAGTGGTTTCCAAGTAAACTTCTATCAAACAGTCCAGTTGAAAAATAATTGCTGTCTTATATTCCTTACTCTCTGTATTTACATTCCTTTCCATGTAATCTTTATATTCCTAATTTTACAAGTTCTCCATACTTTGTCTTTCGTCCTTCCCCCATTCCGATTGGAATCCACTCAAATCAGGCTCTTCTTATCCCCACCACTACAATGGAACTTCTGGTGTCAAGATCATTGTAAATCCAGTGTTTGAAAAAATCCAATGATCAGTTTAATAAAAGACATAATCTCAGACATACTCTCCTCATATTCTCAACAACACTGCATCTAGAATAAAATTTTAAAAGTTAATATACTTATAAAGAAGCTAGAAAAACTTATGAACATCCAAAACCAGAAGTAAAAAGTCAGTAGAAGCCCAGAGACGGTACCAACATAAGAATTAACTGACAAGGACTTTAAAATAACTATTACAAATATATGCAAGTATTTATGAAGAAAGAGGGTTTTATTGAGTGATATACATCAGATTTAAAAAGGTAAATCAAAATTAGAAAAAAATTAATATTCTAGACAGAAAAATTATCTAAAGTGAAAATTTTACTGCACAGGCTTAACAGGAGGAAAGATAAGTTTTGGAGACTGGACAGAAGAAACTGTAAACCAAAACACATAAAGGAGAAAATCAGTGTGAAAAAATGAATACAGTCTCATTGGCCTGTGGAACAATATCGAATTATCTAACAAATATATAATTAGAATTGTAGAAGGATAGAAAAGGGATATTGGGGGGAAAATTAAAGAAACAAGAGCCATAATTTTCCAAGAAGTTCAACTAATTCTAGCCAGATAAGTGCAAGAAAAAAACCACACATAAGCACATCAATGTCAAATTTCCGAAAACCAAAGAGTAAGAGAAAATCTTATAAAGGGACCAGAACAAGAAGATGTACATACTACTTCTCATCAGGGTCAAGGCAAGTCAGATAACAATGAAATGACATCTTTCAAGCACTGAAAGGAAAACATCATCAACCTATAATTCTATATCCTGGGGAAAAAAAAGATTCTCAAATTGAAGGCAGAATAAAAATATTTTCAGATAATACCTGAGGGAATTCATAAATAACAGACCTCCACCTCAAGCTTGAGAAAAATATCAGACAGATTTAGATCTCTTCCATTTTAGAGGCCCTGTGTGGTCTCTCGTGGCTTGCCATGACTTCCTCCAGGACCAGCGAGTGATAAATTTGCTTCAAAAACTCTTGTGGACTTTTGTTGAACCACAGTTCACCATTCAGAACCCTGTTTACCACTTAAGAAATATTAATTTAACAAAGTCATAACAATGATTGTAGAATAAAGGATAAGGAATAAAGAATACCACTAAATATATGAGCTAATAGCAATGGCTTTCTTTCTCAGTTCTCAATTTCCTTAAAAAATTATTTAGCCCTGGCAGGTTGGCTCAGAGGTAGAGCATCAGCCTGGCGGTGGAGGACCCGGGTTCGATTCCCGGCCAGGGCACATAGGAGAGGCGCCCATTTGCTTCTCCACCCCCCCCCCCTCCTTCCTCTCTGTCTCTCTCTTCCCCTCCCGCAGCCAGGGCTCCATTGGAGCAAAGATGGCCCGGGCACTGGGGATGGCTCCTTGGCTTCTGCCCCAGGCGCTAGAGTGGCTCTGGTCGTGGCAGAGTGACGCCCCGGAGGGGCAGAGCATCGCCCCCTGGTGGGCAGAGCGTTGCCCCTGGTGGGCGTGCCGGGTGGATCCCGGTTGGGCGCATGCGGGAGTCTGTCTGACCGTCTCTCTCCATTTCCAGCTTCAGAAAAATACAAAAAAAAAAAAATTATTTAGCCTGACCTGGCGGTGGCGCAAAGGATAGAGTGTTGGACTGGGATGCGGAAGGACCCAGGTTCGAGACCCCGAGGTCACCAGCTTGAGCATGGGCTCATCGGGTTTAAGCAAAAGCTCACCAGCTTGGACCCAAGGTCGCTGGCTCGAGCAAGGGGTTACTTGGTCTGCTGAAGGCCCACGGTCAAGGCACATATGAGAATGCAATCAATGAACAACTAAGGGGTCGCAACGAAAAACGATGATGCTTTTCTCATCTCTCTCCGTTCCTGTCTGTCTGTCCCTATCTATCCCTCTCTCTGACTCTCTCTCTCTCTCTCTCTCTCTGTCTCTGTAATAAATATAAAAAATAAAAATTATTTAAAGCAAATATATTAAGTTTTTTGTGGGGTTTATAATATATGGAGTACAATTCACCAGGAAGACATAACAATCCATAATTTGCATGCAAACAATAGCAAAGTTTCAAAACAAATAAAGCAAAAACTAGCAGAGCAAAAGGAAGAGATAATACAAATCCACACTTATAGTTTAAGATGGTAACACTACTCTCACTAATCAATAGAATAAAAAAAGAGTTGATAATATTAGAAAAAAATTTGAATAGTGTGACAAATTTTACTTTTCAAAAATGTCATCAGCAATACTTAAGTTCTACATACTCTTATAGAACCTTGTTACACCCCCATCAAGAGGTGGAGTCTATTGCCTCTCTTCTTGACAGGACAGACAGGATTCTGTGACCGCCACTACAAACAGAACACGGGAGATGTGAGCTGCATGACTTCTAAGGTTAATTCAAATGAGGCTATACAACCTCTACTTGGCTTTCTCCTTCTCTCATGATGTTCAACTCAGGAGCTCTAAGCCAACAGCTTCCCTGAACCACCATGCTCCAGCAGCCCCCTAATGAGTTCGCCCTACAAGAGACAAAGATGCTTATGTAGCTTTAGCTGATTCCTGGTTTCAGCCTCTTGCCCACCCCCAGCTAGCTGACACCGAGTGGAACCTGCCTTTGAGATGATCATCTGATGCTGATGAGTAGAGCACAGATATTACACTAACCTTTGCTGAAATATCAGAATATTGAGCCAAATATTGTTGTTTGAAGCCACTAAGTTTGGGAGACATTTGTTACATAACCATAAATGACAATCACAACCATCAATTTGACATTTATAGAATACTACATTCAAAAAAACTACAGCCCTGGCCGGTTGACTCAGCGGTAGAGCGTCGGCCTGGCGTGCGAGGGACCTGGGTTCGATTCCCGGCCAGGGCACATAGGAGAAATGCCCATTTGCTTCTCCACCCCCCCCCCTTCCTCTCTGTCTCTCTCTTCCCCTCCCGCAGCCAAGGCTCCATTGGAGCAAAGATGGCCCGGGCACTGGGGATGGCTCCTTGGCCTCTGCCCCAGGCGCTGGAGTGGCTCTGGTCGCGGCAGAGCGACGCCCCGGAGGGGCAGAGCATCGCCCCCTGGTGGGCAGAGCATCGCCCCTGGTGGGCGTGCCGGGTGGATCCCGGTCAGGCGCATGCGGGAGTCTGTCTGACTGCCTCCTCGTTTCCAGCTTCAGAAAAATACAAAAAAAAAACAAAAACTACAGTAGTTTTGTCAGTACTAATGATACATTCTACTTATAAATAATGATACATGAGGAATAATCGTATGTTGGGCATACACAAGTCTGAATGAATTCAGAACAATTGAAATTTTTTTTAAAAAACTGAATTAAAAATTAGTAACAAAAAGAAATCTGAAAAAAAATCCCTAAATATCTAAAAATTAAGTAACAAATACTAAAGAATTCAGTATCAAAAAAGAAATCACAAGGAAAATTTGAAAATATTTTGAAATAAGTGATAATGAGAATTAAACATAGATAATTATAGGACACATCTAAAGTAATAATTGAAGAAAATTATAATTTTACTAGCTTATTTTTTAAAGGTTGAAAATTAATTACCTAAGCATAGCCCTTAAAACTCTAATAAAGGGAGAGAAAATTAAATTCAAATTGAGAAAATGTAGGCATTTTATAAATATAATAGCAGAAATCAATGAAATAGAAAACAATAGAAAAAATCAATAAAGCCAGAAGCTAGTTCATTGAAAATCTTAATAAATTTGATAATATCTTGCAAAGATTGGTAAAAAGAAGAGGGGAAAAAAGAGAGAATATCTGGAATAAAAGCAGGCACATCACACAGAAATATTTAAAGGTTAATGAGGAAATATTAACAGCTATATGCCAATTAACTCAGCAATTTAAAGAAAATGGAAAAATTCCTTGAAAGATATAAATTATAAAAATTGACATAAATAGATTTTAAAAAAGAATTCTCATTTTTCTGTAAAAAATATTAAATTGATAACTAAAATCATTCACATAAACTCCAGGCCCAGATGGAGAATTCTAGCACTCCTTTAAGAAAGAATCATACCAGTCTAGCATAAAATCTTTCAGAGCATAAAAGAGGAGGAAATACTTCTCAATTCATTGTATGAGACCAGCATAACCTTAATACCAAAACTATACAAGAACCTTGCAAAACAAGAAAAGTACAAACCCATATACTTCATGAAAATAGTCGCAAAATTTCTTAACCAAATATTAAAATAGCAGGTTCTGAAAACAAATAAAAAGGATTGTGAGAGTTTACCTAAGCTACTCCATGCTATTACTGCCTCTGCATCCATTTTGTTTGACCAAGCAGCCAACAGCATCCTTCCACCAACACCAGCCCCTCATGAATGCTCATGGCCTGGATAACAGCTCACAACAGAGTCACAACTTCCTCACATAACTCCCTCAATAGCTCTTGTGACCAACAGTATCCACCCCCTCCCAGGGCCTTCTTCTGTGTACCCTTAGGTTAAGACTCTCATGAAGCTTATCAAAATTCCACTCTTTTTGGTTTAAACTGACCAATTCAGCCTTAGCCTGGGAACCCCAAAGAACATGCTTTTTTTTTTTTTTTTAATTTTTTTTTATTTATTCATTTTGGAGAGGAGAGGGAGAGAGAGAGAGAGAGGAGAGACAGAGAGAGAGAAGGGGGGAGGAGCTGGAAGCATCAACTCCCATATGTGCCTTGACCAGGCAAGCCCAGGGTTTCGAACTGGTGACCTCAGCATTTCCAGGCCGACGCTTTATCCACTGAGCCACCACAGGTCAGGCAGCACATGCTTTTAATAGCACGTGCCCCAGGTCCTGCCTCATTCTCTACCTGCACCCTGCCTTGATCTCCCTGAGTGGCCCCCTGAGGTATGCTGTGTTCTTCCTCTAGGACCTGTGAGAAATAAACTTTCTTATTTCAGTATCTCCTGTGGTCTTTTGTTAATGCTTCCAAAACCCTGTGCTCCATTAACAACTTTTAAATTAACCAATGTCATAACAAAAATAATACTTCATGACCAAGAGTGGTTTATCCCAGGAATGCAAAGTTGATTTAGCATTAAAACATAAATCCGTACAACTCACCACATTAACAAAATAATAAAATTATTACCTCAATAATTACTCTGATAGAAGCAGAAATGCATTTGACATTATTAATACTTTTTCTTAATAAAAACTATCAGCAAAATAATAATAGAAGGATTATATATAAGGAAACTTCTTATATATTTCCCCTTATATCTTTTCCTATATTTGCAATAGTTTTTCTACTTTAGTCTTCGTACTCCTAGAATCTATTCTACACAAAGCAACAAGATCATCTTGTTAAAATACAGTTAGATTAATTTTACTCTTTTTTCTTTGTTTTAATTTTTGTTTTAATTTTATTGACTTTATTGGGGTGACATTGGTTAATAAAATTATGCAAGTTTCAGGTGCACAATTCTACAATGCATCATCATTATATTGCATTGTGTGTTCACCACACCAAGTCCAGTCTCTCTCCATCACTATCACTCCCTCATCTACATCCTATGTCTCTCCCCATTCTCCTTCCTTCCTGTAGTCCTCACACTGTTGTCCATGTCTATTGGTTTTTTTCTTTGCTTAATCCCTTCACCTGTTTCACCCAGACCCCCTGACCCCCATCCCTTCTGACAGCTGTCAGTCTGTTCACTCTTTTGCCTAAAATCCACTACTGGGTTCCAAATTTTGCTTCTTCATTTTGCGTTAATTGGAAAGATATTGATTTAGTTATGTATATCAAAATCTCTACTGCAAGCACTAAAACTGTACAGAAAGATATAAAAAACAAGCCAATAAGTTAAAATAGATTACTAATAAAAGAAGACAGGAAAAGGAAACAAAGGAACAAAACCAGAGGTGACAAGCAAAAAAAACAAATAAATAAAGGCAGATCCAAATGCTGCCAGCAATATTACCTTAATGGTAAGAAATCCACCCATCAATTAAATGACAGTGATTGTTGGACAAAAAAATATTTTTTTAAATAGACCTAACTACATGATCTATAAAAATGTGACTTTAACAACAAAATTATAGATACATTCCTGTTATAATAAAGAACAAGTAAAGTGTGCCTGCTAGGTCTACAATAATTAATATTGTTCTGGAAAAATTTGTCAATGTGGCCTGACCTGTGGTGGCACAGTGGATAAAGCGTCGACCTGGAAATGCTGAGGTCGCCAGTTCGAAACCCTGGGCTTGCCTGGTCAAGGCACATATGGGAGTTGATGCTTCCAGCTCCTCCCCCCTGTCTCTCTCTCTCTCCTCTCTCTCTGTTTCTCTCTCTCTCTCTCCTCTCTAAAATGAATAAATTAAAAACAAAATTTTTTAATTTGTCAATGCAACGATGTAAGATAGCAAATTAAAAAGTACAAATATTAAAGAGGAAGAAAAACTAATATTATTTGCAGATGGCAGCATTATCTAGGAATAAAACTCAAAGACTAATCTGCAAAGTAACTAGGATATATAAGAAAAATTAGTAGAGTAGTAATTACAAAATAAATAAAGCTCAATATGTTCCTACATTCCAGTAATAATGAATTAGAAAATAATTATATTCCTAAGAAAGCAAAACAATATATATCACCTAAGAGTTAAAATGAGAAATATGCAGAATCTCTGTGAAGAAAACCACAATATTGTTATTGAAAGGCATAAAAGAAAATTTGTCTAAATGGAAAACTATATCATGTTACTAGCTAAGGAGACTTAATATTATCAAGATGTCAATTCTTTCCTTATAAATAAATAAATAAACTCAGTGCAGTCCCAGTGGGTTTGAGGATTTATTTTTGGAAATTCAACAAATGATTCTAAAGTTCATCTGGAAAAATAATACATGAAACTAAGTAAGAGATTTTG
Source organism: Saccopteryx leptura (assembly GCF_036850995.1). NCBI lineage: Eukaryota > Metazoa > Chordata > Mammalia > Chiroptera > Emballonuridae > Saccopteryx > Saccopteryx leptura. The sequence continues at coordinate 295,610,983 of NC_089503.1, forward strand.
GAAATTATAGTAATGATATGACTTTGTCTTATTAGAAAATACAGTATATTAGTATGTAAGATGGTGATTAACATATTGTAGTACTGCCATAAAAACAAGCACACAGTGAAATAAAAGTTGGAGTTTAGAACTATTTCTGGACAATCATACAATCAATGTGTTAATAGTAGCATCTTAAATCAATGGAAAAAAATTAGTTTGTAAATGGTGATGGAGCATGTTACTAACAATTATTGGGAAAACAAACTAGGTTAATAATTTATACTATATTCAAAATAAATCTCAGACTTACTAGAATTTAAAGAGAAAAATAGGATCTATAGCACTCATGAAATACATATATGAATATATAATCTTGGTGCAGTAAAGAAAATTATACTTAATGTACATGGGAAAATATTAAGCTTGCTGTAAGGTATTTTTTATTTAATAGAAGGTTACATTAAAATTAAAAATAAAATGTGCAAAAAACTGAGAAAAATATATGCAGTATACCTTTAAGAAAAAGCTCATATTAATCCATAGAAATCTGACAAAAGAAAACAAAAATTACTAACAGACAATAATGGAAAATTCTCAAAAGAGGATATAACTATTTGCCACATAATAATCAAAAGAGCAACTTGAGAGGTATACCATGGTAGAATAGCAAATAAACAAAACTCTACATATGTATTAGTAAGGGTATAGAAAAATAGAAATGCTCCCATACTAGTGGAAGAGTATAGACTTGTGTATCTTTGGAAAAAATAGATTAGATTCATAAAAATTTTATAAATACACCACTTAAGGGAATTAATCCTAACAAAATAAGAATGGATTTCTCTAAATGGACATTCACAGTACCCAACTATGAAATGTCCAACAAAAGATGGGTCTATCTAGATTTCTCTAATAAACCAAATCAAAATAATAATGAAAAAGAGAGAGAGAGAGATCTTTGATAAAGCTAGGAGACATCTGTAACCCTGAGCTATAATCCTTGAGGAACAGCTGCCAGATACCGGGAAGGTCATACGGGGAGACGGGAAACGCCTAAAGAGACATCTGTGGCTGCAGATCTCAAACTAATCAGGCAGAGCACAGTTATCTAATGTACATGGGCAAAACGGGGCAAAGCCACAAGTCTGGGCCAGAATAGGAACAGGATGCCTGGATCTCTAGAGGGTGCTTCCCTGGACCCCATTAAATAGGCAAGAAAGTGTGATGAGATTGTGTAAGGAAACACACATTTTGACAGAGCAACATAGAGGAAAGGTAAGGAAACAAATCTTTCACCCTTATTATGAACAGTCCAAAAACTGATGATTTCTGTGATGTAGGGCAAAATAAAATGAAAGTTAACACATACACACACACACACACACACACACACACACACACACACACTCACTCACTACTAAACCATAAAGAAACTGCTGTGAACCAAACCAAGTTACTGCCTTGCCAGGAATACTGCTCTAGTCTCTCCCCTGAAGGAACCTCTCACAAATAACTGGAAGGATTCACCTCATTCACAAATGTAATAAGCAAAAGGAAATCAGCCAAGTATCTATGCAAAGTTACTTTTCAGGAAAAGGAAGAAGAATGTGGGATAAACAAGAATCAGGTGATAAACCCACACCAGAAAAATATGGCCACTGCTCAGATAAAAATCATAACCCAATATATAGTCATGAATACAAGGCACCTCATGAATCAAAGAGTTCAAAGCAGGGGACTGAAGGAGATGAAACATGAGCTGGCAGACTTTAAGAACTAAACAGAAGAAAAAAAATTAAAAATCCATCTAAGAAATTAAAGCCACATGAACCAGCACAAAGAACCATCACTGAATTCACACCAAGGAATACAAGCTAAACAATAAGATGTGAATTACAGACAGAAAAAAAAAAAAAGACAAGAAAAAAAGAAAGAAAGGAAAGAAGAATCAATACAAAACAAAGAGAGGAGAAAAATAATTTAAAAGTATAATTTTGAGAACTAAAAGACTAAAATTTATAACTTGAAATAGCAAGTTAAATGCAATATAATCAACACTAAAATGTGTGCTGATAGTACTGGACTTCAAATACAAGGGGGAAAAGAAGCTTGAGGCATTCAGACAAAATGATTAGGTATCCTATAAGACTCAGGCAGACTCCTACTTGTTTCCCCTAAATATTCTCTATTTATGTTTGTATAACCACCCAGCTAGATACTGCGTTTCCTAGCTTTCTCTGAAGTTGGTTAGGGTGGTCACATGAGTATGCTCCTGACAACTGGACAGGCACTAAAGTGAAGAGTGCAAAGTCATCTATCTGTATCTCTGAATTTTGCGTCTTTTTCACAGGCTGAAATATAGATGTGCGAGCATCCCATCTTCAATTGTAGGATGAGCACAATGTCCTGGGGCAAGATGGAACAACAAGAAAGAAAATTTGCTCCCTGGTGACATTAGGCAGCAGCTGTTTTGATAACACAGACAGACCAGGCTGATATATGAGAGAGAAAGTTTAATCTTATTTAAATCATTGTAACTTGTACTTTGGTATAGTATCACAATCTTTCTCATGCCTAATCCAACTGACATAAGTGAGAATAACATCATAATTCACAACAATATTCAATGCTAGAAGACAGAGATATTATACTTACTAACTTAGCTCTGACTGACACAACAGAATCATACAATGGAGGCCTTGTGAACAACAGAAATTTTATTTTTCATGGTTGTGAAGGTTAGATAGACCAAGTTGAAGGTGCTAGTAGATTTGGCCTCTGCTGAGAGCCCACTTCCAAGTTCATAGATGGCAGTCTTCTCATGCGTTTTTATAGGGCAGAAGAGGTGAGGAAGCTCCCTGGCATCTCTTTTATTAGGATAGTAATCCCAGTACTGAGACCTCACCCTCATGATATAACCTCACCCTCATGATATAACCTTACCCTCATGATATAACTATTTCCCAAAACCCCACCTTCAAATGCCATTACATTAAAGATTAGGTTTCAATACATGAATTTTGAAGGGACACCAAGATTCAATAAAAAAACTACTATAGTCTAGGTCAGGGGTTGGGAACCTATGGCTCACGAGCCAGATGTGGCTCTTTTGATGGCTGCATCTGGCTTGCAGACAAATCTTTAATAAAAAAAATAATAACGTTAAAAATATAAAACATTCTCATGTATTACAATCCATTCATTTCCTACCGCTCATGTTCATGGTTGCGGGTAGCTGGAGCCAATCACAGCTGTCCTGTGGGACAACACCAAAAGTTTCCTGACCCCTGGTCTAGGTTCAAAATTAATAGAAAAATAATTCCACTTACATTTTTGATAGACACACTTGTAGCAAACAAAACTTTTCTACCAAAAAGAAAAAAAAACTGGATAAAATAAAAACATGTTTAAAAGCATTAGAAACTGCCTGACTAGGCGGTGGCGCAGTGGATAGAGCGTCGGACTGGGATGCGGAAGGACCCAGGTTGGAGACCCAGAGGTAACCAGCTTGAGTGCGGGCTCATCTGGTTTGAGCAAAGCTCACCAGCTTGGACCCAAGGTCGCTGGCTCAAGCAAGGGGTCACTCGGTCTGCTGAAGGCCCACAGTCAAGGCACATATGAGAAAGCAATCAATGAACAACTAAGGTGTTGCAACAAAAAACTAATGATTGATGCTTCTCATCTCTCCATTACTGTCTGTTTGTCCCTGTCTATCCCTCTCTCTGACTCTCTCTCTGTCTTTGTAAAAAAATAAATAAATAAATAAAAAATAAAAAATAAATTGGAAACTATCAAGATAGCCAAGACTTGGGAGGTAAAGCTCTCCAAGAGCCAAGAAGTATACTGAGATTAGCCCTATATTCTGCTCCATTCTACCTCTGAATACATTTGCTGATCTGCAAGCAGTCCTGAGCCTAGCATCTGAGAGCTGAGCCAAGAGGGGTGGCTATGAGGCTGAGAGGCTCAGCAGTACAGCAGCCTCATCCGGCTAGAGAGAAAAATCAGGAATTCAGCAAGACAGCTAAGACTTGAGAATCAAAGATCTTCAGAAGGAATGGAAATGTATTAAAATAAACTCAATGTACAACTATGAAATTAACCTTGAGGCATTTGCCAATTCATAGTAAGCTGGGAACATAAAAAGCCAAGCAGATATTTGCAATTAGGATCCTGTATCAGTTTGCTAGGGCTGCGATAATAAAGGAACTCAGACAGGATGGGTTAAACAGAAATATCATTTCTCACAATTCTGGAAGCTAGAAGTTCAAACTCAAGGCCTCTCTCTTAGGCTTGTAGATGGCCTTCTTCTGCCTGTTTTCACGTGGTCTTTCCTCTGTGTATGTCTGTGTCCTAAACTCTTCTTATAAGGACACCCATTTTATTGGATTAGGACCCACCTTAATAACCTCATTTTAATTTAATTACCTCTTTAAAGGCCTTCTTTCCAAATACATGCACATACTAAGTGCTGGAAGTTAGGACTTCAGTATATGAATTTGGAAGGGATACAATTCAGCCCATAACAGACCTTAAAAAGTAGAGCAAAACTTTAGGCAGTTTATTCATGTTAAAGACAAAAATTGTACCTCAAGGTCCATCAAGGAAGAAGAATTCTAGTAAACATAGCAGGAATTTAATTAGATTCCCTTAAAGATTACATCTTAAGGCCAAATTGAAAGTGGATTAGTCTTCACATTCACTGGAATCCAGCTCTGAATCCAATCACTCCAGACTAGATTGAAGTGAACTGCCTGTCAGAAGCAACTGCAAATCTCTGAAGGAAGGGACAGTATTCAGTCCCTTCAATTATCTCTAACATTTATACTTATGCAATTTTTGTCATGCAGTCAAAAACTACAAAGTATAAAAGGACACAGAAGCAAATAGGTAAAAACCAAGAGGAAAAGAAACAATTGTAGTACTGGAGAGCCAGAGTTGCTATTCCAGATGCACTATACCAGTTCTCAAAAGGGCCTCCAGGTTTTAAAATGGCTCTGAAAATGAACTAATTACCTCCTAAAACAAAGCCAAACAATCATTAATGGAAGACAATAAAATAAAGAGACTCAACAATGTAAACCACACAATGACCAGTATTTAATACAAAATTACTGGACATGCTACAAAGCAGAAAAATAAAATGTGACTCATAAACAAAAGAAAAAGTATTTTTTTAAAAACACAGATTCAGAAATGACAGAGATGATGAAACTAGCAAACAAGACTGTTAAAATAGCTATTGTATGGTAACTAGACTTTTCATGGTGATCACTTTATAGTGTTATACAGATGTTGAATTACAATGTTATATACCTGAAACTGTTACATCCTAGCGAGAGAGGCCGCAGCAAACCCAAAGTGAATTTTATAAGTTTTATTGCAAACCTGCGCAGGGACTGCAGGCAACCCATGCAAGGGAGCACTGCAGCCCCCAAACCTGCGCAGGGACTGCAGGTAACCCACACAGGGGAACACTGCAGCCCCCCAAACCTGTGCAGGGACTGCAGGCAACCCACGCCTCCGAAGAGACTGGAGCACTGCAGCCCCCCAAACCTGCGCAGGGACTGCAGGCAACCCACGCCTCCGAAGAGACTGGAGCACTGCAGCCCCCCAAACCTGCATAGGGGCTGCAGGCAACCCACGCAAGGGAGCACTGCAGCCAACCAAACCTGTGCAGCCAACAAACTGCTCAGGGACTGCAGGCAACCCACACAAGGGAGCACTGCAGCTCCGAGCTTCTAAAATGGCTCCTTTTTATAGGGTGGCTGTCTAGGATGAGCAAGCATCATACAGAAGCTGATGTGGCTGTTAGTCATTGGCTAGGGAGGTCGTGCGCAGTTACGGGGGGGGGGGGGGTGTTACTCAGTGGAGAATTTCAAACATAAACTTCTGATAAGGGTCTCTGACTCAATGCAGGATGTTGCTGAACTCTTTGTTCTCAGCGACACAGGGACCTTGTACACTCTTGGCAGCCCCAGCATGTCAGTACTCCTTGAATCTAACATTCCCCCATCTCTTTTGGGCATAATCAAATCCTTGATTCTTCATCAGTGGGGAGAATGGTATAAGGCTGGGGCTCATGAGAATTTTCTACTTTAGCTGTAGCTATAAGCTAATTAGGTCAGGGGTCCTCCCTAGTATGTGCTGGCACGCTGATAGTGTGCCCTTAGTACTACAAGCTTTACGGACTAATTTCTTTCTGCCTTGCATTTTTCTTCTCTGTACTAACTTCTTACAACTTACACTAACCTTCTGCAACTTACACAAACCTTCTGCAACTTACACAAACCTTCTGCAACTTACATAAACCTTCAACTTTTATGCACTTTCTTATCCAGAAATAACTGGCCTTCATAACAACTTACTTTTTCCTTTTCTTTTCAAAAGTACCTCTACACCTTATACCTTCTATTATCAAAACCATACAATTCCTTTCTAATTTATCAGAATTCTTAATTCCTAAAAACCTTAACCTTCAGCAAGGACTAAGTTAGTACTAAGTAATCCTCTTTTAAAGATTGCTTTTTGGAGGTGTCCTTTTCATAAGTAGCCTATGGACACATGACCAATATTCACAGATTATCCTATAGTGGTAGCTATGAGCACATATATAATTTTCATTTACCTTATAGTTTCTCTCTTAGCCAAGGGACCTACACCCCTTTCTGTATGACTCATAGCAGTACATGCATCAAACCTTAAGATGACTTACTTGGCTTTCCTTTACCTTAGTTTCCCTCCCTCCCCAAAGTCTCCATGCGTGGACCAGTTAACTTCTGGTTTGTGGCTGAAGCAGGGCATGCTGTCCTTCTCAGGGTCAGCTTACAAGGGTTGGCAGGGTCAGTCTTCGCTGTCCACAAAGGTGTCTCTGCTGGGACTGCAAGCTTCAGTCGGCTGCGGTCGACCCAGGCAGGTATGCCTTCTACCTTGGCAGTAGTGGGAGTTGTCAGGATCATGGTGTCTGGACCCGTCTAGGTGGGAGTCAGTCCTTGGGTGGTGTACTGCTAGAAGTGCCTCTTGGACAGTCTTTGAACAGTTTGCTGAGTAACCTATAAAACCTGTAAGTACTTAGGGAAAGGGTGTTACATTTCTACACTTTGCAGTTAGAGTTTAAGTCCTAGTGACCACTGCTTCTAGCTGGAATTAGCAGCAGGTCCCAGCCTATAATAGGCATGGGGCATTGAGATAAGAGAAATAAAGGAGACACTAAACATAAAGCAATAAAATCAGACTGTCAATACCCACAGTAGAGCTCTTTGAGGGATAAATAAAACTTAAATATTCAAGCAAGGCATAGTAGATGGCCCTTGTGTTATTAGCTTATCTGCTACTTGGAAGAAATACCTTAGGCTCCTGAACATGTCCTTAGGCCTTCAGTGGCAATTCCCAGCACGCTGGGCAAGGTCAGGTCACAGGTAGCTGGAGCAGGGCTAGAAGAGACTGAACCCTCCCTCCATGGAGCAAGGGGGCAGCTTACCTTCTCATGTCCCTCTTTCCACAGCACAGGTGTGTCAACCGGTGGGGCCGGGAAGCCTGGCAGGCTTCAGTTCAATGACCTTTCTTTCCACTCTGGAGCAGGGCCTTGATGAAAGCTATGAAGCCCCTTAGGGCGCTGGAGCCAAAAGTTGGTATTTCCTGACTTCTTTTGGGCCTTATTTGCCTTTTCTGTTATTTCCTTGGTCATTATAGACCTTAAAAGCCATGCTCAGAAGATCTCACTGAGGGGCTTGACTAAGAGAGCAAAATTGGGAATACAACAACAGATCCTTGGTACAAAAAGGAAGTCTTTGTACTTGACAGACTATACAATTCTATTATGGCTAAAGCAGTGGGTTTAGAAGGGGCCGTATTCCCTAAATCTTCTCCTCGGGTCTGGCTCCAGATAGGAGGCGGGGATTCCCCGGAGCCAAAGCAGAGGAGGGCAGGGGCTGTAGCAAAGTGATGATAACCTCTAGCTTACTGTACTGTTATCTTTTGCCTGACCAAGGAGTGGCTCAGCCCTTGAGCTGGTGCCCAAGGGGGAGGGGCAAGTGCCTGAAACTGTGAGGGGAGCCTGCCACTTCTCCTGCAGCCAGCTGCAGCCTGGCTGCCTTTTCTTTCTCTACCTCTGCTGCTATACTGGCTGCATACTGACCGTGCCACCTGCCTGCAGGTGGGTGCTGGTGATAGTATGCTAAACTCTCTATGTTTTCTATGGGTCTAGCAATCCTTGGTTTGGCCAGTCTGCTCTTAAGTTGGCCATTCTAGTAGCAGAAAAACAAACCAAATATGCACACAAAACAAACAAAACTTCTAAACCAAAACCAAAGGGAGAAGGCAGCATCCTGCATTCCCCGACTGACCAGGTGGGGAGAAATCAGGTGGCGTCCCGCCTGCTCCACTACACCCTTTTCTAACCAGAGCTCTGTTTCCAAATATTCAAAGAGGAAGCTTAACCAAAGGGAGAAGGCAGCATCCTGTGTTCCCTGACCAACCGGGTGGGGAGAAATCAGGTGGCATCCCACCTGCTCCACTACACCCTTTTCTAACCAGAGCTCTGTTTCCAAATATTCAAAGAGGAAGCTTATTTACCAAACAGTCTCAAGACTCCAAATGTTTCAAATCAGCCAAATTCCGTTTCAAACGGCAACTGCCGGAGGCTGGCCAGCTACCAACGTCTGCTGCAGCCCACTCCGTGAGGAGGGGTCTTACACGGCCAATCTCGCTGGGGCCTCCATCTGTTACATCCTAGCGAGAGAGGCCGCAGCAAACCCAAAGTGAATTTTATAAGTTTTATTGCAAACCTGCGCAGGGACTGCAGGCAACCCATGCAAGGGAGCACTGCAGCCCCCAAACCTGCGCAGGGACTGCAGGTAACCCACACAGGGGAACACTGCAGCCCCCCAAACCTGCGCAGGGACTGCAGGTAACCCACACAGGGGAACACTGCAGCCCCCCAAACCTGCGCAGGGGCTGCAGGCAACCCACGCCTCCGAAGAGACTGGAGCACTGCAGCCCCCCAAACCTGCGCAGGGGCTGCAGGCAACCCACGCAAGGGAGCACTGCAGCCAACCAAACCTGTGCAGCCAACAAACTGCTCAGGGACTGCAGGCAACCCACACAAGGGAGCACTGCAGCTCTGAGCTTCTAAAATGGCTCCTTTTTATAGGGTGGTTGTCTAGGATGAGCAAGCATCATACAGAAGCTGATGTGGCTGTTAGTCATTGGCTAGGGAGGTTGTGCGCAGTTACGGGGGGGGGGATATTGCTCAGTGGAGAATTTCAAACATAAACTTCTGATAAGGGTCTCTGACTCAATGCAGGATGTTGCTGAACTCTTTGTTCTCAGCGACACAGGGACCTTGTACACTCTTGGCAGCCCCAGCATGTCAGTACTCCTTGAATCTAACAAAACTTATATAACAATTTTACTTCATTTAAAAAAATGGCTACTACATTTGTAGGTTTAAAGCAAAATGCACACATACTGAGAAAATAAATTGTAGACCTTGTATAATTTCTTTTCTCATTATGGTATTAGGAAGGAAGGAAGGAAGGAAGGAAGGAAGGAAGGAAGGAAGGAAGGAAGGAAGGAAGGAAGGAAGGAAGGGAAAAAGAGAGAGAGAGAGAAAGAAAGAAAGAAAAAGAGGAAGGAAGGAAGGAAGGAAGGAAGGAAGGAAGGAAGGAAGGAAGGAAGGAAGAAAGAAGGAAGGAAGAAAGAAAGAAAGAAAGAAAGAAAGAAAGAAAGAAAGAAAGAAAGAAAGAAAGAAAGAAAGAAAGAAAGAAAGAAAGAAAGTAAGTTGGGGGAAGGTAGAAGAGGGTAAAAGGCAGGATAAATGGTGATGGAAGGAGACTTGACTTGGGGTGGTGAGCACACAATGCACCTGAAACCTACATAATTTTATTAACCAATGTCACCCCAATAAATTTTTAAAAACTAAAAAGAAATTGTAAAGTTCTAGAGACAATTTCAAAGACAGGCAATCTGAGTGTATCATAAATAAATTGCTAAAAAAAAATGATGAAAAAAATCTTAAAAGCAGCCAGAAACAAATACATGATGAATTGAGAAACAAAGAAATGACTGAATGTTCTCATTATAAACTATTCAAAGTAGAAAAGATAAGCAACATCTTCAAGCTACTAAAAGAAAAAAAAAAGAAATCTGTCAATCTAGAATTCACATCCAGTAAAAAGATCCTTCAAAATAAGGATAAAGTAAATACATTTTATTTAAAGACATAGAAATGTTGAGAGAATTTATCATCAGGATATCTGTATTAAAAGAATGTTCAAGTTTTTCAGACAGAAGAAAAATAATACCAGATGGAAAGTTGGATCTATGCAAAAAATGAAAAGTATATAAACGGTAACAAAAGGATAAATATAAAACCTTATCTCATCTTTAAAATTTCTTTAAAAGGTAAGTGTCTATTTACAGCAAAAATAATGTATTGTTGAATTTATAATATGTAGAAGTAAAATTTATGATAACAATAACATAAAAGAGTAGAGGTGAATAAAAAGATACTGTTCTTTCATTATAGGTGAAGTGGTATATTATTTGAAAGTAGCCTTGTTATAAGTTTCAAATCCTGGAGCAACCATTAAGGAAATAAATCAAAGCATTTTGGCTAATAAGCCAATAATGGGTATAATGGAATTAAAAAATAATCCAAAGAATGCAAGAAAAGAGAAAAATATGAACAGAGAATAGATAAGACATAGAATACAAAAAGCAGAGTGGTAGATTAAAGTGCAATCATTTCAATATTACATTCAATATAAATTGTCTAAACATCTTAGGTAAATACAGAAATTTCCAGATTAAATAAACATGAAAATATCTTAAACTATGCTCATAATTTTAAAAAATACAAATTTGAACTGCAATTAGGAGTAATTTTTAACCTTTAAGATTGTCAACGAGAAAGTTTGCTAACACTGTCATCACGCAGGTGTAGAGAAACAACAGCTCTCAGACATTCTTAGTAGGCAGGTAAATTGGTGCAACTTTATCCATTTGCAACATTTATAAGGATTAAAGATGCACATAAAATTAGACGCAAATTAAAACCACAATATGATATAACCTCACACTTGTCAGAACAAATAACAAGTGATGGCGAGGATATAAAGAAAAGGGAACCCTCAGGCACTGTTAGTGGGAATGCAGACTGGTGCAGCCACTGTGGAGAATAGTATAGAGTGCCTCCAAAAATTAAAAATGGAACTGTCTTTTGACCTAGTAATCCCACTTCTGGGAGTATATTCCAAGACACTCAAAACACTAATTCAAAAGAATTTATGCACCTGACCAGGTGGTGGTGCAGCAGATACAGCATCAACCTGGGATACTGAGGACCCAGGTTCAAAACCCCGAGGTCACCAGCTTGAGTGTGGACTCACTAGCTTGAGCATGGGGTCACCAGCTTGAGTGTGAAATCATAGACATGACCCCATGGTCACGGCTTGAGCCTCAACATCACTGGTTTGAAGCCCAAGGTCACTGGCTTGAGTCTAAGGTTGCTGGCTTGAGCAAGGGGTTATTGGCTCAGCTGGAGCCCCACCCCAGTCAAGGCACATATGAGAAAGCAATCAATCAACAACTAAAATGTTGCAACAATGAGTTGATGCTTATCTCTCTCCCTTCCTGTCTGCCTGTCCCTCTCTCTGTCTCTATCTCTCACTAAAAAAAAAAAAAAAAAAAAAAAAGGAATTTATGCACCCCTATGTTGATTGCAACGTTATTTACAATAGCCAAGATTTAGAAACAGTCAAGACTTTGGACATCAATCCCAGGGAAACAAAAGGCTCCAAAGACTATCCTGTAAGTTTTAGTGCAGAAAAGAAGGAAATAGGATCAGGGAAAGCATATCATAAGAAAAATATATGAAGGTATTTACAAAGAACAATAAGGTGTGAAGTCTAAGGATGATTTTTTAGAGACAAGCTGAACAACTGAGTAAGCAAAGGTGAAAGAGCCAGGCAAGACTGAGAGTTCAGTCAAGAATAAAAAAGAGGCATGTGATAGAGTGAGGCCCTTAAAGAGGTGGAAGAGGTAGGACAGAACACACTGGCTAAGGACTGATCTGAATGAGAGGCAGGATATTGAAACAATAAAACAGAGCACCCAGACCAGTAAGTGGCTCAACAAATATTTGCTGATGGCAAGAATAAATGATGAAAGGAAAGCCAAGAAAGTATTGGACTTTCCTCTGCTTATTCCTCCTGGCTCTGTAATGCTGAGGGAAGGGAAAAATGAGAAGCCCACTTAAGCAGTGCTCTCAAAGGGAACTGAATTTTGCTGATACTAAGGAGGTGGCAGTGGACTTTGAGAAATTTATGTAAGACTGTGTAGGGTTTCTTTGGCCCTCACCACGCATAGGCAGTCTCGCCATTCATTTATCATTGCCTCCCTACCTTCACACTCCCAGAACTCGTCCAGACCTCTGTTGTAAATCCCACAAACTTCTATAATCCCAACTCTTATTTTTCAGCAGATGTTGCTAATTCCCTTTCTTTACTGAGAAGACTGAACCCACTCAACATAAGCATTCTCATTGAATTCTGTCGTCACCCCAGCCCCTAAATTGTGAAGAAGATTGGGACTCTCCAAGATTCATACCACAGGTTGGACATGGCTCCATCCTTAACGCTGCATATATGGGTTCATACTTCTCTGCAGAGAGGACAATTTTGCTCCTTTCATTCATGCAAAATGCCTGCTCTTTGCTGAATTGAAAAGCAATGCTGCCTTGGCCAGATGGCTCGGTTGGAGCATCATCCTGATATGCAATGGTTGCCTGTTCGATTCCCAGTCAGAGAACATGCAGGAACAGGTCAATGCTTTAGTCTCTCTCTCTTTCCCTCTCCTGTCTCTCTAAAAAAAGCAATAAATAAATTTAAAAGAAAGAAAAGCAATGCCTGGGTTTTCCCTCTGTCTTGTACCTCCTCATCTTCTCTCCACTCCTTCTAACCAAGAACTGCTTCTCAAGATATTGAGGTAAATTTTTCTAGATTTACAAAATTTCCAATTTTTTGGCTCTGGTGGCTAGATGAAAAGCATCAACAGTCTATGTGAACTACCATTATGTACTGCGTAGGAAAGGAAACAAAAGCACTCGAAGTTATTCTGCAAACTCGGCCACACCTGACCTGTACCACCAAGGTCTTCATCTTTCACCTGTTCTATCAGGAAACATCCTCGTTCACATTCACTTTCTTGATGAGCACCTTTCTTAGGAGCTCTCTAATCACGTCCTACCTCGTACTTCGAAAGCCATGAGAGTATTTCAGAAATACTGTTTTCTATAATGTCTTCCTGCTTACAGTCATACATTCACTGAGATGTCACATCTCTCCTATGGGTTGCCAGGTTAAAATGGGTTTAAGTTTTTAATTTCAGTCTACAGAAATCTGATGTTCTACCCAAGATTTCTGCAAGTTTGAGACCTCTGTTCTGATGATCACATCAGCTCAGTTCTGCATTATGTCAATCCAGAAGTAAAATTCAGCTCTTCATTAATTCCCATAGAAAAACCTCCATTCACACAAAATATAAATTGTACTGACTATATAGGGAACACAGGAAAAGATTATAGCTTGGACCACAGAGCAAATATCTTAAAACTCCACATCAACCATTCTTCTCCAGGGTCCTTTCTGGACATCTCACCACTGAGGAATCCTTTGCTGGCCCTAAAACATACTCAGCACTCACTTCATGTCTTCCCAGAAACTCCCATCTCTTCTTATTTTCCCCCTCTGCAGAAAACCCAGACCTGGGAGGCTTCGCCCTCTACCTTTATTTTTCCAGACAAATACTGTTGCTCCCATAAGGGGAATGCTGACCCAAGCCGTCAAATTTAGATTAGAACCCAGGTAAATTTTTGGAGATGATTTAATAATTAATTCTGCTTTTAGAACAGTGCTTACACAGATTATCTGATACAGAATTACATGGGTGGGTTTTTCTAACTGCTGAATTTGGGGCTATACCTTTGATTTACTGAATAACCTGCCCAAATAATGTTTATGCACACATCACCACTGCCTTAGACTTATAACTTAGAGACTAGAAGAAAACAAACACACACTGAAAGCTCTTACAAATTTAATTAAAATCCAAGCTGTAAGGATGGTAGTTTGCATTCCTACAGCACCTGAAAAGACTTTGGATGATGTTGACATGGGACATAGTAAATATTAGTGTCATTTTGGTGGGGGGGGAGACCCCACCAGACTAGGGGTCAAGGCTCATTGTGTGACCTTGAGCAAGTTACTGAACATCTCTGGATTGCAAGTTCTTAGGGGAAAGTAGTGCTTTCTCAACTTGACTCCAAGGATTATTTGGAGGTTAAAATGAGATCATGTATGTGAAAACACTTGTGGGAGGAGGGGAAAATAAATAGCTCTCTACAACTGCTGGGTATTATTTCAAAGTCCTGCTTGGGCCTGGAAAATATCAATCTTCTGCGTGTTACCAGTGTGCTAGTGAGGCAGCCTGTGGAGTTTTTCAAGAAGCCTATGTAGGATCCAAGTTAGGCAGCTCATTGCTCAGACTGAGTAGCCAGAGAGGGGAATTCTTCCGAGCAGCATCTGTTAGTGATTAAGGTTTCAGAGGCGTGTGCCCAAACTGAAGGCAATGCTACAGAGTGGGTAATAGCAGCAGTCCCAGTTGTAAAACATATTCCATCCTCAAAGTGGATAGGAAAGGTAAATACGAAAGCATTATTGGACAATCACATCTAACAAAACGGTGCTGGTTTCCCATCCCCACAACACAGGCCCAAGCACACACAGAGAGAAGTAACAACGGCGGGGGGGGGGGGGGGGTGCTCATGCGAAAGATTGAGGTCCCCAGACCACCAACACCATCAAATTCAGATGGGTTCACTTGTACTCTGTTAATTGCACAATGGGTTTGCAGAGCAGGCCTCTTTGGCATCTACTCCCTGACATGTTCTTCCTTCAAAACTTGAATTTGTTCAATTTAAATCCTTGGCAAAAAAGTAAAAAAAAAAAAGGCCATATCCAAAAATCACTATAAATTCTGTCTGTGTCAGAGATCTGATGATAGTTAGGTCAGCATGTTTCTTTCTATAACTAAGATGATATGATGGACTTTGAACAAAGACCAAAGGTGTGGGCTGGATGTGAGGAAGAGTGATCCCACTGTTCCCAGGTGGGTCATGTGAGCACGATGTTCTGAGAGTGGTTGAAGTGGAAGAGAACTGAAGGTAGGATGAGACCCCAACGTGTTTTTTTATTAATGTTATGTTTATGAAAGTGTGCATTTTCTTTCTATAAAGTGGGATGTATGTGTGTGCTCAAGCTGAACTTTGAAAGCCTGGAGTGGAGTCTGCTTATAAATTTAAAGAAAAAGGCAAGACTAGGAGTTTAAGGTCAGGATTACCTGACCTCAGGATTGACTAATGACATTTCAGTTGAGGGTACATAAGCTAAAAACATGATGCCCTGCACCAGGGGAGAGTCCTAGTTTTTATGGGGAACATTTAGAAGATACCTAGAAAATCAGAAGCTCACGTGGCCCGGCTGGTTTAAGTTTCATCTTTCTAGAAGCACTTGCAGAGAAAGTAGGAAGAGCCATGGCTATGCTTAAAGCAAGTGACCAGTAAGAGAAAAGTAAAGTAAAAGCTGACTGTATGACTGATGTAGCGAATGACAATCTTAGTACAGGAAAACCCTGGGCCTGTGGGCCACAGTCACTGAAACCAAAGAAGAAATAGAGTAAATGAATTATAGCCACTGTTATTTAGTTAGAAATGTGTTTGTTTGTTTGCTTGTTTGCTTGCTTGTTGTCCATCTGGAACTGGACACTTCAGAAACTAACTCTAACCATAAATCACCTAAATCCTTCCTACAGACACCACTTCTTTAGAGCGTGAAACAGACTAAAAAAAATGAAATTGTGAGATACAGCAGAAAGGTCATTTAACTGTGAGTGAAAAGACCAGGGTTCTAGTCCTGTTTTGTTAATTACTGGCTGAAGTAGCATTTCAGGTGGGGCAGTTAGCCTCTCTGTATCTTCTGGAAGCCTGTAGTGGGGGGGCAGCAGGAGGGGGTGGAGAGAGATGGAAAGATGATCTCTGAGATCCCTTCCAGTGAAAACAGCCCATGATTCCAGTTAGCATAGAAAATAATTGAGGAAGTCTGGAAGGCTCGATATCAAAACATTACTAGAGGCTACCTTAGGGGAATGGGATTAGGGCAGGGGCAGAGAGACAAAAGAAAACAATTGGAGAACACTTTCAGTGGGGAAAAAATGCGAAGGCAGAAGGGATTTTTTAAAGTGAAATATCAAACAAAAAAAGTTCCAGTTAGCATATAAAATAATAGAGAATGTCTGGAAGGCCATGTCTGGAAGGCCATGTATTAAAACATTACTAGTAGTCAGAGTCTAAACCAGGGGTCCCCAAACTTTTTACACAGGGGGCCAGTTCACTGTCCCTCAGACCGTTGGAGGGCCGGACTGTAAAAAAGACTATGAACAAATCCCTATGCATACTGCACATATCTTATTTTAAAGTAAAAAAAACAAAACAGGAAAAATACAATATTTAAAATAAAGAACAAGTAAATTTAAATAAACAAACTGACCAGTATTTTAATGGGAACTATGGGCCTGCTTTTGGCTAATGAGATGGTCAATGTTCAGTTCCATATCTGTCACTGCTAGCCGTAACAAGTGATATGACACGCTTCCGGGGCCGTGATGTGTGCATCCCACGTCACCGGAAGTAGTACTGTACGTGAGCAACGCTGCGCTTTGCAGCACCGCCACATACAGTACTCCAGGAGCGCAGATGCATCCTGTGCTCCTCTCACTGACCACCAATGAAAGAGGTGCCCCTTCCGGAACTGCAGTGGGGACCGGATAAATGGCCTCAGAGGGCCGCATGTGGCCCGCGGGCCGTAGTTTGGGGACCCCTGGTCTAAACACAAAGCAGAGGGAGTGGAGTGACATGGGAGAGCCAACAGCATGATTATTCTATTTTCTCCCTCTCTTTCCTGCCTTTGTGAAAATGCTCATGGTAGAGAGATTGGAGGTCCCTCAATTCCATCTAATTCCTCTTCATCCTCTGCGGCCCAAGCCTTCATGCCCAGTGGTGAAGTAAAGAAAAATGGAAGAGGGTTGCCTGGGAACCCACTCTGCAGCTCCCTCTGCAACACACCATCTCATCTCCTGGCACCATGTGAAGAAAGCTGGGCTTGTCCTTTAGCTCACACCAATAGTGCTACTATCCCTGGAGACTTCCGCATCACCACAGGGGCTTCTTCTGTCATCCTGCCTCTCTTCTTTGTCACACCATCAGCTTCAAGGTCTACAACTTCGTCAGCCAAGCTGTACAGAAGTCAAAAGAAGGTTAGGCAATCAAACTTTTTCCAGAAGCTTTCCATAATTATAAGAATGACCCTGTTGACAGGGTCCCAAACTCATCATCATGTGTCTATTTCTAGTGGAAAATCTAGCTGTCTTCATGGGCCTGATGACCTAGGTTGCTGCAGCTCCAATGGAATCACCCTGCTGACATTTGCTGAACTGTAAATTTTCAGTGTTCCAATGAAAAGTACAAATCCCAGATTGATTACTATGTTGTGTCATAGGAATCAGGCCAAGTCAGTCATTGAAGGACCCAAGCAAAACTCTCTGGTATTCAAAAAAAAAAAAAAAAAGGCAGAACAAGCACATGGAAATTTAAAAAAATCAACACTTACTAAATCATGAAGGGATATGTCCAGGGTCTACTTCCAAACATTTTTAATCTGATGTTTTGTTACCTTCTTTGTCTGGAGGTTCAGTGCCAACCTCCAGAATGTGTTAGATTAAAATGGAATTAATATCTTCAAAATGAAAAGAATAAGGAGAGATTCACATTCGTAGGATAAACAGAACCTCAAAAGGTGGTGGAGCTTTCACATGTCGCTTGAAAAGGATATGAAATATAAGCACATCTCCCCAGTTCTTCTTTCTGAAGCCTAAGTATTGTAAAACCAATTTCCTTTGCCTTTAATTAAGGAATTATAATTAGCCTACAAAAAAAAAAAAACTTATTGGGGGTAAGAGAGTAAATATCTGGTTAACTTTTACATAATCCTTGGATTGTTTTTACTCTCCTGAGATCTCATCTACAAAGTCAATAATATGAGTAGTTACTCCTATTATCATCTCTCTTCTTCTACCTCACTGGTCAAAATCCATCAATAAGTTATAGGTGATACTGAAATCCCTAAATCCTTAAATACCATCTGATAAATGGGATCAAAAACAAAAAGTTGGCTCATTGAGGTGATCAGCACTCCCTTTCCTGTATCCCCTTAGGAAATGAAAAGCTCCATGATTTGTATAGATTTGTTCTATTTCCTACAGATGTGAGCTCTGAGCTTGAGTGTGAAAAAGGTGCTTCCCACCTTCTTTCCAATCTCCCTCAAGCTTAAGAGACAAGGCTGTGCTTTTGTTATGAAATTCAATGTTTGCAGTTTCTATAAAAATAATAGTAGTGGTTGCCTCCTGACACTTGGACATGAGAGCAGTTCACTGAAAGTAATTGGAGTGGGTATACATTAATAAGTAATTATAGTAAGATTATTTATAATTGTGGAAAGGGCCTAAATATGATTAATAGAAAAAATTTTCTGGATGCTATTCCTCAGATAGAGAAAAAGTATTAACAACGTGAGATTTATGCTCTGCTACATTTTAAAACCATTTAAAAATTGGTTTAAATGCTATCCCCATGAACTGCAGGGGAAAAGGGCTTATATTTGGCCCAATTCTCACCTCCTCATCCCCAAAACTCACCTTATAGGGTCAGTGCTTCAGTTAATCAATACTGTAAGTGAGCGATCTCCCCAGTAATATAAGGCTCTGATGTTTTTATGGAATTAAAAAAAAATACCATAACAGATGTAGAAAATGGTGGATTAAGTTTAATAAAATGTGAAAATATATTATCCACAGCCTCTTTGAGCTGATGATGATGTTCTTATGCCTAGTTTAAAGCTTCATTCCTCGGAAGCCCAAAGGATGGGAATAAATAAAAAAGACAATGTCAGCTTTCTGTTTCACATCAACACTACTTCTGATTCCAAGACAGCCAATGTGGGTGAATAAAAGAAGATGGAATTTTAAAATGTTAATTCCCAAGCTATCCAATCTAGAACAATAATTAAATGAAAGCTCTTATACCACCAAAAGAAAGTCTCACAAAGCCCATGTAGCTGAGCACTGTCCTTATCTAACTTTGTTTTTCTTTGCACGGGGTCACAGAACCCACAGAGGCAGAAACGAATGGGTTTTGTATAACCCTGGCCTTCTCCTGGAGCCTAATTATTTGTTCTCAGAAACTCAAACCACTTCACTAGACGCAAGCAGGCCAGAAAGCATGCAGGTAATGCTGAGCCAAACAGTCTGGTTTGGCTATAGGAGCCAAAATGCGAGTCGACCCATTTGAGCTGACTAGACACATAGGCAAAAGAAAATACAAAAATGTGTGTGTGTGTGTGTGTGTGTGTGTGTACGTGTTGGTCTGTGTCGTGTTCGTGCAAATGGTCACTGGGGCTGACAGGGAATAATGACAGTGTTTCCACTGGCTTTCTTTTCCTTGGCTCTTGGTGCTGTTGGAGGCAGAGCAGCAGTCAGAGCCTGACTGACTGTAATGTGCCCAACTCATTGCTTGACAAGCAGGAATAGAAACTTCAATACTCTGTTATTTCTGCAGTTGATAAAACTCTTGAAGAGGTTCCCCGCATCCCCACTTAAAGCTTCCTTCTTCTTAACCCAAATATGCTTCCAAGATTCAGTGGAGCATTTGCAATAGAGAGAGAAAGTGATTAGTCATTTATTCACTACATGGTTGACCTTCCACTTACATGAAATTGTGCTAGGCACTAGAAAATATAAAATAAGCAAATAAAAAAAAATAAAGTATAGCACTCAAAGTTTTAAAATCTAATGTAGGATAAAATATTTGTTAATAATGTAATGTTTACATTTTAAAAAGCATGATACAAATCTCTTTCAACATGTCCAGATTTAGATATTTAGGGATGGATAGATGATAGATAGATAGATAGATAGATAGATAGATAGATAGATAGATAGATAGATAGATAGATAATCTAGATTAGTGGTTCTCAACCTTTCTAATGCTGTGACCCCGCAATACAGTTCCTCATGTTGCAGTGACCCCAAACCAAAAAATAATTTTGGTAGCTACTTCATAACTGTAATTTTGCTACATTTATGATTCAGAATGTAAATACCTGATATGCATTATGTATTTTCCAATGGCTTTAGGCAACCCCACCGGGGTCGTGACCCACAGGTTGAGAACCGCTGATCTAGATAAATAATTCTCCCCACTGCATAAGAATTTTCTTTCTGCATCCCAATTAGAAGTTTTTGTACATGTAGGTCTACCCCTGGACAAAATAGTAAAGTGAGCGGCCTTCACCTTCAGGGCTTCCCAATGTTTCCATAGCCTTTCTGTCTTTTCAGGGTTCGTTCGCTCGTGATACCCTGGCTAAAGGTCTTCTACTGCGCCCCTCCACTCAATAGTCCACTATGGTCCTTTCTTCCCAGCTCCACTTTCCAAAGTATGCCACTGTCTGAGGACGGCTACTCAGATACATCAGTTTTGCTGTATTATCAGCAGGCAGCACAGTGTGCTGGTTATTCAGTATTGGTCTTGGATTGTGTTAGACAATTCGAACAGCTTACTTAACTTCATGTCTCAGTTTCCTATTAGGTAGGATTGAATAAATGGGATAGTGGCTAATTGTGTATTCCATCAAATCCGTGATGCTTTTTATAGTTTCAGCAGGATTTTACATGCCCTTAGGAAAGAAAAAAATGTTCTAAATTATGCTTGTAAGACACCATTGATTGTAAGATACATCCCAATTTCAGAGTGTTAAAATGGCAGGGGAGGGGGCATGGAGGAAGATGTATCTTAAGAGTGATTAAATACAATAGTATGAAGACTATTCTCAGTATTAACTAAGATAACCAACAGTGCATGCTCAAAGCCCGGCACAAATTAAGCCCTTGAATGTTAGTGAATGCAGTAATGTGTTACTCCTGCCAGATACTATACTTCATTTTAACAATAGCTCTTTAAACACATGCTTTAACATACAAAGAGTCACAGGGGGCCAGGCCAGGTATTTGGGCTTAGAGCCAATGGAAACATACCTCATGGGTGGCTTAGACTTTTCAATGCCCTCAATCAAGTTACACATCTTGAAAGTTATTTGTAGGATTGCTCCTACTCAAAACATAGTCACACAAATCTAGGATAACTTTTATCACAGTTTAGACAGATTTATCTCTACATTAAATACTTAAATGTTTCAAAGGCTTTTATAATTAGCTGAAGTCTATAACTCACCCCACTTCCACCAAAAAATAACTTTCCTAGCTTATTAGTTTTCTTACACTCTTTCAACCTGAAAGTTTATTCAAAGCACCTATGATTATTTATCCTCAGTATTTTAATTTTCTGTCATTTGATGTGTTCAGTTGGAAAAAATGCACAAAGACAAAACAGGAAAAAACACCTTCTCACCACCAGAAAACAGTTATCTTTCAAATGAGTGACATTATAGAACAAGAATATTTTAGCAAGTACTCTGAATGACATAACTGCCCTATATTTAGAAGTCTAATCTTGTTACCTTTATGTTAAATTCAACACAGGAAATCTAAAAATGACAATCATCCAGAAGTCAGATATGCTATACATAACAAATGTAATGCCCACAGAATGTGCTGTAAAACATCATTCTTTTAGAGGTCTTCAGTTTAGTCTGCAGCTTGATAACTTGTTTATGCCGGCATGCCTGTCTGCTAAGTAATATACTGACAATGTTGATGTGCTTGTCGTCTAATGACTAGACTACCAGTGTAACAGTTGACAATATGTTACCACAATTTCATAACTTTATAAAAGTTTTCATCTCAATTTTGCCAAAAAGCTAGACGATGTCTATTTATAACCAATCAACCATTTTTCAGTGATTTCATTTCAAAACAATGTTTTGATTTAAATTTAATTAATGAGATTAATGAGACACATTTGCCAAAGACAAATTGATTAATTACTTTATATCAAGACTCAAGTGACACTAATTTCCCCCTGCTCAGGCAGAATTTAGGAACAGCATATACCAGAAGATAGTTATTACATTACAGAACCAGAAGCCAGAATTGTACTCCTCCTACAGTCAGCACCTCCCTCTGCTATACCACACTTCTCATGTACTCAGATGGGTTATTTGTTTACATTCCACGCTCTCCTATTGAGCCATATACTTCCTTGAAGACAGAAACTGTACCTTACTCACCTTGGCACATTCCTTAAGCCATTCTTCTTCTCTGCAATGTTTCATACCTTGTAGAAGCTTAAAATTTCTTAAATTACATTATATGTCTCCAACATTCTACAAGTTGATTGTATTTCAAAAAACAAAAACAAATTTATTCATCTACACAAGTTTTTGAAATCAAAAGTCTAGAAAGACTTGATAATGAATCTGCTTTTAAGCTTCTCCTGGTAGAGAAGGGACCATGCCATGTAGAACTGGGAGTAACTTGTCCCAAACAGCTTTCAGTAACTCAAAGATTTTTTTTCTAGCCTGACTAGGCAGTGGCACAGTGAATAGAGCATCAGACTGAGATGCAGAGGACCCAGGTTTGAAACCCTGAGGTCGCCAGCTTGAGCGCAGGCTCACCAGCTTGAGCGCGAGGTTGCTGGCTTGAGTGTGGGATCATAGCCATGACCCCATGGTGGCTGACTTGAGCCCAAAGGTCACTGGCTTTGCATCCCAAGGTCACTGGCTTGAGCAAGGGGTCACTTGCTCTGCTGTAGCCCTCTGGTCAAGGCACATATGTGAAAGCAATCAATGAATAACTAAGGAGACTAAAGAGTCACAACAAAGAATTGATGCTTCTCATCTCTCTCCCTTCCTGTCTGTCTGTCCTTCTCTCTGTCTCTCTCACACATACACAAAAAAAGATTGTTTTTCTAGATACCCAAGATTGCAAAAGTCCTCTAAAGGGATTGTATATAAAATGCATTCTCCAAGATAGGTGGGTCTAGGAATGCTACTTACAATAGCCTGTAGGCCATCAGTTCTCCAAGAAGATAGCTTTGTCCTCAAGAAACTGTGAAGCAATCTGCTCCCTGCAGGTACTACTCAAGTCAATCATCTAAATTAGAGAAATACCATAGAAGTTGACATGGAGATCAGGAACCAGACGGGACTTTAGAGATCTCTAATCATTCTAGTCAACACCCCCATTTTACAAATGAGGAATTCAAGCCTCAGATTAGTGCTATATGACTTGACCAAGTTCAGAAAACTTACCAGAATCAGAAACATGAAGAACCCAGGTATTTAAATCCTCTTTATTTTAGACTATTTTTTAAAAATATTTATTGATTTTTTTAGAGACAGGAGAAAGCGAGAGAAGGAGAAGGGGTGCAGGGAGAAGCAGGAAGCATCAACACGCAGGAGTTGCTTCTTGTATCTATGCTTTGACTGGGCAAACCCAGAGTTTTTTTGAACTGGTGACCTTAGCATTACAGGTCAATGCTTTATCCACTATGCCACTAAACATCAGGCCAAGTGTCTAAATTCTCTAAAATATTTTTATTGGGCTGAGTTTTTTAACCCACATTTGACCAAGACACAAAGTGATTGTAAAATTTATTTCTAGGACAAAATAATGCATGTTGCAGAGTTTGCTATCACAGAATAACATACCAACCCAGGGTCTGCAAATTGTAGGCTCTGTATATAAATCTACTCACAATGACAGTGCTTTAGAAGACATACCGTGAAATATTGTGACATTTGTGCCACTTCCCTATAAGATGTCTTGACTCTTTCTTCTCTCCAGCACCATGAACTTCATCCAGGCTGTCACCTTTCTTGGGTCATCACAAAAAGCCTCTAAACTATAATTCCTACTCTTTAACTCTCAAGCATTCCAGTCTACTTTCCCTCTGCCATAAGCATATCCAACAAAAAGCCTGGCTCTTTATAACACACTTTGCTTTAAAACCTCTATAAAATTCAAATACAAAGGGACTTTCTCAACCTGGCTTTAATGACTACCCTTCACTCCCTGACATCTAAGACTACCCATTTTGAACTTTGTCACCTTTTTTTTTTAAAAGAGAGAGAGACAGATAGAGAGGGACAGACAGGAACAGGCAGGCAGGAAGGGAGAGGGATAAGAAGCATAAATTCTTCACTGCGGCACCTTAGTTGTTCATTGATTGCTTTCTCATATGTGCCTTGACTGGGGGGGCTCCAACAGAGTGAGTGACCCCTTGCTCAAGGTAGCAACCTTGGGCTTCAAGTCAGTGACCTTTGGGCTCAAGTCAACAACTGTGGGGTCATATCTATGATCCCATGCTCAAGTCGAATGAGCCTGTGCTCAAGCTGGCAACCTCAGGGTTTCAAACCTGGGTCCTCTGTATCCCAGGCTAATGCTCTATCCACTGTGCCACCGCCTGGTCAGGCACTTTGTCACCCTTTTTTGAAAACCTAATTTCCTACCTTGGCACATGATATTCCACAAACTGGAACTATCCTCTGCCACCATCACCCCTTACTCTAGCCTAATGTTATTCTTTACCTGCAAATATATGGCCAGCTCACACTGTCAATTTCTTAGCAAAGCTTTCCCCAATTCCTCCATTCAGAGTATGTTGCTCCATTCTAACAAAGTTGTGTGCTTAAAGGCAACAGAAGGCCATTGGAAGGTGTTAAAGAGGAGGGCGGCAGTGATCAGGTTTGCAGATTAAAGGATCGCCCTGGCTGCTATGGCAATCAAGAGCAGATGCAGAGGGACCACTTGGACAGTTATTGAGGTAGTCCAGGTAGTGACATCAGAGGTGACAATGGCTTCAACTAGGGTGGACAGTGGATATAGAGAAAAGTATGTCCACAAGATTTAGTGATGGATGAGAGAAGTATCAAAAATGACCCAAGTGTTCTTGCTTGAGCAATAAGGTAGCATGTCATGTCATTTACTGAAAAGGAGAAATGGAAGATCTGGTTGTTGTCTACTCACATTTCTTTATATTTGGTTTGTTTTGTAGTTGGTGGAAGTAAGGTAGATCATGAGTTTAGTTTTAGATGCTGACATTGAAGTGCCTATTTCATACCCAAATAGAGTTATTGATAGTAAGAGTTAGGAAACAAGGCCTAGATTTGAGATATAATTCTAAGAAGTATTGACATATAAATGGCAGTTTTATGTGAGAGAGACTGAATCTGTCTTGGGAAAGTGCATGGAGTGGGAAGAGGAAAGAGCCTGAGACTCACCTTGCTAACATCCTTTTTTCTCCTTTCTTCCTGAGTCAAATTATTTTTTAAAATTTTATATGCCTCCTGCCTCTAATACTACCACTCCTTCCTTGCTACTCATATAATTTGACTCTTCTCTTGCTGCTTTATGAAAATTACTTGTAATTGGCTCTAAAGATTTCTAGTTCTCAAAGTCAGTGACTTTTCCATTTCCTGTTCTCCATAGCCTCTCTGAAGCAGGAGATATTGCCAATCACTACCATTCTTACAATGCTCTACTTTTCTGACAGCTATTATTCCACCAAATTCTGATTCTCTAATCTGCTTCCTTTTCTGTCTCCTTTATCATCTTCACTGCAGCTTTCATCACCTAACTGTAAGTGCATCTTACAGCGCATTTCTCAGATATTTGTTCTTCCATTCCTAAGCCCTTTGGTGAGCTTATTGTCTTTCTCGACTTCAGCCCTTCAACTATTACTTCTATAAGATGATTCTAAAATCCAGATGATCCTGACTTTTTTCTCTCCCTTTCTCCCTCTTTTTCCTTTTCTTATAAAATTGAGTACTACATTTCCAACTGCTTCTTAAATTACATGCCATCACCTCAAAAGCAAGTCATAAAACTATTTCCTCCCCAACCCCTCTAATTGAGTGTCCAGTTTTCTCAATTATGATAATGCTATGTAACCACTTTTATTCACACCCAGGCCCCAAATCAGACATCATCCAAAAGATGTTAACTTTAGTTGTCCCTCATTTCCCACATCTAATAATTTCAAAGTTATATTAATTTTTCTTTCTCTATGTAATGCTTTTTCTTTCCAGTATTGTAGCCACTACTGTATCATCTTTTTATCATCTTTTTAGGCAAGTGAGAAAGTTTTCAAATCAATTGTTCTGCCTTCAACCACTCCCTTTTTCATCCATCCTACCAGTTACTATCAGTATTATCTTCTTAAACCATTACTTCACCATCTCAAAAACTTAGAACAGCTCCTTATACCTACAGGATAAAGCTTAGACTCCTTGGCTTGGTCTTCCAAAATCTGGTTACATCCTACCTCTCAAGCTCTAAAGTTCACCAGGCTTCCACATTACCTTTCTATCCCCTGTATACTTCATCCATTCTTCGGTCACCGATGCATTGACCCCTCACATCTGAAACAGCTTGCTTACCCTTCTCCAAATCTATACACCCTTCAAAGGCCAACACACATCTCATATCCTCCATGAAGCCTCTGACCATCTCTATCTGGAAATGATTATTTCCTTGTTCGGAACTGATTGTCCCGGTAGCTTAGTAGGCATTTAACACTCAGGTTTATTTCATTTCCACAACCACTGGCTCACTCTTTTAAGTATAAGGCTCTACACGGTTATTTATTGATTGCCCATTAGTAGCTTTAATAAATATTCAGAATCAAAATTTAAAATTCCAATTTACTAAAGCCCGTGATATTCCTACAGTTCTACTGATAACTGTAATCATTGTGGCATCAGGTTCATTCAGAAAACACTTGTAGAAAATTTCCAAATTTTAGAAAGTTAACTGTATTCATATTCTATAAAAACTGACTTGCTTCCCACAGTTGCAAAGTACAAACATAAAGGAGTTAGATAGTGATGTCATTAAAGCATATTTAAAACAATATTTTAACAGGAATGCAAAAAAGAAAAATGTCAAGTTATAACATATCAATAACCACAGTTCATGGGCTTATGACTCATACCAGATTTCATGTGAGTTAGTTGAAATTTCACAGTAACATGAGTCCATGTAGTAGCAGAAACAATCACTTAAAAGGATGGCGAATCCTTGATATAATCCAACTCACCTCACTAGCTAAAACGCATTCTCAATTAAGAGAACCAACCAGTTGGATAAGGCTATGGACACTATGGGGAGTGTTTATGCTATTTGCTAACTGGAACCTTGTCAGTTCAGTCACTTCCATTAAGGGAACAACCAAAGTCTCTATCTACATAAGCAAATGCATACTGTATTAAATTCTCAGTATCTCTGAGTGCTCTAAGGCCCCATCAAATCCTTTGAGACCATGTGCTTTAGAACTTCAGCAGGCCTCTGAAGTCTTCGCCCCTCCGGGCTGCCTTCCACATCTGCAGAGCCTGAGGCTTGACCTCATTTTGCTCTGTAGCCCTAGATAAGTACACAGCTGTAAACGAGGTGAGATATTCTATGGGGCCTGTTTTGATACTAACTAAAGCTTTCTAAATTATTTCAGAATGAATCCTTTTTGTGCTTGTTTTTGTTCTAAGATATCATGGTTGATTATAGACTGGTCCATAAGATCTTTGAGGAAAAAAAATTTTTTTTCTATGTAGTATACCCCTGCCTGCCTGGAATATATTCTCCTGTGCCAGATAATAATGAAGCCACTCAAGAAATAGTCATTAAATTGAATTCTTATCCCTGGAACAAATAAATGGTATCCAAGAAGGATAAGGTCTAAATTATTGGCCTCTCTTTGAAGTAGAAAATTTGTTTCAGAAGTCAACTAGGTAAAGAACTACAGTTGTTCTCCTGGGATGACTTTTGAAATGAAAGCTGACCACAAGGGAGATCACTATGACAGGCCTTAACCCTGTTGGATTTAATCACCTATGAAAGATCTTTCCCTGTTGTGCACATCAGGAGGCTTATAAATTGGATGCAGGCAACTCAATCACTTTCAAAAGTCAGCTCTCTACAAAGGAATTGGAAAGAATGGTTTCATAATTCCTACAGTAAGAGGAGCTGCCACAGTAAAATAGCAGCAATTGGGGTTAGGTAGGCCCCTTTTCCCATGCAGATTCCCCAGTAAGTGTTTTTGTTTCTTGGTTTTGTTCAAATAAGATCCAAGTTATGGTTTCATAATTTCCCCGTCACTAGCCCTGAAATGAAGTTACTACACAGCCTTTCAACTGGAATGACTCCACCAGCTGCATAGCAAACCTTTGTCCATGATTCAAACCAAAATGAATGTTTGAGGCTTTGGGTTGTTTTGAGTTTTCTAAATTCAAGCTTAAATTTTCATGAACCTTATTGCACTTCCTAATCTTTTCTGGGAGAGAGAGTGGAAAAACTGACCTCTTTGGTGCCAGTGTTAGAAGTGGTCCTCCAAATGTTGTAAGTAACTGCATGGAGAGAAGATAGGCCTAGACAGGAATAGAGTAAGATGGTCAACTCTGAAACTATTTTCTAAAATTCTCTAAAGTCTTCTCTTCCAGTCTATTCTCTTAACTCCTATCAGTTAAAACATTCAGAGGCAAAACTGAAGTGCTGTGTTCCTAAAAACCAGAGCATAATGGAGAAGAAAGGGCAGAAATTTTAGTTCAGAATTGAAATAAAATAGCTATTACCTGTCATAACAATGACAAGTAGGTAGTATTAAACAAACACGGAGACATCCTCAATGCCATCTTGGAAAAGGAACTGGATGAGAGAGAGTTTGGGGCTTGGAAAACTCATTGAATTCTACAGATCCATGAAAACAGAATGGAATTGTATGAGGAAAAAAAGTCATGCAAGAAGCAAAGAAAGGAGAGGGAACAGTTCATAGCAGAGCCACATGGTGCAGTGAAGACATTGTCAGCTATGGCTCAGACATACAGTCCAGAACTGTGTCATTCTCAACAAGTGTACTGCAATCTAGTTGATTCCTGGCTTGGATGAATGTCAGCTCAGAGACCAACTCCAACATAGAGAGCTTCGGAGTTCCAAGTTGATGGTCCACAGAAAAACGGAGTTTCAAGGAAGATTGACCATCAAAATCTAAGGTGAAAAGGGGGCAAATGTAACCACAGCATCACTAGCAAAGTCTTATTTTTCATCACTGGAATGAGTAAGTGGTTCATACAAAATTCCAATGTGGCTACATGCAAAGTCAAACCTATCTCAAGCTGCCTGGCATAACCTTTTTTGCTTAATAAACAAACACCATGTTGACCCGGTTAAAGCCTCCCTTTTAGGAAATATAAAAGGAGTCATCTTCAAGCAAGCCAAATTCTGAATGTAATTCAGCACAAGCTTTGCTGACACATCCTTATCTTGGAGGTATTGATACCTCCTCACTTTTCCAAAGGGAACCCCCATAACCAAGCTTAATCTGAACATTTACCTAAAGAGATTAAGTAAGGATAGGCTGGTTCATTGGATTCAGAGTCTTAATCTCCCTCCCACCACCAATATTTGAAGATAAAAAATACTTTTAAATATTTGTAAATATTACCTTGAACAGTCATAACTATCCACAACAACTCTCTCAAGGGGAATGTGCTCAAACAACATGGACCACAGGAAAACCAGGAGGTGTAGGGCATGCTTAGGTTATGGCAAAAAGGAAACTGCTAGTCACAGACAAAACAGGAATGCTGAAAATCAAGGAAGTAGAGCAAAATCTGTAGTGGTGCAGGAGGTAGTCTCAATCTGCAGCTGTGGAATCAGTGAGAGTCAGTAACAGGATGCTAGGGGTAAAATAAACTATGTGAGTTATAAATCATTTTTAAAGCATTTCCCCCCATGAATCCTGATATAATAAAAAGTTCTCAGTAAATGAGAATGAACTGCTTTGTTCCTAGCTCATTATTTTACCATAACAGGTTTAATAGAGAAAAGCCAGAATACAGACAATTACAAAGAAAAATAATCCATGTGTTTTAACTACCTAGTATCCTATCACCCAGAGATAACAATCGACATTTTAGTGTATAATCCTTAGACACAAACACATACATAGAAATAAATATATATCTTTAGTGTTTTTAAAATGTATCCTAAAATGGCTTTATAACTTTTTTCATTAAAAAATATATTATAAATATCTCTCCATGTACACAAATGTATACGTTTATCATCATTCCTAGTGCCCACATAGCATGTCTGTACCACAACTTGTTAGCCAATTACGTATTTATGGTCGCTTAAACAGTTTCTAATCTTTCAAAAAACATTTTGTACATATCTCTGGGACTATTTTATGATTATTCCCTTAGAAAGGATTTCTAGATTTGAATTTACTTGGTAAAAGACACAGATTTTGGTACAGATTACCCCTTAGAAATGTTATATTGATATATATTTACCCTAGCAGCATAGAAAAGTCCTTATTTACCCACATCCTCACCAATCCTAGCTTTATCATTAGTCTCAGGCATCCCCAAACTATGGCCCGTGGGCCGCATGCGGCCCCCCTGAGGCCATTTATCTGGCCCCCGCCGCACTTCCAGAAAGGGCACCTCTTTCATTGGTGGTCAGTGAGAGGAGCACTGTATGTGGCGGCCCTCCAACGGTCTGAGGGACAGTGAACTGGCCCCCTGTATAAAAAGTTTGGGGACCCCTGGCTACATCATGGCCAATCTAATAGGAAAACTCTAGAAACTTACTGGAGTTTAACTTGTATTTCTTTAGTGAGATGGTTTGTTTTTTGTAGGTTTGCTATTGCTCTGTCACACACAAATTGGATTGAATACTAACAAGGTATAAATATATTCTCTAACAGTATGCCTTTGGGATTCTATGTAGGTCCTTTTCTACTAGATTATCTAACCATTTTCTTGTTTTCTTCAAGTCCTTTTATATTTCAGTTTTTCAGAATTTAAATATTTATTGATATCTGGGCTTTATTTTTCATTAAGAACTAAGAGTTCTAACTTTATATTTTTCCAAATAATTAGCCCAATTTCCTTGTACCATCAATAAATAAAATGACCTTTTCTCACTGATTTGAACAGTCTTTAGTTTATACTAAATTCTAATAAATATTTGGGAAATTTTCTGAGCTTTTCATTAAATTCACTCATCTATCTATTACTAGTTCTGTGTGGACTATACTATTTTAATTGTTAAAGATTGAAAAAGAATAAAATAATTATCTGAAGGTAAAGCGCTACTCAGAACTCTTTTCCTCAAAATACATGGGCTATTTTCTCAGATGATCAAGTTTTTTGTTTGTTTGCTTACTTGCTTGCTTCTTTAACTATGGTTTTACTTACAACTATGATAAGATTTTTAATAATCTGAGGAGAATTGATATTTTTATAAGCTCCCTCCCTCTGTCTTTTCTTAGATTTCTCAGTAACATTTTGTCTTTTAAGTCTTTTTAAAGTCTATTAGTCATTTGAGTCTTTAAAAAAATTTTTTTTAAAGTATTCTGTTGGTACAATATATATTCTAGGTATTCTATTTTATCACTCTGACAAATGGGATCTCATTTATAGAATAAATAAGTATAAAGAAGTGCCAGGGGTCCACAAGATCACCCTAAATCTCGATGATTCACTATGACTCAAAGGACTCAGGTGTTGTTATACTCATGGTCGTGGTTTATTACAGTTAAAGAATAAACCAAGAGAAGAAGTAGCAAAAGTAAAAAGCATATGGGGTATAGCCCAGAAGAAACCAAGCTCAAGTTTTCAGATGTCCCCTCCCAGTGTAATAATGTGGGACATAATTTCTTCACTAACAATGCATGACAACATATGCAAAGTATTAACAACCAGAAAACTTGACACCAAGCTTGAGTGTCCAGGGTATTTTTATTGGGTCATTCATGTAGGCATACAGCACCTGCATAACACACCTAAGTTACTCAAGCTCCAAACTCCAGAAAGAAAGCAGGTGTTCCACCTAAATCATATTGGTAGCATAAACCAAAGATTTTCAACCGCTGCACCACTGCGGGCACACTGCTGTGCTGCAAAATATTTTTGAACATGCAATATCTGACTATGTAGCCAGGGGCACTGACCTCTTTTCCCTTAGATTGTCAAATAAAAAGTGACAACAGCCAACACAACAATAGCCGTATGGTGTGAATGAATCAAAATTATACCTATTTCATTTTCAGATTGGCAAAAATTATACTTTTTGCTGTGTTGCAGAATTTTTAGTAATAAATTTATGTGTGTCATGAGATGAAAAAGGTTGAAAATTAATGGTATAAACTACCTGGACAAACTGATGTAACATGGCTCAAGGGCTCAGGCATGGAAAAACATTTTTATTAGATAAAATATTCCAAGAGCTCAGTTCCCAGGAGTCAGTCAAGGGCCAATCCTAAAAATGGGCCTTCTTGGGAATATGCAGAGTTTGAGCAACCCAGACCTGCTGAGTTAACCCTTTCCTACATAATATAGAGAAGGGCTGATGATTTTGTATATTGAACTGGCACTATCATACTGACATATTTGTTTTCAATTCTTTCGTATTGACTTCCATACTCTTTCTAGCTAGATACTCATTATCACATGTGAATAATGGCAATTTTGTCTCCTCCATTCTGGTAAATACCAGATTACATTTTCTTTCTTGTTATTAATGCATTTCCTGACTTTCCAGAACAATATGAACAACAGTAAGAATAACAGGCATCAAGTCTTGTTCCTGATAATAGTGCAAATGTTACAATGTTAATTATAATGTTGGTGTTGGTTTATGACCTTTTTTCATGTTATTCATAATTTTCAAGAAATTCTTTTATGAACAGCTCTGGAGATTAAATAAACTACTCAATAAAATGAACTGTGAGCTAAGAATTTTATACCCAGCAAAACTTATTTTCAATAAAAAAAAAAGAGTACAACTGAATAATAACAAGCAAAAACTCAGGGAGTATTGTTCCCAGGAGTCTTTAACAAGGAATCTATCAGGAAATTAGCTTCTTAGTACCAAAATGACTAGAGAGGCATCAATAAAAGTCTAGTAATGAGTAATATATAATAGCTACTTAGAAAACTAATATAAAATGTGTTTTAAAAGGACAGAAGATGGTATGTAATGGTTATATGCTTAGATAATGATCAACTATTGTACGACGCCAAAGAATGAAGTGGGTATATGCAAAAAATAACTCCTTCTTTAAACTCTCCTCAGTAATTATATTAGTAGTGAAAGTACTAGCAGTAGACTAAGATTTTAAGATTGTTTTATATGTAATTTAAGGTAGAATAAATCAGTAATTATGAGATTCTAATATCCTCTGTGTTTTTTATTTTCAAAATCTCTGTGTGTTAGAATTTTCAGTGGGAGGGAAAAGGGAGATACAACTATAACATGGAAGAGCTTAAGTTAAAGATCCCTGTAGTTGAATTTGAACTGAAATCATCAGTATGAATTGATCAGATATATTATTTAATATGTTGTTTTTATTTGCTCTAACCAACTGAAGAGGCTTAGAAAAAATGACCAGCCCAGTAGTGATGACATTTCTGCTATACATATTGGCACTGAAACTCAAATTATCACTTCAAGATTTCTTGAAGAAATATTTCGAGTCTAGGGAAAGAAATGGACATGAACCTAGAACATTTTGTCATACTGGATAGCAAGAAAGCCAGCAAAGACAGAAAAAAAATTCACTATATTAACCTTTATAAAAGTAGAAAGTGTATTTTCTTAGCTTTACATATCGCCACATTGAAGTCCATTTATGAAAGCTGGCTCGGCAGCAATTTTACACTCCGAAAACGGTAGTTTTCCCATTTGCCCACTATTTACCAATAATAATATAGCTAGGCAGTGGGCAAGACTGTGAGCTTCCAGCACACCATCGACATTCCTAATTTTCTGTATTAATAGAATTTCAATATTATTTGGAGTGCCAACTGGATCTAACTAAAAATTGCTTCCTCGATTCCCCTTTATTAAGAGCAATCCTGTGAGAGTAAATAGACCTACCTGTGGGGCTTTCAACTGACATGTGCCATTTTGCCTTTCCCCCCTCCACCTCCTTTCAGCCAAGAACACAGAAGTGATGACTGGAGTTGCAGCAACTACCATGGTGACCTGGGGAATGAAATCCAGTATTAAGTATGGCCAAGAAAAAAATGAAAGAACCTAGTTTCTGGTGACATTGTAGAGCCACCACACTGGCTCTGATCTGATTGTTCCCAAAATCCTCTTTGCATAGGAAGTCAAAATCCTCCAATTTAAGTGCCTCTATTCTGAATCTCTGTTACTCATCAAATTATTAACTAATAAAATAATTCCTTTGACTATTATGTGCATCAACAGTGTCAGTGTCCAACAATAAAAAGCACACATGGATATATCACTTTACAGAATACTAAGTGAAGTTGTAAAAATCAACAAAAAAAGAGTAATTCTTAGAAATAGAAACTACACCTTATACCTCCACCCCATATTAAAAAAAAAAAAAAACAGAGTTGCTAGGACTTAACAGCATAAGCAAGACTTGATTTGAAGGGAAAAATGGAATTAAAATACTAAATGATGGTTAAGTGTTAATCTTTATGGCTTATCTTCTAGAACTTTCTACAGAATGTCATTGATAACATCAGCAACATCAAAAGCACTTAGGTAGGCAGCTAGAGAACTGCAAATTATACAGAGGTAAGTAGTGTTTGTATGAATTAGAGAGCACAATCTCTGCTTCCGAGGAAAGAATTATATATGTATATGTCACAGCATATGAGGAGCTTCAAAGACATAATGACTGCCATCAACAAGAAAAAGTATACCTTTTGGCAACTGCTGGGACACATCATTTCTTTCCATCACTGGCAAGACCTTGGCTGAAATTCTTCTGGATCAGCTACCGTTCAATAATGGCAACTGTGTACTCCCAGAATAACTGTGGCTTTAAACCACAGGGCAACTGACATAATCTTGGATCTTTATCTGAAGTAAGAAAAATACAGAAAACAGCCTGAATACTACTAAATTTATTGACTGAATGGAACTTTTGATGCTGTCTGTCAACCTAAACTATAACTTACTATGTTGCTATTTGTGCCTCCAATTTGTCAGGATCTAATAGGACAGTGCTCATGAGTTAATCAAGAGTCATCTAAACAGCTACTGTAAACCCAGCACTATGCAGATTATAGTTATTTGTATGATTGTCTATTTAAGGACTATCTCTTCCATTAGAATATAAGCTTTATATAGGGCCCTGTCCTCTACTGAATCCCACTGCCTAGCACTGTGCCTGGCATATATTATTAGATGCACAATGATCATTTGTTGACTGAATGAAGGTACAACAGAGTTCCATGACACAGTACTTACATATCCCTACTGGGGTGACAAAACATAAAATAATGATATCTTATTGTCTATATTAATCTTCATAGTTCCCACTGTCTGGGGCAATGGTATCCAATAGAAGTCTCTGCAATGATGAAAATGTTCTATAACTGTGCTGTCCAACATGATAGCCATTTGCAATATGTGGCAACTGAGCACTTAAATAGCAGCCAGCGCAAGTACACTATATTACCTTGTCCTCATCTTATGTTACATAGCTTCATTTGGTTTTCATTAAAATTTCAGTTAAGAATTTCTTGGAGTTCTAAGTAGGGAATGGGGAATCCTAACTTAAAATTTTCCATTAAAGTGTTCTTTTCCCCCACTTCCAATGCCCAAAAAAATATACACAACTAAAAGAGATCCAAAAGATGGTTAATACGTTGTTTGCTTGGGAATTCCACTTTACCAAGTTGTAGTTTAAAAATATATATATATAGAAGAGAGTTTAGCCATTTCTTTTTTTCTTTTTTGAGAGTTTAGCCATTTCTAACTATATAGAGAACTAACAGCTTTTCAAGGACACAGTACTAAAAGTTAAGATTATAAAATCAAACATTTAGAATACAAATAAACCCATAGACAGAATATCTCCCTAGCAGTGCTAGACAGGCAGGCCCTATCCCAGTCCAAACAGTGCTGGATGGCTAACTGGACCGTCATAGTGCAGAACATCCATTCAGCTATCCAAAAGACATTCACTGAGTGCTTACTGAGCACAAAACACCACATAAAGCACTAGGGAGACAGCAATGAACAGATGGATAAAACCCATCCTCATGGAGTCTATGTTTTGGTAGATAGAGACAGCCAGACAACAAAAAATAAGTAAACTAGATAGTATGTCAGGTGGTCCTAAGTTCTATGAAGAAAAAAGAAAATAAGGAAGAAGGGTGTATAGGGAAAGGGTTGGCTAGGGGAAAACTGAAAAAGATGGTATTGGAGACAGGATTCAGACATAAGAAAGCAAGCTGGCAGGTACCTGAGGACAGAGAGTTTCAGGCAAGGAAACAGCAAGTTCATGGAACAGCAAATAGGCCAAAATGTACCTGGAGCAGAGAGAGAAAATTTAGGAGAGCAGAAGAGATCAGAAAGTCAGGAGAGCTTTGGAGACCACCGTAAGGGCCTCAAATGTGATTCTAAGAATAATGGGAAACCTTGGGAGCATTCTGAATCAACACGTGAAATGATCTGACTTTCATTTTCAAGGGCCTACTCTGGATGTTATATTGAAAAGAGATTGTTGAGTCAAGGGGAGGGATGGGGTGGGGTAGGAACAAAATGGACCAAATCCCCTGCTCCCAGCTTACATTCTAACCACTAGAAACAAGTACTTCTCAATCTTATAGAGGACGTTTTTTAAATTCAGTATTTAATTATATAACATATACAACTTTTCAAAACCTGATCTCTACCTGCCGCAACAGCAGTCAATAAGTAGGTGCTTCCAACAGACATATGTCAAGTATGTCCCACATTGAGCAAGATGAGAAACAAGAGACCAGCTAACTGATGCTACACACTTAAATCTCTAAAGGGATGGATGTCTCCATACTCTGTCCCAGGAAAAGGTTTCACAAAAAGGTCCTGACTAATAAACTATTATCAAAAGGAGGTCAAACTAAATCAAGACTATAAAGATTCTTGGTTTCTACTGTGTGATACACATGTTACCCAGAAACCTCTAGTGTTTTAGTAGATGCCAACAGAAATCTCACAGCAATTATTTTAAAACAACAATAGCAACAACATACAGAGAGGCTGTACATGAATGTTAAGAGCACAGACTCCTGAGACAGAAAGTTAGAGTTTGACACCCACCATCACCACCTGTTAGATGTATGACCTTGTATAAGTAGCTTAGTCTCTACATAGGGTTGCTGCGAGGATGAAATCAACTAAGGCATGAAATGTGCTTAGATAAAGCCTTCCATACAAGCATGCTCAGTGTCACTTTACAAGTGTAATGATATTATTGAACATTTGCTATGTCCTAGGAGCTACTGGGGGCTTGCATATCCATTCTTACAACAACTTTTTAAAGTAGCTACTATTGCTATGTGCATTTTGTGGGAGAGGAAATAAAAACAGTTAAGTGACATGACCACATGCATACAGTCAGAGACAAAACAGCAATCCAAACCCAGACACTGGCTCCACAGCAATTATCTACCGCTACAATAATGCTGTGTAACAAACACACCAAAAAAACAAACAAACAAAAAAAAACCTTTGTATTTACAGCTTGTGCTTCTGGGGTCAGCAGGGAGTCCACGAGGCAGCTTTGCTGACCTCAGCTGGACTACTTCTAATGTCTGGTGTTTGAATGGAAGTCAGCTGATCAATAGTGGCCTCAGCTGTGGCAGCCAAGGCTCTGCTCCATAGGGTACTCTCTCCAGCAGGCTAGCAGGGGAATGTTCTCATGGTGATGGTGAAGTTCAACAGGGAATCCTTAATGCGCAAGACTGGTTCAAGCCTCTGCTTGCATGATATAACATTTCATTCACTAAAGCAAGTCACCAGCCTGAGGTCAGAGTCAAGGAAGAGGGTCCCCTACCCACAATGGGAAGGCAAAGTGATATGGATGGCATGGCTACAGGGAACATGAACAAGTGAAGCCAACAAGGCAAGCTTCTGCAGATATATAGGACCCTGATACGCTGACAAACCTAAGAAACAAAAAGAAGGGTCTTGAAGGATATTTTAGACTGAGATGGGTGGAGGGACAAGATGAGGGAATCTCAAGAGTAGAGAGTAACGGGAACAAAGTTGTGATGGCAGAAAAGGGCACCGTACACACACAGAGTGAAAAATGAAAAAACCTGGCATGTGTGCCAATAGCAAGATGCTTCCATCTGATCTTCTCTCTATCACAAACAGAAGGAAATGAAATAGAACAAATGAATGTCCTACTTATCCTACACTGTAAAAACCACTGCATTTCAAAATGTTTTGAGTCTAGAGTTCTCACTGCGATAATTAGGAATGTCTGAGGGCTGAAAACAGCCATGAGAGTACAAACATGGAATTCCTAACGTGTGCAACAATGAAGATTCAATGCAGTATTGACCATAACGGTGAAGAAACCTAAATTATGAAGCAACATACAAAATATAACCTTTTTTTTTTTTTTTGGTAACCCAATGTTGAAAACTATCAACAGATTGTTATTTGAGAAGCATGTTATCAGATAACTCGAAAATTGCTAAAAATCAAAACAAAATCCAAGAATCATCTTTGCAAGGCAACTGAAAAATTTGGCCACAAACATCATCTCAAGCATGTTTATGTAACTCTTTAATGCTACTTCTATCCAGATTTGTGGCATTAAGATTTTAATGTGATTCTCAAGATATTAGTCAAACCTCTAAAAACTGGTGATTCACTAGAACTGTCTCATTTGGCTCTTGAAAGAATTTTATTAATTCTACTTATATAACACTGATAGCAATATATCTTCCAGTAATGAGACAAGGAAACAGTCAGTCCACTGGTGTTCATTAGACAGAGATGAATCCAAATCTTTATGCAACTAACTAAAAAAAGGAAACCAAATGCAAAGCAGGCCCATAACTCAAATATACATTGTAGCAATATAAATATTTAAATCAGTTAACTGCTGCAACAGTGGAACAAAACTTGAAGACAATGTCCCTACTCACCTGGTCTCATATTTACTGGACTAATTCCAGTAAAGCATCACCAACTCTCCCCACATATCCCACCCACCATCTTATAAACCCACTGCATTGAGCATAGAGAAGATACCCTACCCATCCCCACTGGAGCAAACCTGAAGAGCTTTATTGCCTCCACAACTCTCGGAGGGGCCCCATACCCACAAAGAATTTCTAAGCCTTTGTTACAAGCCAGGGTAGTGTCAAATTTATTAACAAAAAGTTGTTCATAATATTCACTTATTATCTTTTTAATGTCTATAATATCTGTAGCAACATCCTCTTTTTATATTCCTCACATTGGTAACTTGTGTTTTATTGGTCTTTATTTCTTGATTAGTCTTACCATAAGTCATTAATTTATTAATCTTTGGGCTTTGTAAAACTTTTCTATTGTATGATTGCTTTCTATTTTATTTATTCCTGCTCTTATATTTAGTAATATCTTCCATATCCTTTAAGTCTACTTTGCTGTTCTTTGACTAATTCTTTAAGATGTAATAAGCAAGATCATTGATTTTTCTATCTTTTTAATTTTCTAAAATAAGCATTTTAGGGTTATATAATTTCCTATGTGTATCACATTAACTAAATCACAAACTTCTGTCATATTTTCATTATCCTCACTTCAAAATATCTTCTATTGTGGGCCCTGGCCGGTTGGCTCAGCGGTAGAGCGTCGGCCTGGCGTGTGGGGGGACCCGGGTTCCATTCCCGGCCAGGGCACATAGGAGAAGCGCCCATTTGCTTCTCCACCCTCCCCCCTTCCTCTCTGTCTCTTTCTTCCCTCCCGCAGCCAAGGCTCCATTGGAGCAAAGATGGCCCGGGTGCTGGGGATGGCTCCTTGGCCTCTGCCCCAGGCGCTAGAGTGGCTCTGGTCGCGGCAGAGCGACGCCCCCTGGTGGGCAGAGCATCGCCCCTGGTGGGTGTGCCGGGTGGATCCCGGTCGGGCGCATGCGGGAGTCTGTCTGACTGTCTCTCCCCGTTTCTAGCTTCAGAAAAATGCAAAAAAAAAAAAAAATCTTCTATTGTGATTGCTTTCTTCAACCACACCTTAAAAGTATGTTACTTAATTATCTAAACGTGTGTAGATAGCCTTATGCCTATTTTTCTGTTATTAACTTCTAGTTTAATTCTAGTGTGATAAGAAACTACACTCTATGATTTCAAATATGAAATTTGTTGAGATGGAATATCCAAAGCCATCTTGAAAATGAACTAAGTTGAGCCACTTACACTCTTGACCTCAATATTATTATAAAACCACAGAAATCAAGATAATGCAGCACTGAGATAATAATCAACTACTAGATCAATGAACAAATCAGAAGGCTCGAAGTAGGTCACTTAATTTTTGAAAAGGCACCAAAGCAACACTTAGGGAAGGAAAATCTTTTCAACAAGTAGTGCCTAAACAACTGAATATCCATATGAAAAAAGAAACTTAACCACAACCTTAGTCACACCATACCCAAAAACTAATTTGAAGTGGATCATAGTTTAAACGTAAAAGCTAAAACCAGAACGCTTTTAGAGGAAGCGTCCACAGGAATATTTTCATGTCTCAGAGATAAGTAAAAGTTTCTAATGACACAGAAAGGAATAATGACCAAGGAAAACACTGATAAATTAGGCTTTACCCAAATTAAAAACTTGATGATACTGTCGTCCCTTGTCACGTCGTGGTTCACTTTTCATGGTCTCATTGTATCACGAATTTTTAAATTGTATATATCTAATTTTGTATCACAGATTTTTCGGTATCTTGTGGGATTTTGCAATATATAGGTATTTTTATATATTTGTTGTTTTAATTATTTTTGTGGTAAAATAAGCATTTTCTAGCCTAAAATTTTGAAAAAAGTATAAAAAATAATTATAACATATTAAAAGAACATTAAATCAAAATAAAGCCTTAAAATATGTATAAATAATAAAATAAATATAAGGTCGCTACTTTACATATTTCCACCTATCACAGGGGGTTCTGGAACTCAACCACCATGATAGATGAAGGACCACTGTACACATATACACACCCACAAATGGCAAAGAACTGGTATTCAAGATATATAAAGAACGGTACAATTTAATAATAAAAAGAAGCAACTCTCTCCCAAAGAGAGAAAAAGATTTAAACAGACACATATATCACAGAAGAAGATATATGAATAGCTAATAAGCACATGAAAAAGTGTTCAACCTCATGAGTTATCATACTACTCATTTACTAAGATGGCTAGAGTTACGAAGTCCTGACATCAAATTTTGGTGAGAAGAATGTGGAGCAACCGGATCTCTAATAGAGTCTTGGTTGAAGTACAAAATGGTATGGTCACTCTCAACAGTAACCTGGCAATTTCATATAAAATTTAAGCTAAATCTACTCTATGACCCAGCAATTCCATTCCTAAGTACTCAAGAGAAACAAAAACACGGATCCACAAAAAGACATGTATAAAAACGTTCATAGCAGCCTTATTAAAAGTATCAAAAATCTGGCTACAACTCCAGAGTCCATCAATAGGAGAATGGATACGCCAATTATGATATCTGCATGAAATGGTAAAAAAAAAAAAAAAAGAAACTACTGATTCACACATCTCAGATGACTATCAAACCTACTGAGTGAAATAAGCCTTACACAAAAGACCACAGACTTCTTGATTCCAGAACAGACAAAACTAATTCACAGGGGGAAAAAATTCAAAACAATGTTGACCTCAGAGGGTTGGGGTGAGGACTAGATGTGGGGGAGTGATGGCAATTAACTACGAAGAGATAAAAAACAACTTTCTGGGGTCTTGAAAGGAATCTAGGTTATATAGGTGTAAACATTTGTCAAAACTCAGCACATATACACTAATGATTTTTACATTTGGGGTGTTTTTTTTTGTAAATTTAACCTCAAGAGAAAAAATATATAAACAAATATTAATTTCTGGTTACTTATATGCATGTTGAAGTATTTAGTGGAAAGTGTACTGATATATGTAATATATCTTGAAATATGTTAAAAGAATATAATGATTGATTGCCCTGGTCAGATAGCTCAGTTGGTTAGAGCATTGTTTTGATATGCAAAGGTTGTGGAATTGATCTCTGGTTAGGGCACACACAGGAATAGATCGATGTTTCTATCTCTCTCCCCCTCTCCCCCTTCCTCTATCACTAAAATTAGAAAATAAACTTTTTAAAAAAGAATATGATGATTGAGGGAGAGATAGAAAGATGAATAGATAATAAAAACAAGTATAGAACAATATGAAAGGTAGAATCTAGGAGAAGATATAAGGGTTATTCACTGTGCAAATTTGGAGAAAAATTCTAAATTTTCTTATATCTTTTGATAGTATAAGTGAGCAATCTTGGCTTTAGACTCATAAAATTAGCCATCAAGAAATTCAGGGTTCTCAGTAAAACAATGAGCAATCCTACTTGATTTGTACTGCATTTACATGGTATCACATGGCAAAGATGTCTTGGAGGAAAGATCATTTCAATTAAGTTACTCATAAATTTGTAGTGTTAGTAGGTCTTCAGAAAATGAAGATCATGTTTCATATAAACCTTTTGCCTTTCCAAGGTTTTCTGAGCCATCCGAGCCCATCTGGCCATAGTTTTTCTTCTTCAACGTTTCTTTTCACTACTTGGGGACACCTAGTTTTCAGCATCAATAAAAAACAAATCTATGCCTCATTACACATCAGAGTAACTAACATTTTTCAAAAAGTTATCATTAAGAAAAACTGGAAACTATCTCCATAATTAAACGATTATGGGAAAACCTCATAATGTTCAGAGTCTATGACAATTCAAGCAAAATACAACATTAACTAACTTTTCTAAACTGTCAAAATAATTTGGACTTGATCCAAATTTTGGGTGAAGATCAGCCAAACCAATCCATTCAGTAGAAATTTAAAACAAAATATATAATTATTGATATTTATTATACTTTCAGAACAGCAGCTTAAAAAAAAAAAGAGGTCACCATTGACAAGGACTTTTCCAGAGTAACTAGTCACCTCCAAAGCAGGTTCAAACCCTGGGAAACAAATTAGGGCACAACTAATAACATTAAAGAGATTAAAAATTTAAAAAGGCCTCAAGAACAAAGAAGTCAGAGAATTTTGAAATCTTATAAATACATTCTCGAAAACATATGCCTAATAAGATTTCAATAATCCCCAAAAGAATCAACAGCTAATTATGCCCATCTCTGAAAAAATATAAAGAAATCAGAATATTAAACTACCACCTCAGAACTTAAAATATAGCCCTATGAGTTAAAAAGGACATTATTTAATATGCAAGACCTATACATTTTGTGCAAATGGACTCAAATTCCCTTACAGAGAGAATTTTTCACTCAAAAATAAATTGAGACGTCCACTTCCAGCAGCATGGCCAACTAGCTGTGCAGACAACACTTCTCAGTGAAAAGGACTTTAAATTGCTAGATGGAAACATCTTTTATAGAGAGTATGGCTGAACTGGTAGTAAAAGAAAGAAAACCACAGGAGGCCAAAAGAGAGAAAATAGGCTATTTCACAGGGGTTAATAAAGATTAGAACCAACATGCCTCTGAAAGTCTATGAATTCCTGGTGACCTAGGGCCTAGTTTTAATGACCCATATGTGCTGGAACAAAAGGTAAAGCTTAGGACCAACGTAAGATGAGAGATCAGGTCAGAAATGCTCACATAAAGCTGGGAACTCCCATAAAGAAGTAAACTAGAAAAAAAATCCAGCTAATTGAAGGAAATGTGCCTGTGTTGGCATGGTTATGGGAAGAAGGGGGAGAGTGGGAAGAAAAAGATGTACGTTGTCCTAAGACTTTCTAATGACAAACGCATTCTCAGTTAGTTTGGTATTTGCACTGACTGTGGCCTGAAAAGCTTCAAGCACAAATTTTAGCTTAAAATGGCCCTGGAGTAGTCGTGCTCCAAGTGGCTGACAGAAGCAAACAGAAATTTTGAGAATTCCTTTGGGTACAGTTGACCAAATAAAGACACAAAATAAGAATTCAATGAGCACATAATGAAGACACCATGACTATGATCAGCAGAAATAACAAACAGCTAGATTAGATAGGCAAAGTCAGCAGATACTGGAATAATTAGATACAAATGTAAAATAAATGTTTAAAAAGAAAAAAATATTTTATAGACTTAAGACACTAGAATAAGAGATTAAAAATGTGTTTCATAAAAAAAAAAAAATAGTAGAAAACTATAACTGACCAGGCAGATCTGAAAAGGAATCAACTAGATCTTTTAAAAATAAAAGAAAATGGCCCTGGCCGGTTGGCTTAGTGGTAGAGCGTCGGCCTGGCATACAGGGGTCCCGGGTTCGATTCCTGGCCAGGGCACACAGGAGAGGCGCCCATCTGCTTCTC
This sequence comes from Saccopteryx leptura, assembly GCF_036850995.1. Classification (NCBI taxonomy): domain Eukaryota; kingdom Metazoa; phylum Chordata; class Mammalia; order Chiroptera; family Emballonuridae; genus Saccopteryx; species Saccopteryx leptura. The sequence goes on from NC_089503.1 coordinate 295,655,412, forward strand.
CACCCCTCCCCCTCTCCTTCCTCTCTGTCTCTCTCTTCCCCTCCCACAGCCGAGGCTCCATTGGAGCAGATGGCACGGGCGCTGGGGATGGCTTCTTGGCCTCTGCCCCAGGCGCTAGAGTGGCTGTGGTCGCAACAGAGCGAGGCCCCGGAGGGGCAGAGCATCGCCCCCTGGTGGGTGTGCTGAGTGGATCCCGGTAGGGCGCATGCGGGAGTCTGTCTGACTGTCTCTCCCCGTTTCTAGCTTCAGAAAAATACAAAGAAAAGAAAAGAAAAAAATATATAAGAAATAAAATTAAAAGGTCAATAAAGATATTAAACAGCAGATTAGATACAAGTAGAAGTGCATTAGTGAACTGGAACGTAATTCTGAAAAAATGATTTAAAATGCAGCACACAGAGAGAAAGAGAAAATAAGAAAGAAAGGTTGTAAGACATGGAGAATAGAGTGAGTAGGCAGGCCCAGTATATGTCTATTGGGAATTCTAGGAGAAATAGAACAGAGAAGAGGCAATGTTCAAAGAAACAATGTTCAAAGAAATAATTTTCAAGAATTCATGAGAAACATCAACCCTCAGATTCAAAAATCTAAGCAACTCAAATTAAAAAAAAAAATCCAGACACATCATGTGAAAATCAAAGCAGAAACAAAGGCAAAGAGAGGATTTTTAAAGCAGCTAGAAAGAATACAGAGATACCTTAGGAGGAATCACTAGTAATTACAGTTGAACTCTCAGCAGTAACAATAAAAATCAGGAAAATTGAAATTATAAAGCCTTAAATAGAAAGTAATTGTCAATCGAATAACTGTATAGACATTAAAATTATTTTTCAAGAATAGCAAAATACATTTATTGAAGTAAAATAAACCTTAGTTCATTACTAACAACCTTCACTAAGTTAGTATTTAACTGAGTATACTTCAAAAGAAGATAAATGGCTATTAAAGAAAAATCTCAGATGTAAAAAATAAGAAGAAAAAAATAGTAAACATACATGTCAATCTAAAAAAAGGTAACTGTATAAAACAAAATAACCTCTAATTTGTTTTATTAAAATATCAAGATAAAAACTTAAATCTTAGAAAATAATCACATATAAATTAGAAATTGTGGTGAATAGAATTAAGAATTCTAAGAACTTTACATTATTTGAGAGGAGGACAAAAAGACTAATTTTAAATGTAAATAACTGAAGATAATATTAAAATGTTTAGGACACCTTCTAAAAGAATGAAAAATAAATTAAACATAAACCAAAAGACAAGAAAGAGAGGGAGGAGGAAACATATTAGAACAAATAAAATTCAGAAAATAAGATAGTAGCACTGAATCTCGGTGATTCAGTAAACAATAAATATAAATGGACTAAACTCTTTAAGTAAAAGATAAAAATTGTGAGACTAAAAATTCCAAATTTAGTTATATACTATTTATAACAGACAAATCTAAAACATAAAGAAAAAGTGATAGTAATAGACACATTATTAAAGCTGGAGAGGGTCATGATACATGCTTTGGTTTATGAGAAAGTTGAAATAATTTCTGAGGTGAATATCTAATAACATAAGCTCAAAATAAATAAAGCAAAAATTGTGAAATACAAAAATAATTAGATTCTAAGCCATGATTGTAGTGAAAGATTTGCAAATATCTCTCAGTAACTGATAGTTCACAAGACAAGAAATCAATGACATATAAGATGTAAACAACATATTAGCATATTTCACCATATGGACACATGTGGAGCCCTACTCTCAACAATAGTGCATACATATTCTTTGGAAAGCTAAATAGAACTTTTTATGCAAAGTTAAGATATTATAGGCCATGAGGCAAGTTTCTATATGATAAACCATGTGAAATTATTAGTTGTACATTAAAAACAATTGAAAATCATCAATTATATATTCTTCAATCTAATACAGATTTCAAATAGTCTATAGACAAAGATTTCTAACAACCCAATATGCTTGGAACTCAGTACCCTCTGTCACAAAATTTCAATTCTTATATATTTGGAATGTTAAAAATATCTAAGTAATTGATGAGTCAAAAAAGAAATAATAATAAAAATTATATCTTAGAAGTAAACATTGACTATTTTATCCTATCAAAATTGTGAGACCTAGCAAAAATGATACATAAAAGGAAACATGTAGCCTTAGTGAAGTTTTTTAAACTTGAAATATTAATGAGTTATCTCTCCAATTTAAATAGCTAGAAAAATAGCAAGATAAACCTCAAAAAAGTAAAGAATAAAAAACAGAAATTAGTGAAATAGAAAAATTATATAGTGAACCTTGACCAGGTGGTGGCACAGTGGATAAAGCATCAGCCTGGGATGCAGAGGACCCAGGTTTTAAACCCAGGGTCGCTGGCTTGAGCTTGGGAAAATAGACATGACCCCAAGGTCACTGGCTTGAGCTTGGGAAAATAGACATGATCCCATGGTCGCTGGCTTGAGCCCAAAGGTCGCTGGCTTGAAGCCGAAGGTCACTGGCTTGAGTCCAAGGTCACTGCCTTGAGAAAGGGGTTACTCACTCTGCTGTAGTCCCCTGATCAAGGCACATATGAGAAAGCAATTAATGAACTAAAGTGCTGCAATGAAGAATTGACGCTTCTCATCTCTCTCCCTTCCTATCTGTCTGTCTGCCTCCCTCTTTCTAGAAAGAAGAAAGAAAGAAAGAAAGAAAGAAAGAAAGAAAGAAAGAAAGAAAGAAAGAAAGAAAGAAAGAAAGAAAGAAAGAAAAGAGAGAGAAAGGGAAGGGAAAGAGAAAGAAAGAAAGAAAGAAAGAAAGAAAGAAAGAAAGAAAGAAAGAAAGAAAGAAAGAAAGAAAGAAGAGAGAGAGAGAAAGAAAGAAAGAAAGAAAGAAAGAAAGAAAGAAAGAAAGAAAGAAAGAAAGAAAGAAAGAAAAGAGAGAGAAAGGGAAGGGAAAGAGAAAGAAAGAAAAAGAGAAAGAAAGAAAGAAAGAAAGAAAGAAAGAAAGAAAGAAAGAAAGAAAGAAAGAAAGAAAGAAAGAAAGAAGAGAGAAAGGGAAGGGAAAGAGAAAGAAAGAAAGGAAGGAAGGAAGGAAGGAAGGAAGGAAGGAAGGAAGGAAGGAAGGAAGGAAGGAAGGAAGGAAGGAAGAAAGAAAAGAAAGAAAGAGAGAAAGAAAGAGAAAGAAATAAAGAGAATAGAAAAAAGAAAAGGGAAAGAAGAAAGAAAAAAAGAAAGAGAAAAGAAAAAAGGGAAAAATTATATAATGCAAAGCAATAAAGTCAAAAGTCAGTTGTTGAAAGGCTAACAAAACTGATAAATCACTAGGCAAGTCTAATCAAAAGACAGAGGGTGACGCAGAGAGACAGATAAGGAAGTCACAAATAAGTATGAATACAACTACAGATGGAATAAGGCTTAAAATATTGGGATAATGTCACAGTAATGGTGGTGTGAGATTGATATCTCCCACTGAAATTTCAAGATTCAATAGCAAAGGAACACCAGTTGGGCTCACAGGCTTGCCTGAAAGATTCATGCACCAAATGGACTAAAGGTGGGAAGGATTAAGAAGAGAGGCAGAAGATAAGACATACTCACAGTTGGCTCCAAAGAGGAGAAACCTGGACTGAGTTTTTGTCTGCTGGGGCTACAGAGAGGGGAGAAACCCAGAGTGACTGGGACTTCTTCTGCCAGGAGGAGTGGAGAGATTGTGGGGGAGGGGCGGGGGGTTGGAAAGATGCTGAACGAAAGCAGCAAAGCCTGGGGTCATTGCCAGTCATGGTCTGCCATGGTCTGCTGGCAGCCTGCACTGAGACACAAAAATACAAAGTGCAACCCCCACTAAGCCTCTGAGATCCCACCTCCCTCACCTGGCAGTATACAGTGAATGGCAGAGACATACCCTACAGCTAATTCTACAGAGTCACTCCCCTGAGGAACAGAGGTGCTGTGTCTGGTCTCTTGGTGTGTTGAGACACAGGGAAGTGCACTAAAGGCCTGAGATTACCATTTTAAAGCTGTAAACCTCACAGAATGCCCCACTCATCATGGCAACAGCAGCTTCTCAGCTAAGGCCAGCTTGTGAATTTCACAGAGCTAAAACTTGTAATCCAGCACCACCTACAGGGGAAAAAAAATAGAAAACCATCTTGGACGTCTTCTGTTTGCTTGGGTGTTTGAGGAAGTAGATTTTTCTTTTCCTCTAATTTTTTCTTTAGATTTTTTTTGTTGTTTTGATTATTATTTGGGGGGTTTTGTTCTCTTTTCTGTATTTATTTTATTTTTTACTTTATTTTCATTGTTGTTTTCTGCTAGATTTCTTAACAATACCACTCTCAAATGCCCTCAAGCAGAAAAAAACAAATACCATGTCTACCCAAGAAAGAGATGCAGTTCAGAAAGAAAATTAAAAATCTCCAGAAAGCAATCTCAATCACATGGAAACCTTGGATATAAACAATAGTGAACTCAAAATTGAAGTTCTAAAAATACTCAGTGAGATGTAAGAAAACATTGATAGTCAACTTAATGACCTCAAAAAACAAAACAAGTACCCCACAAAGGAGACTGAAACTTTAAAACACAGATGAATAACTCAATACATAAATTGAAAAATGAGCTAGCATGTTTAGCTAACAGAACAGGCCAGATAAAGAGAGAATTAGTGATAGTGAAGACAGGCAAACTAGAGATGATACAGAGGGAAGAAGAGAAACTCAAATTTTAAACTCAATTTTTGTTTAAAAATTGTTTAAATTTTTAAACAAACAAAAAGAAAATTTTAAACATGAGAGAGCTCTAAGAGAATTGTCTGACTCCACTGGAAAGAGCAATATAAGAATAATGGATATTTCAGAGGAGTAAGACAGTGAGAAGGGAATGGAGAGCCTATTCAAAAAAGTAATTGAGATCTTCCCAAGGCTATGGAAAGAGTTAGATCCTTGAACCCAAGAAGTAAATAGAATGCCGATCTACCTCAACCCAAACAGACCTTCTCCAAGGCACACTGTAATAAAACTGTCAAAAACCAATGACAATCCTCAAAGCAGCTAGGGAAAGAAGAACATAACATATAAAGGAAGACCCATCAGACTTCCCAGCAGAAACTCTGCAAGCCAGAAGAGAGTGGACCCAAACATTCAAAATACTGAAAGAGAGGAATTACCAGCCAAGAATACTATATCCATCAACGATATCCTTCAAATATGAAGGAGAAATAAAAGCTTTTTATACAGAAGCTAAAGAAATTTATCACCAGAAAACCACCACTGCAGGAAATACTCAAGGGGTTATTCTACTAGATACAAAGAACAAAACAACAGAAAACTACAACTAAAATCTCTAACAACATTACAATATAAATAGGATAATCTATACCAGGGGTCCCCAAACTACAGCCCCGTGGGCTGCATGCAGCCCCCTGAGGCCATTTATCCGGCCCCCGCCGGACTTCCGGAAGGGGCACCTCTTTCATTGGTGGTCAGTGAGAAGAGCACAAAGTGTGGTGTCACTCACGTACAGAACTACTTCCGGTGATGCAGGATGCATGAGTCAGGGCTCCGGAAGCACATCATATCACTTGTTACAGCTAGCAGTGACAAATGTGGAACCAGACATTGACCATCTCATTAGCCAAAAGCAAGCCCATAGTTCCCATTGAAATACTGGTCAGTTTGTTGATTTAAATTTACTTGTTCTTTATTTTAAATATTGTATTTGTTCCCATTTTGTTTTTTTACTTTAAAATAAGATATGTGCAGTGTGCATAGGGATTTGTTCATAGTTTTTTTTATAGTCCGGCACTCCAACAGTCTGAGGGACAATTAACTGGCTCCCTGTGTAAAAAGTTTGGGGACCCCTGATCTATACCAACTAAAATATAAAAAGGGAAAGGATAAAAATCTGAAGTAGCAAAGTTGGATGGAGTGCAGAAGCACTCATTAGACAAAGGCCTAAAATATTTAGAAGATAACATTATTTTTTTTAATTCAGTGAGAGAGGAAGGGAGAGACCAGAACACTGAGCTATTCCTGTATGTGCCCTGACCAGTGATCGAACTGGCAATCTTTGAGTGGGATGATGCTCTAACCAACTGAGCTACCCGTCGAGGGCTAAAAGACAACATTATTAATAATGTTATATTGGCAAATTTGAAAACAAATGAAATAGACAAAGTCTATAATAATTTAATTTCTTTAAACAAACTAAAACAACAACAACAACAAAAAACAGAATATAAACATTTCTACAACTACTGAAGAAAGTAAATCAACCATTAAAAAAAAATCTCACCAAGACAACAACAAGCCCAAATACTTTTACAGGAGAGAAAAGAAATAAACCTTGCTCCCCAGTTCATTTTATGAAGCTAGTATAAGCTTAATGCCAAACCAGACAAAGGCAATATAAGAAAGGGAAATTACAGATCAACCTCACTCATAATAAATACAAAATGTACTAAATCACATAATACCAAATTGAATCCAGTAACATTTTTAAAAGGTCTGTGTCATAAACACATGGTTGGTTTAACATGAGAAAACTCTGTTCATTTCATTTACTAAAGAGTAAAGGAGAAAAATGGCATGATCATCTCAATAGATGTAGAAAAGTATTCAGTAACATTCAACAACAATTCACAAGCAAAACTAATAATAAGCCAGAAATAGAAGAGAACATCCTGTAAGTTATAAAGAATGCCCATAAAAAACCTAGAGCCAACATCATGCTCAATGGTGAAACATTAAAAGCATTCTCTGTAAAATCAGTAAATCTGAAAAGCTGTCTTTATCTCCATTTACACTTACTGGAGGTTTTGGTTAGTTTTTAGGTGCACCCTGACAGACACAGATAAAACCACACACAATTATATAGAAAGACTTGCAAGGAGGAAATAGAATTCCATTACTTTATTATTTATATCAATTGTCTTCATAGAAAACCTCAAAGAATTAATACATTTATAAACTATTTGGAATTAAAGAGTTTAGAAAGTTTTTTATAAGAGCACTACACAAAAGCCAATTACATGTGTACAAACCAGCAATAATGTTAGAAAAGGTAAAAGTTTTTAAAGACACCATTTACAATAACTGAAAATAAGAATTTTAATTACAATTATCAAGAATTATAATTCTTTCAACAAAAAAATATGTAATAAGGTTTTATGAAGAAAACAATAAAATTTTATTGAAAGATTAAAGAAGTTTTAAACAAATACAGAAAAGTACCATGTTCATGGATAAAAAAATTGTCTTAAGGGTGTCAATTTCCCTCTGAAATCAATCTATGGAACCAAAGCCACTCCCTTCATAATCCCATCAAAGTTTCTCACAGAACTTAAAGAACTGATATTAAGCTGTATATGAAAAAGAAATGGACAGTAGCCAAGGATTTGCTGTAGAAGAAAAACTAATGGGTGAGTAGGAGGCTGAAAAACTTGTCATATATTGAAGGTTGTTACAAAGTTATAATTATTACAACTATAGATTTAGCAATGGATTAAAGAGTTTATAAAGAGACCCATATATATCATATATACACAAACCTGATACACTGCAGAAATGGTATTGCAGATTAGAGGAGACAGGATGAATTATTCAAGAATGTGTAAAGACTTTTAGAAAAATAAAACTGTATTCTTGTGTTGTAGGAGAAGACCCTGCACCAATATAAACAGCAGTTAACTGCAGAACAAGGGTTATTTGGAGACAAGAGATCTTGGAGTATATTAGCCATAATAGGAGACTGGCCTGGGTTACTTGAATGCAAGTACGCAGGATTCTTGAAGGAATGCCTCCAAGAACCAGATGTCCTTTATGACTGATAAGCTCTGAGACTCTGACTCTTCTCATGTCCTTGTTCATGAAAGAAACAACAGACATGCAGGGTTGGGGATGAAACGGATAGGAATAAAGGCTTGTGTAGCTTTCTAGTTTTATCTGCTGAGCTATGGCTTTTGGAACTCAATAAATATGCAGTGGCGCAGTTTCTCGGGGCTGAATCTGCCTAAGAACTTCAGCCCTCTGCCCAGTTATCTGAATCTGGTGTGTCTTTTGCCTCGTGAGTCCGAACCGTAAAGAAATTCGTAACATTGTGTCATACACAAAATTCCAAATAAATTAAGAATTTAAATGTGAAAGTAAAATCATTTAAACTTTTAGAATATAAAGAAATATGTTAATTATTTCAGGGTACATATAATTAACACATAATTAATATCCAGGATATATGTATATATATAAAGAAGTCACATGAATCAAGAAAAAGACAAACCACACACCAGAAAATGAACAAGTATTTTCTTAAAAGACATTTTACATAAGAGGAAACACAAATGGCTCATAAACATATAAAAAGACACTCAACCTCTTTGGTAATTACAGAAATACAAATTCAAAAAACAATAAGATATCCAAGTGTTGGCTAGGACATGGAGCCATAGCAACTCTCATAGCCTGCTGGAGGAAGCTTAAATTGGTTGCTACTATTCTGTAATTATTTTGGCATCAGTAAACATCAGCTGAACATGCACATGCTCCATGACCTAGCAATTCAATACTTAGAAAAAACTCTTACACATATGTATCAGAAGACATATAAAACATTGTATTCTCTTACTTAGTGTGGTGAAAACTAGAAATTAACTTCAAAATGTTTAAGTAGAAATCATACAAGATAGTCATCATCCAAAATTAATATTTAAGGACCACATAAATATTCCCTTTATAAACTTATTCATTGATTTCTAAATTCATTAATAAATACCAGTAATATACTTTTGTAAATGCAGGGATAAAGCACACCTGACAGGTATAGCACGAATGACTTTTTTTCACACTGACACTTTAACAATCAGTCTATTTCAAGCACTTACACCAATGTCACCCCACTAAATTCAATTTAAAAGAAAAAAAAGCATTTATGAAAGAAAAATGTTTTGAAGATTATTTCAATTTAATCAGGATTAAAAGTAAATAAAACTTTTATCCTTATCATCGAGTGAAATAACTTTGGTTTTAATATGTTAATCAGAAAATACACAGAAGCAAACAGTAAGAATATGGAAAGCCTGATGTCCTGTGGTCTTCCTTAATAGCCACCCATTTCAAGAGACCATAATCTGCTCAACAGACAGCATTCTACCAAGATCTTAAGGTATCTTAATTAGATTCTGAGAAAATTCACACTCCAAATAAACAATATGCCACTAAAACCAAAACAATGTAGGTATTAGCAGCTACACAAAAGGTTAGTTCTACCTGATGAGTCATTTCTTAAAGTGATGAAAGCCTGTCTTTGAAGTGCTTTCTATTCAAGCTAGAAAATATATAAAGGTAGGAATCATTGACAAAGCAGGTGGAGAAATCTTCATTTTACACATCCTTGTTTGCCTCTATGCAAACATCAAACTAAGAATGGCAAAAATGAGTCTCTCCTCCTACATAATAATACTAACTTTTTCTTTGCTTTCTCAAGGCATTTTACTTTCATCATCAAAGTCCATAAGAAATTTAGAAGATGACGTGGTATTTAATACACTTAGGCTAGGGAAAGCCTTTCAGAAGGAAGATACTGCAGAAAAGTCGGTCGTTGCTCCTTCCCTGGAACAATATAAAAATGATGAGAGCAGCTTCATGAATGATGAGGAAAACAAAAATTCAAAGGTAAGTGGCAATATGACCTGTCCTTTATTTCAATGGATATTTGAGTGGTTTTTATGAATCTTTTGAAAGTAAAATTGATACTTTTTTATTTTATAAACAGAAGTATATATAAACAGACACAATATACATTAGGACAATTGATGAAATTTCATACATACCAGAACAACATCTGATATCTAAAAGTTATTTTTCCAAAAATGGAGGATATTTTTTAAAAGTTGAAACAATGCATCTTTGAATTAGTCAATAAGAATAATTATGCAATTGTATTATATTACCATTCGCAATAAGACAGCTAAAACCAAATCAACCTTTTCTTTGCAGAATGCAGGCTCCAAACATAATTTCTTAAATCATGGTCTGCCACTAAATCTGGCTATAAAACCTTATCTCGCATTAAAAGGATCTGTAGCTTTTCCAGCTGAGAATGGAGTTCAGAATACGGAATCAACACAAGAAAAGAGAGAAATTGGGGATGAAGAAAACTCAGCTAAATTTCCTATAGGAAGGAGAGATTTTGACAGTGAGTAGTCCTTTAAAATTCAATTCCTGTATCTTAGTACCATAAAATAGAACTCTGAGTTCAAATAAATTTGGATCCAATCATAATAAAATTAAGTAAGACCATGGTTTAATTACACTTGATATTAAGTGATCCCTGTCATATATGTGGAATTAAAAGGCATTTAATGAGTTATGTTGCTTTATTCAGAATTAGCTATACTAGATCCATTGTTTTCATTTGTGATAAATTTTGTGTGATAATAACAGTCCTTTAAACAATTTAAACTTTGTCTTTCCTTTTCAGTGCTCAGGTGTATGCTGGGAAGAGTATATCGACCCTGTTGGCAAGTCTGATACCTGTTGGTCCACATCATCTTTTCAGAAGAAAACAAAATCATTTACTTGCTCGTGGGGGAAAAAGCCCTTAATGTTACTATGATTTATATTATTTTAAATGTCTGCTTTAAAAGAAAGTAGTATTAAGAGATATCAGTAACCTAAATGACATGATTATTTCTGCATTAAACTTTGTGAATATTCTGCATAACTATGACTTAGTAGTATTTTTTAAACAATGCTTGACATACTAACCTTCCATATGCTCAAAACCAAAACAGTAAAGCATCATAATTTACACCTTGATCTCTTAAAAACTATAAACGCCTTTGGTGAATGGTTTTTATACATACACAAATCTGAAGCACATAAAAGACAAATTCATAGTCTAAAAAACTGAGTTAACTTTGTCTGGCCAGTAATCAATTTGTCCTTGGCGGCATACTTCTTGCTTTTTGCTACTCTCGCTAGTTTGCCATCCAATTTATTCCGCAAATCGTTTGATGTCTTAGGTATCTTAACATTTTTATGTCGGGGTGGTTCATTTCCGTTATCACAGAGAATGTTTTCATCATCTAAATCCACCTGTTTCCTTTTTGAGCTTTTATTTCCTGTCCGACTACTTGATTTTCGTTCTACTTTTTCATTTTTACTTCTGTCCAGATGAACATTTCCAGAACTTGTTCCAATTGTTGGTCTTCCAACAGATGAATTTACACCTTCTGTTATGCAAGATGGAAAGAGGGAAGGGATTATATAATACTTAGTATTATTACACATGAGAATTTTACAATAAACATTAAAAATGCTTAAAAATATTTAAAAATGTTTGATTTGCAACCAAATAATGTTATAAATTATGACTATATTATTATCACATTACTTTTCATTTTACTGTATCACTTTTCATTCCTAAAAACAACAAATATTTGCTTTGTTTGGATGCATGGCACTTAGTCCTTAAATGTTACAAGTTGGTTCTTAAATACATTTAGGTAAATCAAACTGTGTCCTATCCCTATCCATAAATTTGTACTTAAGTACAAATTTATGGATAGGGATAGGACACAGTAAATAAACCCAAGCCTTTATGAATACACACCTTTACATTTCACATTTTATACTTTGCAAAAAAAAAAATCTAGTTTTACTTAAGTTAAAAACAATTAGCATACTGAAATTAAACTGTTATTTAATTGCTCAAATAAGGTTACTTACCAGAAAGCTCATTTTCCATGTGAAGAACACACAATGGTTTTGATGCTGAATGAACATTGCTCCATGTATTCCTGCTTATCAGGCAGTCATCTTTATAAGTACAAGAAAACTGGGATCTAATTAAGACTTGCTTCATCTGGTAATGGGAAGAAAGAGGAAAATATGCAATTTATTCTTTATTTTTATTTAATTTTTTCATCTATATAGAAATACACTCTGTGAAATATACTCTGGTATCATAAAAATTCCCCTTACAAATTCCATTATTCATTAAGAACTTTTAACCCTTGATGTTTTGTAGTTTTCAAATTCATTCATTGTTACAACTAGCATTTTTATGCATTTTAGTAATACCAGTTCTATGTATTCCTTTCATATTTTTTGTAAGTTTAGAAAAACCAATTTTTAGACTGTTCAGAAGCCTTCTTACACATTGCTGTGTCTCAGCTGTTTTGGAAAGAAAGTTTTATAAGTTTAATAATAATATGTGTCATACATAATCTTAGAAAAATAAAAGTTCTTCATCCTAAGAACTACAGAGTATAACTCTTTTAAAAAAAAACAGCATATGTAATTCAAGAACTTAAGAAATTGATAAAGAGAAAAATGCTCAGATAGAAAAGAGAATTAAGAAAAGGCAAAAAAAAAAACCCAAAATAGAAGACTAACAAAGAAATAAACTGAAGGGGAAAAAAATGGTAACTGAGGCATTATTTTTTTATTAAAAACTTGAATATTTAAGAAAATAAGAAAGATGATTCAAATATATCACTCTAAGAAAATCTGACCATGTGATTTAATGGTTGAATATTTGAAATACACACTTGCATTTATCTTCAAACGTCATAAATAGGAGAAAATTAGAAAGCTAAATTTAATTCTTAACCACTGAAAAGAATGCCAAGAAAGTAAGTTTTGGAAATATATTCTGCAAACATAAAACCAGTGTTTGTTTTAGGGATAGATATTAACTGCAGAACAAAGTAATCTACACAGATAAAGCAAATTTCAACATCTGATGTGTAAGTCAACTCAGTTAAAAGGAGATTTCTCCAAACCCAAAATCATCCCAAATCCTTTTAGAAACAAATGAAGTTTAAATTTCAAGCAAATAATTAAATAAAGAGGACTTTAACATTTTAGAGTATAGCTACATTATGCTGAAGATCACTTACAGAACATTTATTTATATAGTTCATAAAGCCTAAAATAGCACAAGTTTATAATATATATTCAGTAGTTACATATTATGTTATATATTAAAAGAGATCATTAAGTTAAGCCACTCAGATGTTTGCAAAGACACTGGCAGTGAAACCCATTGACTATGGTTTAGAAGAAAGCAAACTAGTCTCCAGTCCAGGTGCTTCATAAACTCAAGTTTTCTCAGAATAACAAATTTTAGGTCTTTCTGACTAATGACATTTATGAGAGCCTTCAGTTCCCAGATCACTTATAATATTTCATTAAGATTTAAACCATTGGAATTTATCTTCCATTTAAGCACAAAAATACATAAAATTGAAAAAAGAATGTAAAAATTTAAAACATCAAAACTATTTCTGATTAAATTAAATAGAGTAAGCTCGATAATATATATATCTGTAATCCCCTATCTTCATGAATCCACATGGACACAACTACTATTATATACATAGTTTCCATCATGAGATGTCCTAAAATATAACTGAAGGTTTTAACTAGCCCTTTCTGGACTTTACAACTTCCATATGTATAGAATTAAAGCAATTAACAAAGCTATTAAATAAATTTTGTTAATAAAATAAACTTTATATTATACTACATCATATCATTATTATAGTAACATTATCTAAAAACTTATTTTCATCTGCAAAACCAGTACTAACTCTTGACATTATCTTTTTACTCAATTTTTCTTTCATTTCACCAGAGTTATTGCTTCTAGAGAATCATAAACTTACTGCTTATAGAGAACTACAGGGTATGGTAAGCCCATGAAGGTAAACGAGTGTGAAGTGGCTGCCTAGGGTTACTCCCATAGCACCTAGAGAGTGATGGGGGGCTTGGGAGACTTTAGCCTCCTACCACAAAGTCTTCATCAGTACCACCCATAAAGTACTCTAAATAAAAACACAATAATTATTTAGTACAGATAATCAATAGTTTCTCTCAATCTCATGTTTAACATGAACAAAAATTTCTTTAGAAAGCAGTGTTATTTTTATTAATTTTTAATATACATCCAAGTATAAAAACCTTTCTCTGCTGTTTAAATACAGTTAAAAACAAGTGCCATAGCCTTCCTTATCATAACTGAATTTCTTCTCCTCAGGACTCCACTGAGAAATTTTCGAGACTTTAGCGACATTATGGAAATTTCAGAAAACTAGAGTTACAAGGCAAAAGATTCTTAAAATCCTGAGAATAGATTCAAGTGTGGGGAAAAAAATAGTTAACCTCTTTATTTTTACCATGAAAAATATTATTTATATACATATCAAAACATAAGAGAGACCACAATTGTTCTATGGAAATCTTAGAATACTTGTGTCCAAAAGAAATAACTGAGTTATATTGAGGATATTTTTTCTTTTTACAAATGATATATATAGGTTTTCCTTTCCCTACCCTATACAAAAGCCTTTTTTTATTAATTACTACTTATTAAGTTCCAACTTTATGTGAAAGGCACATAGTATATTACAGAGAGTGCTAGGATAGCTTCCATAATCACACAGACATTCTACTTATAAAATATGCTGTTGACACACAGCTGGAAGGAATAATAAATAAATTGGATAACAAAATCAAGATTGAAAAGATCTCAGATGGCAAGAACCATAAGTAGAAAATAATAAGATGAAAATGAATGAGGATAAACAAAGTCCTGTATTTAAGTTCAAAAAATCAATTACAGATGTACAGGATGAGAAGAGCCTAACTTAAAAACAACATATGAAAAAGATCTAGAGATTTTAATTGATCATGACCTTGACTGGAGCCAACAATATAATGTCCAGCTAAGAACACTACCCAAAAAGCAATGATAGCAATGATGTGATGGGAAAGGCACCAGATTTGCAGTCAAAACACCTGGCTTATAATTCTGGCTCTATCACTTATTAACTAGATGATGTTGAGTAAACTTCTAAACTTCTCACTTATCCACATATAAAAGAGAACAGTATTTATCTCATAAAATTGTCAGGATTAAATGCAGTTAAAATATGAAAGGGCTATATAAACTCTAGAGATCTGTGTCAATACTATACCATTATTAATTGCAATAACATATATGAAGACAGTATTTCTACAGAATGAGAAATCTGTTTACTTAGATTTCTCAGGGCAGGCCAACTCTAAAATGATTCTAGGAATGCAGCTCAAAAAAAATAAGCTTACAATCAGCATCTTCATTTTAGTTATTAAAACAATACAAGCTACATTGGCTTGTATTTATAACTTAAAAGAGAACGCTTTTCCTTTGTTCATACAAGTTGAATTTTTCTGCACAAGATTAGTGGCTACATAGAATTGAGATTACTTCCTGTTGCAAATCTTCCAAATCTCTCTGTGTATTTGATTTGGAATCACAAATAAGCAAAACAATTCCCTCTTGAAAGTGCTTTTGAAGTACTAAACAACTAAGAATAATGTCCAGATTCATACATGGCTGTTAAAATCATTTTATGTTCAAGTCACATGAGAGAAAAGGATTGAAAGTTTTCCTTTGTAGAGTGATTTCCCCTCTTTGGAAAGATTTCTATCCACAGCAAAATTGCAATGAACTTCAAACTTGCCAAGAATTGGAAAAGTCTTTTTGCCACAAGTTCTTTTTAAATTGAAATTATTAGTAGGTTCCCAGTTTGAGGAAAATAGTACTGCACATAGGAAAGCCTGACTCCAGTTAAAATGAGTGAGTCAAAATATTGAAAAGTTGCAGACACTCTCAGAGTATTATTAAGGAAAAAAAAAAGTTCTATTATTTTGGAAATTAACCCCTTATCAGATGTATCATTGGCAAATACATTCTCCCATTTAGTAGGTTCCCTTTTCATTTTGTTGATGTTTTCTTTGCTGTGCAAAAGCTTTTTAGTTTGATGTACAGTAGTCCCAGTTGTTCATGTTTTCCTTTGTTCCCCTTAACACTCCATAGCACTAATAACCCACTTGACCAGGTGGTGGTGCAGTGGATAGAGCATCGGACTGGGATGTAGAGGAGGACTCAGGTTTGAAACCCTGAGGTTGCCAGCTTGAACGCGGGCTCATCTGGTTTGAGCAAGGCTCACCAGCTTGAGCCCAAGGCTGAGCAAGCAAGGTCACTCGCTCTGCTGTAGCTCCCTGGTCAAGGCACATATGAGAAGGCAATCAGTGAACAACTAAGGTGCTGCAATGAAGAATTGATGCTTCTCATCTCTCTCCCTTCCTGTCTTCCTATCTGTCCCTCTCTCTGACTCTTTCTCTCTCTGTCTCAATCACAAAACAAACAAAAAAACAAAAAAGAAACACAGCCCTGATAACCTTCTAACATACCATATAATTCACTTGCTTGTCTTGTTTATTGTATGCCTCTCCCAACTTAAATATAAGCTCAATGAAAACCCTTAGTTTGGCAATTAACTGGTGGCCTATTCTGGCCCGCTTGTGGCCCTCCCCTCCCCACAGGAAAAGGAGTCCAAGCGATCTCAGAGTTGCCCACTAAGAGGCCATGACTCCCCTTTTAGGTACTTTTGCAAGTATCTGGGACCCCAGAATTCTCTGTTCAAACTGTGCTAGGCCCTGGGCTGGCACTGGCCTCTTCCTCTAGACTGAAGGGCTGACTGTTTATGGCAAGAGCAATGGAAATTGGGTGTGACACCTCTTGGTGAAGTGTCCCTAACAGTACAAAACAGAACCAGGGTTGAAGGGTGTAAAAGTGGTCAGGGACTTCCTTCTGGATTCTTTCACCCAGCCCCCAAAGTATTTGAAGAAGACTTGTACATAAGGGGGCTTTGGTCTGATTTGTTTAGTAATGTTTCTCCAGTGCCTAGGACAGAGCCTAGTATACAGGAAGCATTTAATACATACTTTTTAAATGAACTGAGTAAAATTATAGCAGACTATAACAGGTGTATGCAAGCAGAAGGTATGAGGAAACAAACATGAGTAAGCAAAAGCATAGAGGTACAAAAAGATGCACAAAAGCTATTCTACTCTTCTAAACAGAGCAAAGAAACCACATGATAGAGAAATTAGAGAAGTAGACTGACAAAAAATAGCTAAATAACCCTCAGGACAAAAGCTTTGAGATACAAAAATATGTACAGAGTGAACTCTATTCAATAAAGTAATGAAACCATTTGATTTAGAAACTAGACAGAAGTATACACGCAGAGAAAAGCTAAATCACATTTAAGCACAGAGAACCATGCAGCTGAAGTCCTTAAGCTCCATTATATCAACCATTCCTTTCAAGTTCTTAAATATTCCGCCTTCCTCTGGTTCTCATGCACATATCCTTACAATTAGCCCTACAAAAAATAACTGTTCCTTAAAACCACAATAGCCACATTTCCTTAATCTTGTCCCACATTACTTATTCACTTATTATGCATGACTACCCAATACACAGTCACTTTATACCTGTAAGGCAATCTAATACTTTCATCAGGTTGTTTGCTCAGCCTGAAATGCTCTCTTTCATTCTCTCTGCTTGTTTAAATTCTATTTACTCTAATTCCTCATGTTCAAAACACCATTTTCTCTACTTATTATGGATTTTTAGTTATTGCATTCATGGGTATCCCTAATCAATTAGAACTGCAATTGTTTAACATGCTAGCCACATGTAATTAATTTAAATTAAATAAAATTAAAAATTCAGTTCCTTAGTTGCAGTAGCCATGTTTCAAGTGCTCAGTAGGCAAATATGGCTATCACCTCTAGTATCAGCATAAATATAGAACATCTCCACAGAAAATGAAAAGCTCTGTTCTAGAACAAAGCTTGACAATCTATGTCCTGTGGCACTTTCATGTGCTATAAACAGATTCTCAAGGGACTCTGAGACATTTTTCTTTGTTGGGCCCATAATATCAGAACCCATATGCAACTCTGTACTAGTAATGGAAACCTTACATGTATTCCCCATGTCTTCTATTACTTGATGTGAAACCAATTAAGCTTTGGGAAAAATTACAATCACTGTATATTCAAATATTGTTTCCATCCTTTTTCTTCTCTTGTTCTGGGGCTCCAAATAGGCAACTGATAGACTTTTTCTCTGTGCCCTGTCTCTTTTGTTTTTTCATTCTGTATTCTCTCTAATGACCTATCTTTAGGTCCGCTTACGCTACCTATTGCTGTCTGATCTACTATAAACTCATCTAATGAATTCTTAATTTTAGATAATGTTTTTATGGTTCTGAAATAACAATTTGGTTCTGCTTTATAGATTTTAACTCTTTTGAAATTCCCCAATTTTCCATCCATTTTGTCCATGTTTTTTACATGTTGAAAAATTTTAAATTCCTTGTCTGCTAATTCTAGTATCTGGATATTTGTTAGTTTTTTTCTCTTGACTGAAGGACAAATCTTCCTTCCCCTTTTCATACCCAGTATATTTTATTCCATGCAGGTTATTGTGCAAAAAGGAAGTGTACAGGCTCTAGAAGAACCATCTCCTATCACAAAGGGTTTCTTTCCCTTGTATCTTCTAGGCAGACACAGGAAGGGCTGACAGCCTCAATGCAGTCAGGACTGAGCGGGGTTAGAGCTGGGTTGCAGTAGTCATAACTCCTGTTTGTTTTCTGGCTCTTCCTTCGTCCTCGGGAATGTCCTTCCCAGGCTTTCAATGGAGAACCTTGTGTATCTCTATGACCTGTGACCTGAAAGTTTGGAGGATTCAGTCTGTCCTTCAGAGGCTTTTATATATATATATTGTACAATATATATATTGTACTCTTTGGTCTTCCATCTCACTTCATGTCCAAATGTGGCACACATCTTGGGAAGGAGACAGCCATGTGTCAGGGAGGTGCCAGTCCTCAAGTAGAGTGTTTTATCCTAGCTACCTCAAGACCACAGCTGATGTTAAAAATAGTGGATTGGGGCTCCTTAGCCTTACTCTCAGCTTCAAAAATTCAGCATATGTGTGTTAAGTAAAAATAACTGTGCATTCAGGGCTCCTGAAGTTTCCACATTGTTGCCAACCTTTCAAGACACCCAAGATCTTTGTCAGTTCCTCTTTTCCTCTTGAGTTCCTTTATATGGGCCAACACTAATCCTTAGGTCACACCCAAACTGGCAAATAATCCCAGGGGAGAAACAACTGATAATAGCTGGCTCACCTCAGAAGAAACTTACCCTCCCCAGATTTTTAATCTATTTAAACTGTTTTAGTTATATAGATTTCCTAATGTCTTTAAAATATATTGTCCCCATTTTTTCCTGTCTTTTACTTTGTTATTGTAGCAGAAATGACATTCTGCTATGACCTACTATATCCTAGTTAGAAATACTGTCCCTCCAAGTCTGTGAGTGACTTTTTTATTCTGTTCCCTCCTTATTTGAGAGCATTTTATTTTCTCTTCAGTTATATTTTAAAGGTTGTATACTTTGTCATTCATCATTTTCCTGTAACCTGAGGGATGGTAGAAGCAGAAAGAAGGGTTCAGCTGAGAAGATACATAGTTTGAAAAAAAATTCTGGGTACTGCACTCTCCTCTGAGAGCTTATTACACAGTTTGCTCCCCCTACTCAAGGGACTGTCTTTCATTAAAATCGAAGGGGTCATTCAGATAACTTCTCACACTCACTGTGTCACCCTAGAGTAGGTGTATGAGTTCCAGGGTTCATTTTTCTACGTTTTATCCACATTACTATCCACTTGCCCTTTCTACTGTTTCTCTGACAAGAAAAGAAAGAACAACAAAAGAAACACACATTAGTTGGCTCCTCAGTTTTGGAAATATTAGTGAGCATTCTCAGGATTTTGTCAACTTGGTAGTACAATATTTGTGTACTGGAGCTAGGTTAAGTCACTAAGTCATGCTGTCCCTCTTTACTCTGAAATCTTCAGTTTCTTTTCTTGGCCATAGATTTTGATACTTATTATTTCTAATCACATTATTCTTTGTTGTTTGCTCTTGGTGAATATTTTTGCTAGTTTTTACTGTATTTTTACTCATTTTAAGGGGAGGAAAATTCTGTGAGTTGAACTAAGTCCACCATTTTCATTTGGATATACTCAGAGTTTTCTAATGCCAAAAGGTTAAATTTGGGTACTCAATTAAGAATTTGCTAACACCAGGAGCACAGGACTGGCTGGCAGCTTACAAAAGTACCAGTGATAGCAGTCAATTTTTCACACTACCTTAAGTCCAAATTTTCACTGTCCTGATTATTCCATCTTTTAAAGATCCAGTATTTATTTCTAATCAGCTCAATTAAGTTAAGTCAGTTAACCCTGATGATTATTCTGACATACATATAATATAGAGTAATGGAAGACAGATCTGTATATATGACCTCTCAGTTGTGCCTGATGTGCAAATGCAAAATATTACAAAACCAAGCTGGAATGAATGAAACACATTTATTACAGAGATATAAGGAGGTAAGTATCCTTGATAATTTTTTAATAAGAGAGTATAAGGGTATTTGTATAAATTGCTTGGAAATTGGGGGTAAAAAAATAAGGAGAAAACATTCTCTACAGGTTCCTATCAAAACCATGAAGATTCTAGAAGAACCTTCTGATTTCCTTTGCAGGAAAATTTACTGGACCATAATAGACAGGATTCCTAATAAGCTACAGTAGGACATAAAACTTGAGGACTTAAAACAATTATGTTAATAAATACTTTCCATAATGGTTTCATAGAATTTTGTGTTCAGAAGAGTATCTATTTCTATTTATAAATGAGGAAACAAAAATCTAAAAGTAGTTAATTTGCCCCATATAATAATGATATGGATATTTCACAATCAAGTATCATCTACATCCACATTCTACATTCCTCATATTGTCTACAGTTGCAGTGCTCTTTCCAAGACAGTATTTTAAGTGTAGATCATATACTATTTCCATGACTTAAGAAAAAAATAAACTGTATGCCACAAGAGAAAAGTAACAGGATAATAATAAGATAACAAGCTGTTAAATTACTTTTCCATAGTTACTTAGTAGTAAATATTAGCAACACTTAAAATTATAACATTTTAAAAATATTGGCAACAATATTAAAATTATTAAAAAATAACATATTAAAACTATAGTTTGGCTGTATACCTGGCTAAAACAATTATTTTCACACTCTTTTAGAAAGAATACTATACCGCAAAATATAAATATAAATACCAATTCCTTGGTTTCCCTAGTGTCATTTAGATTCAGAGCTATGTACACTAAGCCAGCTCCACTATTAAATAATAAAAGTAATGTAATTATAATCTCAGTATTTAACCATGGCTTTGCAAACTGGCTTAAAATATTTCCTGGTAGTCATGAGATATTGGGTAAGGTGCTTTCTCAGGATTATGGTCTCCTCATCTACAAATGAGATTGGATTAGACAATCTCTCTTCTACTTTCCAAAACTTTGTAAATTTCTCTATGCATTAAATTTATGGGTATTATATATTATATAGTATTAGTTGACTCTTACCATATCTAAAAAAATACCCTTCTCACTCTTCAGATAGATATTTTCATTTTAATATTCTTAGTTCTAACAAAATATCTCAGTTGATCTTTTTTTGTTGTTTTATTTTATTTTATTTCATTTTATTTCTTAAGTGAGAGGAGGGAAGATAGTGGGATAGACTCCCACATACATCTCAACTGGGATCCACCCAGCAACACCTATCTGGGGCCCATGCTCAAATCAATTGAGCTATTTTTAGCATCTGAGGGCTGATGTATTCAGACCAACAAAACTATCCTCAGTACCTGGAGCTCACGCTCAAACAAATTGAGTCACTGGCTACAGGAGGGTAAGAGGGAGAGAAGCAGAAGAGGGAGGGGGAAAGAAGCAGATGGTCACTGCTCTTGTGTGCTCTATTGGGGATCAAACCTGGGACGTCCATACACCAGGCCAACACTCTACTGAGCCACTGGCCAGGACCAATGATCTTTAAATAAAAATATTAAAGTCTGTCAGTATCTACAGCAGGAGAAAAAAAAAAAAACTTAAGAATTTATATGTTCCTAGCGTGCAGAGGACCCGGGTTTGATTCCCGGCCAGGGCACACAGGAGAAGCACCCATTTACTTCTCCACCCCTCCACCGCGCTTTCCTCTCTGTCTCTCTCTTCCCCTCCCAAGGCTCCATTGGAGCAAAGATGGCCCGGGCGCTGGGGATGGCTCTGTGGCCTCTGCCTCAGGCGCTAGAGTGGCTCTGGTGGCAACATGGCGATGCCCAGGATGGGCAGAGCATCGCCCCATGGTGGCCGTGCCAGGTGGATCCCGGTCGGGCGCATGCGGGAGTCTGTCTGACTGTCTCTCCCTGTTTCCAGCTTCAGAAAAATTAAAAAAAAAAAAAAAAAAAAAAAAAAGAATTTATATGTTACATTTCTATTTCTAACCAAATCTAAAGAATAGACTTTTTTTTTAAATCTCATGCTTTAACTACAAGTTCTTACAGTTAATATAACAAAATTGATAAATTTTATTCATAGAAAAATTGTATAAAACCCAATAATGTATTCCACAGGTATTCATTATTAGCAACTACTAATAACCAATAGAAAGATAAGACATTAATACATATAAACTAAATGGAGTTGGGATATATAGATGAAATAGATGATAACTAAAAGCTTTGCTAATTGGAACTAACTTTCCAAATGAGAACATAAAGAACATACAAATTAGAGGTCTCAAAGTTGTAACAAGATGAATAATTATTTGATAATTTTAGAAAAACTGTAAATTTTACATGAAAATTTTGTTAAATGAATTCCTCACCATAGAAAATTTTGTTAAATGAATGAATTCCTCACCATATTCAATAAATGTATGTTAAATAAATGAATGAGTTAAGACGAAATTTTTTTTTTTCCTGCATTTTTCTGAAGCTGGAAATGAGGAGGCAATCAGACAGACTCCCGCATGCGCATGACCAGGATCCACCCGGCACGCCCACCAGGGGGTTAACGCTCTGCCCATCCGGGGTATCATCCCGCTGCGACCAGAGCCATTCTAGAGCCTGAGGCCATGGAGCCATCCCCAGCACCCAGGCCATCTTTGCTCCAATGGAGCCTCGCTGCAGGAGGGGAAGAGAGAGACAGAGAGGAAGGAGAGGGGGAGGGGTGAAGAAGCAGATGGGCGCTTCTCCTGTGTGCCCTGGCCGGGAATCGAACCCGGGACTTCCACACGCCAGGCCGACGCTCTACCACTGAGCCAACCGGCCAGGGCCAAAACCAAATTTCATTTTGACAAATAAGATCAAAATAATTTTAAAGGACTGAAAAACACATTATTGACTACTTATGATAGGAACAAATGTTTCAAGTGAGAACAGAAAAACTTAATTTAAACCAAATGAAAATGTAAAGAGCAGCTCTAGTTAATGAACAATGTGAAATGTTCTTCTTGTCCAGATCTACAATTAATTATATTCTGCCATTATGTCTTTAGACGAGACCAAAACTGGTATTATGCATTTTCTCAAGATTCAGTATAAGATACAGAAATGTAAATGAGAAAACATGTTCCTTATTTCCCCCTTCATTCACTGAGCAGATATTTCTTGAACACTTATCATAGCAGGTGCTATTCCTTCCTTTTTCAGATCCAGTGGAATGAATAAACCAGAGACAGATTAGCCAAGATTGTATTGATATAAAAGAGTTTCTGTATGTCAACTGTTGTAACTCATTTCCCAGTTTAATTCCTATTGTTCCAAGCACAATGCATATTTACTATATCCAGGTCAGCTTTATATAATTCTTCTAAAAATATAACAATTTCTATCACGTTCATGATAATTCGTTAAATTATACCTTAGTTTTTTTCTCTTCCATTGAGTTACGAATGCGTTCTCTTAGTGGTTTCACCAATGAATTATTCACTTGTATGGGCGATCTATGTCCAAATAAAGCAAAAATTTATAAACCAAAGTAGCTTTCTTAAATCTGGTTTTCACCCTTCCCCGACCCAAAAGCAATTATGAAATAAAAGACAACTGAACCTAGTTGTTTACTGTATGACATAAAAATACCAGTATCCCTATTCTGACAGTTCTAAATATTAGTAATTTGCTTGATTAATCCACTCACTAGATAGAGCTTCTACTATATGTATAACATATTGTGAAGACTAGAAAGTTCATCCATTCATTCAGTATCCCTTAATTCACGTATCATGAAGTCAAAGTAAGGAAAATAAGACATCCACCTAACTAAAATTAAATTTAAAAAAGGACAAGTGCCATAGCAGAGAAATTCAAAAGAGAAAGCATAGTTTATAAATAGAAGTGTTAAACAAGGCACAATCTGAATTCCTCAAAATTCCTTTTTGGCTTCACAGAGCCAGTCACGACACCTTCAACTCAAAAGACCATTATGTAAGAATAAAGGATAGTCTATTCTAAGAAACCCTTGTGTATAACCTTAAATTGACATATATTCATACACCACATTGTCCTTAATTTTATCATTTCAATGAAGACCATTAAAAATTTACTTTACTATGGACAGGTCCCTGTCTGCACAATGACAACTGGAAGTACCAAGGCAACTTGTAAATAATTAAAATGTTTTTGTGCAAATGACTGAATACAGAAAAATACCTCTCGAACATGGATGTGAGATTAATTTTTTTTAAAAATTGTCTATTAACACAAAACAACTTTCTCTAAGAAAATGATAGAGTTAAATGAGAGAATATTTAAACCATTTATATTTTTACATAAAAAGCAAACTTTGTTAAACAGAAGGTAAAAGGAGGAAAAAACAAAGATTCATTTTCTTGTCTCATCTATGGGATTCTAACACGGTATAAGTAAGTCATTGATAAAATATATTTTCACTGTTAGGAAAATATTTGGGCATTTTTAAGGTAGAATATGAAAGAATTGTATTATGCCCTGATATAAAAGAATAATTATCGGAAGCTGGTAAAGAAGACAAGATTTAAAGGCATTACAGGACAAAACTGAATTACAGATCATTAAGGTTACTCTTGAAAGAGAAAAGACAGCAAGGCACAGGAGATCCTGCATGAAGCAATCATGCACAAATGGATACGAACAATTCTAGACTAAAATTAGATTTCTAAAAAGAAGCTCAAGCAGAAAACGGAAAGGATCAAACAGTAGGATGACATTGTAAGAATTCTCCACAATGTACTAAACACAATCTAAAAAGGTTGTTTTAAAATTTTTAATGTTTCTATAACTGAACAATCATTAATTAAAAATACTGTCAAACTACTCAATTTTGACCTAACTTGGTAAAACTGGACAGTATCAATGTCTTGCATGGAATACCCAAACCAATTTAGTATTTTTCTTTGTATTGTGAAGAAGCCCAGTAAGTGTCAGTTTTAGTGGAAGTTTGGTGTTATGCTCTCTCCTTTTCTCGGGCAGAATAGCACAGTCCTTGGAGGAGAGACCTCGGGCTTTAGAGAAACACACCTTTGCTGCTTGCTAAATTAGCTCTCTTAGAAAAACTACTTACTATTGCTCTCAATCCTCTAATTCTCACTTAAAAAGTAAGGATACTATTACAAGAGGTTACTATGAGGGCTGAGATAATATAATTGAAAACACTGAGCAAGGTTCTTGGCACACGTAACAAAGCAATTAAATATTTCCATAGCAAAAAAATAAGAACAAAAACACAAAATCAAAATACACCTGTCATACTCTCATAAAATACTACCTTTTTATATAAAACTCTCTCGCACACAAGTGTTCAATCTCCTTTTCACTAACTTTTGCTTTCTCTCTTCATACTTTTCTTTGTCTTCAAGTTTCCTACCATAGCATGTATTTGTTTTATAATCAATGAAGTACTTTTTCAAAATCTCCCTTTATAGACTAGAGTTAACATTCACGTACATATAACTTCCCATTACTTACCTAAAAAGTGTAAGGATTGAAGTTCCATTATGATGAATGGTGTTTTCATCGTCATATAAAAGCTCTGCTTTGTTTTTGGTAGGAGCACTGGCTGCTTCTTCATCCAAAAGAACTAGTAAAATTTTCACAGTATCTCTGCCACAGTATGCAGTGCCATGGTTTATGGCATAAGATTTTGGCTAGAACAAAAAATAATTTTAAGGAAATGTTATAATCACCTCAGCTGGGTCAATCAGCCCCTCTTTTCCATACCATGTGCCGCTCTTCTCCTTCCTCCTCTGCTGTTTAAGGAAAGATCAGCCATGAGAAATGGCTTTTGCAGGGGTCCCCAAACTTTTTACACAGGGGGCCAGTTCACTGTCCCTCAGACCGTTGGGGGGCCGCCACATACAATGCTCCTCTCACTGACCACCAGTGAAAGAGGTGCCCCTTTCCGGAAGTGCGGCGGGAGCTGTATAAATGGTTTCAGGGGGCCACATGCGGCCCACGGGCCATAGTTTGGGGATGCCTGCTTTAAGGCATGAATATATTTCTCCCTCCAGCCATACTAAAATCAACCTTATCAACTTTCAGAAGCACAAAACAATACAAAAAACAGTATCATAAAAGAGAAAAAAATTAGGTTCTAGTCAAAATAACATTAGGCTTTAAGTCAGAAAACATAGCTACTACCAAGTTATGCAACCTCAGCCTCATGACTTAACTTCTCTGAGTATTTTTTATCTTACACCAAAGAGTGATGGGGTTGGCGATCTAAATACCAACCCCACAGAGGGCTGTAAAGATCTACTCAAACACAAAAAATGGAAAAACTAATTGACATTCATTCATTCAGTAATCATGGATAAGCATATACTAAGTCTCAAGTGCTGTGTTTGAAGCTAAGACTACCAAGATAAAAACCACTGCCACAGAAACACACAGTTTCCTTGATAAAATGAGTAAGCAATAACTACATTATACACTGCTCAGTGCTATTTCTAATATAATGAATACATGATCAGACAAAAGGTAGTGATCAATTCACCTTGAACTCAAGGATGGCTTCATGGAGGAGGAGACACAAAGGGGTAGGAGAGAACAAGCTACTTTCAGGGACCAGGTAGTATGATATGGCTGAAGAACAGGGTAACAGATAGGGAGTTAAGTGAGATGAGCCTGGGAAAGCTTTGTGTATAGGGCAAAGAGGTTATAAGTCTATTACAAAGTTAAGAATCTGTTGGTTTAGCCTAATCGGTGGTATGCAGTGGATAGAGCATCAACTTGGGACGTTGAGGTCCCAGGTTCGAAACCTCAAGGTCGCAGGATTGAGCACAGTCACTCCAGTCACCAGCTTAAGTGTGGGATCATCAACATGATCCCATAGTCGCTGGCTTGGCTGGAACCATCTGATCAAGCCACGTATGAGAAGCAATCAATGAATAACTAAAGTGACGCAACTATGAGTTGATGCTCCTCATCTCCTTTTCTGTCTCTGTCTCTCAATCTCTCTCACTGAAACAAACAAACAAACAAAAACCACTTGGTTTATTATGGAAGGAAATAAAACAATGGCACTTAGATTTTAGAAAAATGATGGCAATGTATAAAATACATTCCTGGGTAAGAATGTTATTAAATCTGAAGATAGAATGACAAATTAAGAGACTAGAATAGTTCAGCCCAGAACTGAAGAAGATCATAGCTAGTGGAGATAAAGAAAAGGCAGATTAAAAGAGGAGAGCTAGAAAAATTTAATGACTAGATAGAAGAATAAGCAAAAATATATCATAATAAAATATACATAGATACATATAAGCATAAACTCTGAAGGCAGTTCTGCCTGATTTTGATACCAACTTACTAGTTGTATGTGCTAAGTCTGGGAACGTTGCTTAACCTCAATGTGCTTCAGTTAAATCACTGGTAAAACAGGGGTAATTATAGTGTCCACCAATAGGGTTACTAAAAACTGTGCCTAGATATCAAAGTTGCCCTTTCTGGGACATTCCTCAACTTTCACCAACATATTCTTGGCCTCCCTTCTCTACCTGGCTGACTCAGGCTCGTGCTACCAGTGAACTATAATGCATACCTACACTGGAATTTTAACCAGTTCACTATGACAATCCAATCCTTAATATATGTATTTTTCTTTAGCACCAGATAAATCCATATTGATTAATACTAAATTCACTGAGGATTATTAAACTGGATTTTTCAAAGTTTTCTGATTTGGTTAAACATACAATTAGGAGCCACGTTCCCATTTTTATATCTTGTGACTGAAAAGGGGAGAGA
Source organism: Saccopteryx leptura (assembly GCF_036850995.1). Taxonomy (NCBI): domain Eukaryota; kingdom Metazoa; phylum Chordata; class Mammalia; order Chiroptera; family Emballonuridae; genus Saccopteryx; species Saccopteryx leptura. The sequence continues at coordinate 295,683,442 of NC_089503.1, forward strand.
CTGATACTCTTAATTATCTGAGTTGTGACGATCCTGGATTTATACTGATAGTAACAACCTGGTTGTCATTTGAGCCAAGCTAGTCACAGGAAGTGTTAACACAACAATGGGATAGATAAATGGGGAGCAACCCAGAATCTCAAATTAATCCTAAAACATATATTGTTATCTTAAAATAATCTAAATATAGTCCCCAAGAATAAATAAGCAATAAAAAATAAGCAAGTCTTTCTTCATACACTGGATGTCACAAATAGCACCAAATGAAAAGGGGCCTTTTTTGTTTGAATAATTAAACTGCAACAAATTTTAACACATACTCCAAAATTATGTTCTAGAGCTAAACACATGGTAGTCATTTTTTCCCTATTAACACTAGAGTTGTAATGCTACACAATGTTCAAAAATCTATGTAAAATAAAAAACAAAAAAAAAGTGAATGTTCTGGGATATATAGTTAAACAATTTCTAAGTGTGGGAGAAATCCCCTATGTTCATACCAGGCTGGCAATGGAGATAGAAAAAAAACATCATGAAATGAAAATATTCTATAAAAGAAAAATAAACTGCTAAATAGAAACCATTTCCATTGCTCTTCTACAGAGTGCTTAGTACTGAGGTCAGAACGAAAAAAATCAAGTTCTTATTTTTATCTCAGTAAATGAAATAATAAGTTTCATAAGAATAATTATTGAGCTCTACCAGGTAGTAGCTCAGTGGGTAGAGTATCAGATTGGGATGCAGAGGACCCAGGTTCAAAAGCCCAAAGTTGCAGGCTTAAGTACGGGCTCATCCAGCTAGAGCACAGGCTCACCAGCTTGAGTATGGGATCGCTGGCTTGAGTGTGGGATCACAGACATGACCCCATGGTTACTGGCTTGAGCCCAAGGTCACTGGCTTGAGCAAGGGGTATACTCGCTCTGCTGTAGCCCCCCAGTCAAGGCACATATGAGAAAGCAATCAATGAACAACTAAGGTGCCACAACAAAGAATTGATGCTTCTCATCTCTCTCCCTTCCTGTCTGTCTGTCCCCATCTGTCTCTGTCTCTGTCAAAAAAAAAAAAAAAAGAATAATTACTGAATAACATGACAAAACACCTTAGTATCCATCAAGAATTATAAATTTCTCATGCTCCTAGAGATGCTGAAGATTATCCAATGCCCTACTTTAACAAATACAATTTGGTCCAAAGATGTTAAGATTTATCCAAGTCAAATATAATCCTACATAATCCTTTTGAGAAACTTAAATTTTCAACAACACAACACAGGAAACACACTCTTTTGACTTAAGTGGCAACAGCAAACCATTTCCACAACAAAGAGAAAAGAAAATGTTTTGTATAGAAGGATAATAAATAATAAAAAAGTTCATTACCCGTGCAGGACTGATGTCAGTGGTGCTAGCAGCTACGTATCCTCGTTGAGAACTGATAATACTTTTAATCCTCAAATCCAAATCCTGAGCAACTTCCTCCACTGCTTTATAGAAAGGATCCCTGCTGTTCTGGCCTTTAATCAACTGCAATTTTATCACTGAGAGTAGCCGACCCCCTGCCATGCTGAAAATAGAAATCAGATCACCTTCATAATAGTATTAGAAAAGACAATATACTCACAAGCTTGAAAATATAATTCTCAGAGTTAATCAACACTCATCAAAGAATATAGCTTTGATTTTGAAAATCAAACAGTAACACATTTAAGAAAAGAAATAAAATGAGAAGCAAAATTTAAACATTTTTCTAAAAGCAAGTTATTTCAACAAGGTAAGTTACTGATTTGAAACCTAAAGGGAAATAATTTAGTTATATACAATACAGATTCAGATGCAGTTATATATACACAATACACTTAAAATATATACCTTTAGATACAACTAAGGTAACAAAAGCTACCTTTTATTGAATACCTAGAATCCTACTATCATTTTTTAATCTTAAAACCTATTTAGTCAATATTATTACCCTTAAATAACAAGTGAGAAAATTGGGTCTCAAAATGGATAGATAGCTTGTCCAAGAATATACACTGTTCTAGACTAGGAAAGAGGTGGTAAGGAAGGAGACAGACCTGAAACACAAGTTACTGCACTATAATATGAGATGAGTTATTATATGGAAGAGGAAAGTAAGCTAGTTAATACTGACCTAAAGCAAAGCAGAAACTGGAATAACTATGGCCAACAGATAAGTGTTTTAAAAAACCTGAACTCATTTGTTTATTTATACTAAGCCTGAACCTGAATGAATTTGAGTTGCAATTTCTGCTCTAGAAAACAGACCTAAAACCAATGTGAGAAATAGAGAGAGGAAAGGATTTTGGTCCATTACAAGAAAGAAATTATAGGTGTTCAACATTAGAAGAAGGCTTTTTTGAAGTTAGAAGATCTCCATCCTGGTGGAAAGGTTGCACTGTGCCAAATGAGAAGAGGATGTGGTCTGAGCGTGGAGTCAGCCAGCCTGAGCAAAATCACAGCCCCTCACTTCCTACTCTGGGTATGCTTTTCAACCTCTCTGTGAATTTTATACTGCCAGAAAGGAAATTATGAATTAAGGTGTTCATCTTCACTGCTTCATTCCTGACTTTATGTTTTGGGGAACAAGTCAGGTTCCCCAAAAGTCACTGGAAATACATTTTTTCACATTTAGATAGCTGGTCCAAATAGAGAAGGAAAGTTAGAAAAAAAATGCGGAGAGATTTAATATATAGTGCCTTAGACAGTGTCTCCCAAATCTGCCTGATCATCAATCATATTCAACATTAGTTTAAAAGATGAGCTCCAGTTCCCACCCTAATGAATCACAATCTCCAGAGAAGGACATTGAACAGTGTGTGGTTTTACAAGTACCACAGGTGATTCTTATGACTAGACAAGCTTGAGAAACATTTCCAGAAAACATAAGCTCCTTGACAAAGGAACCGTATTTTAATAATCTTCATATTACCAGTTTCCACTTAGGACACACAAGGGATGACTGTTATGCTTGCTAAATTGACCACTATCACACACAAAAATTCTTAAGTCTTAAGACAAAAGATATATATTTTACTATGATCCATATTGTTATTTTTATTTGCAATACAAAAGCACTTAGGGGGTGTCCACTGGATACTAGATACTCTTTGGGAACATATTACTGAGCTTGGCAAAAATAGGGGAAAATCTCCAAGTATCACCCAATCTTTCCCCAGGAAAAGAAACAAACGAGCTGGAGTGGAGAAATGGAAGCTGTGAGTGGTAAGCCAGCAGGATGAATGGGGTTTTCCTAAAGACAAAAATCTCTCGTAGCACATTAATTAGGACACAAAGCTCTGGTTTACTTTCTAAATGTGTCGAACCTTCCAAGGAAAAAGAAGTAGTATGTCTTTTATTAGATTTACTCCACGTACTTTATATTTTTGATGTTACTTTCTAATATTTTCCATTTGGTGGTGTTGAAGAAATACAACTGCTTTTTGTTTACTGACCTTGTGTCTAGTAACTCTGATATAAAGTCTATCATTAATTTCAATAATTTTTCTTTTGATTCTTGGAGTTTTCTAAATATATAATCATATCATCACCAATTAGGGTTGTACTTCTTCCTTTTCAGTTGTTATATCTCCTATTTCTTTTTCTTGCCTTACTACAATGAATTGGATGGACATCTAATACGATGTTGAAAAGAATGAGATTAAGAAATCTTGTGTTGTTCAAAACAGTAAATAGGATGCTAGAATATTTTAGCATTAAGTAGGTTTTCATAGAAACCCTTCATTAGATTAAAATCCTTGTTCTTAATTCATTTTGCACTGAGGGAGTAGCCATGTAGGGTGGGTATTCCTAATAGACTCCTCACCTTGGGCAGTCCTAGGGCTTTGTCCTCTGTCCCCTCAGACGTTGGCGGGTATAAGAACAGACTCTTCAAACCACCAAGTTCAGCAAATATTCTCAAAATAAAAGCTGGCTTCCTTTCTTGACTTCCCTTTCTGGATTTCTTCATTTCCTTAGTTTCTATCTGTACGTTCATTGCATTTGCCTGCTTATTGATGCATTTAAAAAATGTTATCCAGCATGATTAATTATTGTCAAAGGAAGGGTCAATCAGCCCACCTAGTCTGCTACACATTTGTAATCAGTAGACTCTAAGATTTATTTTATGTATACAGGCACTTTCTTTTTCAGCTAGTTTTTTCTCAGTTTTCTATTAAAAGCACAGAAAGTAATTAGATGAAATGTAGCCAAAATAAAAACATAATTAACATTATGTGCTTTTTCTGGGAATTAATCTCTAATGAAAAAGTTTTGGAAAAGATTCAAAAGGATAATAAAATATGAAAGAGTGCCTTGGTCAATTATAAGAACCAAAAACAACAACAAAAAACAAAGGTTTAAATAATACTAGGTAAAATCATCTTTGTCCCCCTTTCTCATTCTTTCCACAGAATATACTAAATTTTGAAAATAATATAGCCAGACAAGGCAGTGGCACAGTGGATAGAGCATCAGACTGGAACACAGAGGACCCAGGTTTGAGACCCTGAGGTTGCCAGTTTGAGCGCCAGCTCATCTGGTTTGAGCAAGGCTCGTCAGCTTGAGGCTAAGGTCGCTGGCTTGAGCAAGGGGTCACTTGGTCTACTGCAGCCCCCTGGTCAAGGCACATATGAGAAAGCAATCAATGAACAACTAAGGTGCAGCAACAAAGAATTGATGCTTCTCATCTCTCTCCCTTCCTGTCTGTCTGTCTCTATCTGTCCCTCTCTCTGACTCTGTCTCTGTCACACACACAAAAATAATAATAATAATAATAATAATATAATTCACTGATTGTATTTTATTTAGCAAAGAATGTATGACTTGTATTTAATATACTTGTCAAGGTCGATATATGGACCCCTGGCAAAATACTCCAAGCACTAGTGTTATGACTAGTCTGTTGCTATACATTCACTGTGTACTAGCCAACCACTAACTATTCAAATATCTGCTCAGCAACACAGTGGTTTAATTCAAACACTTACTTCTAAAGCCTGGAAACTCCTGAAGTTTTAACTCAAATAACATGAGGACATTCGTGCTAGGCACTAGAAATATAAAATGAAAACTTTTCTCTTCAAAAGGTCACCATTGATTATATGACACAATTAGATACTAAAGGTATAGAGACAGTTTGAGTGTGGAAAAAAGAGAAAAAGGAGGTATTCGAGAAGGCTTCCCAGAAGATACTTCATGATGATGCTGGATAAACAATCATAGAAGAATTTAGGTGACAAAGGTAAACTGCAGCTCCTAACTACTAAATGTATCACATTCGAGCCCTATAGCAGAAAGAGAAAAATGGGGATAGTGAAAAAAACCACAAATAAACCTCCAAGCTTGTATCAAACCATAGTGACTGAAAGAGAACAATTAAGCAATAATAAAAACAAATGATTAGTAATAATTTAATGTAATTACCAGCTATCTTTATCAGATAGAGCAACTGGTTTTTCCTCACCATCTTCATAAATTTGATAACTATTTGTTAAAATAAATTATATCTCTACTAATTAAATATAATTAAAGGCGCTACATAAAACATATCAAGATGCTTCTAAAATATTTTTAAATGAAAAAAATGTAACATTAGAATTCTGGACTTGATCATTTCAATCAGATATACTATTCTATAAATGCATAATATTTAGTCCAATGCATATATAATTCAGGTGTGCTATTAAAGAGTTGTTTTGTAATAAACTCAAAATACAGAATTTTAAACATCTGAACAACAGAGAACTATGCAACCTGAAACCTCTTTTTTTCAGGTGAAAGTATAGGATGCATTTTCTGGTGGCACCCACTGGCAAAGGGCAGGAAAGCAGCCAAACTCTAGCTAAAATGGCCAAATGAAAACCTGGCAGTGGGGAGCTGTGACAATGGACTCCTCGATTTCTCCCCTGTTGGCCTATTTCTAATCCTCTTTGGACTCAAAGATTACTGTGGTTTTCCCTATCACCACCACCCTATTATAACACAAGTAGTACAAACTTACCCTCAGTTATAAGAGTTAAATATATTTTTATTTCAAAGTTTTAACAATGAAAGACAGAGTGAGTTACAGGCAGGAGTTAGAGTACAAAAAAATTAGTATATCATACTGAAGTTACTAGTATTATCCTTTACCTTAATGGGATCTTTAAAGTGTCTTAATCAGGGAAGTAACATCTGCTGGTTCAGAAAGATCCCTGGCAGCAACGGGACAACAGGAAGGAAAGCTCAAGATTGGAGGCAGAATGAACAACTCAGAAATAAGTGAAAAAAATCCAGGGAACAAAGAGTGAGAATCTAAAAACAGGCAGTGTAAAGAATGGAAATAAGACAGTAACTATAGGAATAGAGAATATCAAAAATGTTAAGAAGAATTGATGGATCTTAGTGACTGAAGAGATAGAGGAAGAAGAAAGATGAGTTTAAGACATGGTCCAGATTTCTGCTTGGGTGACTAGAGGGAAAGAGGCTTCATTAAGCCAGGGGGATAAACAGGTTTCCAAAGAAAGAAGACAATTTCGGACATGTTAAGTGTGAGGTGTCTATCAGTTAATGGCCTATTTATATAGGGAATTAAAGATATATTTTTGAAATTCAGAAAAGAGGTTTAAATTTCACTGAAATATATGCTTAGAATTTGCATTATATGCAGCCATAGAGGTTAAGGTAGAAAATAAGAGAATGGAACCTGAGAAGTTATGGGGAAAAGAGAAAATGATCCAATTTGAGGACTCAAAAGAGACCAAAAGACTACAACAACTTGAAGATCAAAAGTGATCTTTGCAGATTAGCTTCAGTAAAGTAGAAAAGTATGAAATAGCTAAATACAGACAAGTTAATAAGTATTGAGGGTCTAAGCTGCCAGAAATGAAGCTAGGGTTAGAGAATATTAGTGAAGAAAACCAATAATGTCCTCCTAGAGTTTACAGCTCAGTAAGAAATGGATAATACATAGACATTGGGAAGTGGAATAAAAAAACAGTATTTTTTTTCAAGAACTTGAGCTATAAAAGGAGAAAGAACTAAAAAAGATAATGGTTTGAGATGATGGTTTCCTGTTTTTCCTTAAAATCTTTACAGATTGGGGCTGAAGTATGAGTAAAGAGAAAGTTGAAACTATAAGACAAAATGAATAATTGATGAAACAATGTACCAACAGATTACCCATATTGTGCCCACTGGAGGAAATATGCCTTCTTCCCATCTGGGCTTCACTTCATCCCCATGATCCACATCTGGCTGACCCTTGAAAGTCATCCTTAGAGATTAAGCTCAACTGTAATGATCCCTGGCTCCCAAAAACTAGGTCAATTAGCCTTTCCTCTGTTCAGCCTTCTGTTGTTGCAAAAGTAGTGCATATGTTTTTAGTTTTTAATACTTTACTTTTTAAAATTATCAAATGAGCCTGGTGCAGTGGATAGAGCATCAGACTGGGATGCGGAAGACCCAGGTTCGAGACCCCGAGGTCATCAACTTGAGCACGGGCTCATCTGGTTTGAGCAAAAGCTCACCAGCTTGTACCCAAGGTCGCTGGCTCAAGCAAGGGGTTACTCGGTCTGCTGAAGGCCCACGGTCAAGGCACATATGAGAAAGCAATCAATGAACAACTAAGGTGTCGCAACGAAAAACTAATGATTGATGCTTCTCATCTCTCTCCATTCTTGTCTGTCTGTCCCTATCTATCCCTCTCTCTGACTCTTGCTCTCTCTCTCTCTCTGTAAAAGATAAATAAATTAATTTAATTTAATTTAAAAAATAAAAAAATAAAATTATCAAATGACAATATACTTAATATATATATATTAAAGACCATATATATATAATATTATATATATGAATATATATATATAAAAGATCACCATAAAGAAGAAAATAAAGATTGCTCAGGTGGTCTATCAAACGTACTCATTATTCAGACATGCACTCTTTCAGTGTCTTCCCTAGAACATAAAGTAATTACTCATTATGACCAGAAAGAATATTCAAAATAACTGGCTTTTAATTTACTCAAGAAATTTAAAAATTTAAATGAAGAACTTAAGTCTATATCTCGCCCTAGATGCCTCTAAAATGTACTTCTATCCTTTTTCACAAATTACATTACAGATATACTTCTACCTTGTTGATAATTTAAGCCAACCAGAAATTCCTCCAAAGGAAATGTAATTAAAATAAATTATATTGGATTGAATATATGCATTTATAAGTTGTCCCTCTCAAAATTCTACTAAAATGAGAAAAAGGCCAAGAAAATTTTTAACTCCATAAAGAAAAAGAGAATGGGAGAGGAGACAACGGTCAATGATAACAGAGACATATCATGAAAGTATGGAAAACTGAAAACCAGATGGACAAGTGGTAACTGACAATCTAGAACAGAGAGCGCTAAAAACTAAGTAACTGCTAAAAGAGACACTAATAAGAAGCAACCTCAGAAATTCTCAGAAACTAAAGGCAATACTGAAGACTATTGTAAAGGTGGAGTTACAAACAAGAAAGTTGGTTCAAAGTCTACATGATGAACACTTCGACCTCTATATCTTCTCTCCTTTCTGACAAATTAGGCTAGCGCACATCTCAGCTCAGCATGATAAGCAGGCTCACTCTGCAGAAATTAAGCCAGGCAGGGTCCAGACCTGGAGGCACAAGGAACTGGAAACAGAGGGATTGAGTCAAGGTCTACATGTTGAAGTGGGAGACTCAACATCAACCTATCTCAAACACCAGAATATTACTGGCCAGACTTATAGCTTTCAGAAAGAGATTCCTCTGTAGAAATTTTTGAGAAAGTCCCAAAGAAAAGACCAACAGCTACTGACTTTGGGAGAATCCCAAACAAAAGAGCCAACTGGCTACCAAGTCTACTGTAAAGAACAGGCTAATCAACTTTACAGAACCTCGTTCTTAAATACGAAAGGACAGTACAGAATCACCACACATTTTAGGAACTCCTCTAACATGAAAGAAAGCAAAACAAAAAGAAAAACAGCTTAGATAAAACAAAGATCACCCAAGCAGATAAAAATAATTTTAAAAATGAAATAACCTCAGAATGAAACATGGAAGTTCACCTACAATCAAGTGTGAGAACAGAATAAAGATATTTGTCATAAATTAACAAACAAAATTAAAATAGACTCATAGATATAGAGAACAGAGGGAAGGAGGGTTGGGGGATTGGGTGAACAGGTAAAGGGATTAAGAAGTACACATTGGTAGTCACAAAACAGTCACAAAAATGTACAGCACAAAGAATATAGTCAATGATATTATAATAACTATGACAGTGCCAGGTGGGTGCTTGAAATATAGGGAAAACACTGTAAAGTTTATGGCTGTTTAATTAACCACTATGCTGTACACCTGAAACTAGTATAAAATATTGAATGTAAACTGTAATTGAATTAAAACAAATTTTTATAGGAGAAAGATATTCATCTCCCATTTACTTTTTCTCAGAAAGCTATTCAAGCAAAATAAGGTGTTTACCAATGAACCGTCATAAGATCCAGAAAGCAAGGCAGAGGTAATGAAAATTCACAAGGAAATGATGAAGCTTTCCCGCCACCACTCTGAAACAGGCCCAGTGATTAAGGCAATGGCTCCAGGGTCAGAACTGGCTGAGCTCAGATCCCAGCTATGCTACTTAATAACCATGATGATCAGTATAAATTACTTAATCCTAGTGTTTCAGTTTCTTCCTCTCTAAATTAGGTACCTATCCATCACGTTAAATCATTGTAATAATCAAATGATAATCCCCGTAAAGAGCTTAGTACAATGTCTGACATATAATAAGCATTCAATAAATACCAACTATTTCTATTAGTACTATGCAATGGCATACCAAACAAATTGACAGTAATGTACTAAAATTGCTAGCATATATAACTCACCTCTGCCCCCAAAATTAATCTAAAAATGACTCATCATCCTATATACCTATACTATAAACAAATCTGTCAGATTATAAAAACAACCTCTTACTTCTGATACCACATAAACACAAATTTCAGGTGAATCAAAGATTTATTCAAAGAAAATGCAAAACAAAATAGCAGAAAATAGACTAGGAAATTCATAGTATCTATCAATTTACTTATTCATTCTCTATAAGGAATTTCTTTATTACTAATTTAAAAGTTGAAAGAAATGATCTATTAAGTCATTTTTAGTCCTAAAAAATCTGTTCCTTCCAGATAAAGACAAATGGTAAACCCTCTTCTCTAAACAATTTTAATTTGAACATGCCTTTTTTTTTTTTAAGATTTTTTTTTTAACTGATTTTAGAGAGCAGTGGTGAGGAGAGAAGGAGCAAGAAGCATCAATTTGTAGTTGTTTCACTTTAGCTGTTCTTTGATTGTCTCTTGTGTGTGCTTTGACCAAGCAAGTCTGGGTTTTGAACCAGCGACCTCAGCATTCCAGGTCAATGTTATATCCACTGTGCCACCACAGGTCAGGCATGAACACATCTTTTGACTTTGGCAAAATTCTAAAATCATTGAGAAGCAGGAATTTAGGGAGAAAGGTCACATAATTATACTGATTCATCTAGATATATTTTCTTCTCCCTATTGTTTGGTCTGATGGTTGGTTATTTCAATAGCTTTTATATGTCTACCTCAGATTCTGTGAAGTTTTTTGTTTGTTTGCTTCTTAAGAGAGACAGAAAGAATGAGAAGAGACAGAGAGAAAGAAAGAGAGAGAGAGCGCACAACATCAATATGTTGTTCCACTTATTTATTCATTCATCAGTTGATTCTTGTATCAACCCTTCTTCATGCCCTGACTGGAGATTAAATCCACAACCTTGGCATATCAGGATAATATTTTAACCAACTGAGCTACCTGACCAGGGCTCTGTGAAGTTTTAAAGATAGAATAATAACACACATTTGTAATTTATGAAAAGTCATTACCTTGGATTTGATATTTCTCCAAGAATCTCATCTAATTTGTCAATGAAATTGATAAACATAGACAATCCTTTTACATGTGTCCTTAAAGGATCAGATGGTGATGGTGCATATCCTTTCCCTCCAAGCTCTATTGTTCTAATAAATGATGTGGCCATCTATAAGTTAAAACAAATGATTTAGTTATGTTTAATGGTTTAAGTAAGTTAAAAATACAATTTACTTCACAAAGCTAGGTTCCTTTCTATAATTCTAGTTATACAAGTGCAGCACTTTTGTGACTCATACCACACTTCAATTCAGAAGCAAATAATCAAAGAAACAGGTGCCATACAAAATTCATAACAGCAAAGGTTAGGAAATAAACTACAGGCATGTTCATAAGAGTATATAGCATTGACTACAAAGAATTGTTTATGAATATATTCTGATATAGATGGACTACTGGCTACTGGAATTGTTACATGGAACAAAGGAATTTTCAGTGTCAATTGTGTTGATTTATTTAAGCTTGGGCCATTAATTCAACTCTTCCAAGCCATAGCTTCTTTATATGTAAAATAAAGATTTAGACTAGATAATCACTAAGTCTTACCTAGTTTCACATCCTAGGATTAGTTGATCATGTGTAGACACAGACAACAGTATTGTGGTTACCAGAGGGAAGGGGGTGGGAGAAAGTCAAGGATAAAACAGGCCAAATATATGATGACGGAAGATACTTCAGGTGGTGGGCACACAATGTAATATACAGATCGTATATCATAGAAATGTACACTTTAAACCTCTATTATCCTATTAACCAATATCATCCCAATAAATTTAAAAAATAAAAAAAAACATATAAAATGGTTATATAGAAAAGCATCTCCACCTAAGAAGAAATATTCTAAAGCAGTATTTTCAAGAGTGTATCCTTAGAAAGACAAATTCTGTGAAATTTCAATACTAAGTGGAAAAGTCCCATCATAAAATACTTAGGAAACAACAGAGTAAATAACAAGGTTAACCTAAGTAGATTTTTTAAGGCAAGACTTCTCAAAGATTTTGATATATAAACATAAATTTATGTATACCCAATAGAGATATATAATACTATTTCCAAACTTTTGCTCTTGGAACATTTATTCAGGAAACATGTAATAGGTCTTTTGCCTTTGGGCTACCACTCTACAGAATACATGTAGGAAAATACTCCTTTAGAGAAATTCTCCCTTGTCAAATTCGAAGGATATGAAAAAATATATATATTATATATATATATTATAGATTTTCAAATATAGAGGTAAGACAAAATAGCACTTTAAAAGTTATGTCATCATAGTTAAAAGAATTCTACATTAAGGTACATGGATCTACTGTTCAGAGTCTTTATTTAAAAACTACTTGAAAATGTGACGTATCCATACCAGAAAGATAGACATCTGTTTCTCTCGAGCAGCATGTTTCAAATCGGTGAAGGCTTCTCTTCCAAGTCCTCTATCAGGAATATTGAGAATATGAGCCAGAGCCAGGTCATTCTTTGAATTCACTAACAGGTTTAGATATGAGTAGATAATTTTTTTTGCTAGTAACTTCACCTGCACAATAAAATATTATTTTATTTATTGAACTTGTTCTAATTCATAATTTTTTTTTATATGTAGTAAAAATACTCCTGATCTTTCAATGACAATATCTCACTCAGATCTTTGGGGAAAAGAAATACCAAATAAACCAAACATTTGGGTTGGACAATTAACATATCTTTGCTCAGAAAACCAAAGTGCTGCAATGCAAAGCTATAAGTAAATACCAGCTATCATAATTATCGGAAAATGGCTCTTAGAAAATGATATAGGCCCTGGCCGGTTGGCTCAGTGGTGGAGCGTTGGGCTGGCGTGCAGGAGTCCCGGGTTCGATTCCCGGCCAGGGCACACAGGAGAGGCGCCCATCTGCTTCTCCACCCCTCCCCCTCTCCTTCCTCTCTGTCTCTCTCTTCCCCTCCCACAGCCAAGGCTCCATTAGAGCAGAGTTGGCCCAGGCACTGAGGATGGCTCTGTGGCCTCTGCCTCAGGCGCTAGAGTGGCTCTGGTCGCAACATAGTGACGCCCCGGATGGGCAGAGCATCGTCCCCTGGTGGGCATGCCGGGTGGATCCTGGTTGGGCGCATGCGGGAGTCTGTCTGACTGCCTCCCTGTTTCTGGCTTCGGAAAAATACAAATAATAATAATAATAATAGTAATAATAAAACAAGAAAATGATATAAAAGACACAGTCCAAAGTCTACATTTCTGATGAGGCCTGATCTCAATTCCCCACATACACCTGCCACTAAATAACAGCCAATAATGAAGCCCCCTGAAGCCTAGAGCATGGGTTAACTGGTACTATTTGGTCCTATGTCCCTTACAGGACTAGATATAAAGGATAAAATTTATGGTTAAACTTTTGGAGAATTATTAAGATACTGACTTTGATAATAAGTTGCAACTAAGCAACTAAGTATTAAAATGAAAAGATTCAACCAAATGCTAAGCATATAGAAGCAAATAATTGATGTGATGTTAACTTGCCAAAAGAGATCTATAGGCCATTCAAGTACAAGATACACAATATTTGAGAGCATTAATATGGGCATCATTTCTTTCATATATCCTATACTTGTCCTTCACGGTCAAATGATTAAACAAGGCATAAAGAGAGTTAAAGAGGTAGCAATTTAAAAATTACAAATAATTTTGAAGTCTCTTAGGTAATTATTAAGGGCAGCTCAAGTTCATATACATCTTAAAAGCACTTTTAAAAATAATACCCTTTTGAATTACTTAAATTTCATGTGAAAATTCTTGAAACATGGGAGACAGGGTCAACTTGAAAAACCTCATTGGACAGGATAAGGTTACCTTAAATATGGACTTAAGCTATAATTCATTAAAAGAAGTCTAGACCTAGCCAGACAGCTCAGTTGGTTAGAGTATCCTTCCGACATGCTGAGGATGCGGGTTTAATCCCTGGTCTGGGCACATACAAGAATCAACCAATGAGTGTATAAGTAGGTGGAACACAAATCAATGCTTCTCTCTCTTTCTCTCCCTTCCTCCATCTCTAAAATCAGTTTTTAAAAATTAAAGAGAGAGAGAGAGAGAGAGAGAGAGAGAGAGAAAGGGGCAAAACGGCCCTTAAAAAAAAAGTCTAAATATTAACTCCAAAGATCTTTTTTTCTTAAATATTAAAGATACTAGAATTTATTACCTTTGCAGAGAGGCTCCCTAATTTCCCAATATAAAATAGCCATTTACATATTCCTTATCGCCCCATTATAACTATGCCTATCAGTCAATTATGTAATTCTCTGCATAGATTTTAATACTTTCTGATACTTTATTTTCTTAATATTTCTACTACTTAATGAGTTCCATGAGAGCAAATGATATATACTTAGGGCATAAAAGAATGATTGGCATTATATTAGGAAATCAATCTTTTTTTTTTTTTTTTTTTTTTTTTTGTATTTTTCTGAAGCTGGAAACGGGGATAGACAGTCAAACAGACTCCCACATGCGCCCGACCGGGATCCACCCGGCACGCCCACCAGGGGGCGATGCTCTGCCCCTCCGGGGCGTCGCTCTGTCACGACCAGAGCCACTCTAGCACCTGGGGCAGAGGCCAAGGAGCCATCCCCAGTGCCCGGGCCATCTCTGCTCCAATGGAGCCTCGCTGCGGGAGGGGAAGAGAGAGACAGAGAGGAAGGAGAGGGGGAGGGGCGGCGGAGAAGCAGATGGGCGCCCCTCCTGTGTACCCTGGCCGGGAATCGAACCCGGGACCTCCGCATGCCAGGCCGATGCTCTACCACTGAGCCAACCGGCCAGGGCCATCAATCTATTTTTGTTAATAGGTTCTTAACCAGTTTTCGTTCAATAATAAATGAAAGCAAATTAATACATGTATTTGGCCCTTTAAGATATTTCAGAATTGAAACTATAGATAAAAACTATTATGGGGAAATAAGTGCTCAGATGTTTTTATTACATTGCCTTAAAAAGAAAAGTACTCTAACATACAATTAAATTATAATCTCTTTAAGATCTGTCCTAAAGTTTTATAAACAAAGATATAACATAGTTTTCATCTTATATTTCAAATATCTTTTTATCTTTACTTGCACAGTAAATCACAATGCTTCATGTGACTCCATAATACAAAAATTTCCATTTTACTGTCAGTGCAATAGTATGTCTAAGTCATCTCTCTTCTTTATCCTTTTGACATTAGAAAGAGCAACACAATTTGCCAAAAATCAAGGCAGAGAAACAATGATATTCACACTGTAATCAGAAACTTTTTTACTTTTCCTGCATTTAATTTCACAAAACTACAGTAGTTTCACCGTGCTTTTTAGTTTTACTGTCCCAAACTAATAAGGATTTACCAGTATGTAAATATCTGATTCTTACTGGGTGAAAAACCTGGTCTAAAACTCCACATCTCCACCTTGATTTTTAAGGCTAGCAAATTGGGACCTTCAGATGCTAGGCAAGTATCAAGGGAAAACATCTTGTAGTCCTCACAGTTATGAGTGTTTCTTTTAACTCCTGGCTGTAATTAGGAATCCGTCCCTATCATTATGGTCAGATAACATAGCAGTTATGGTTTCCCTGCTCTTGTATTTGCAAGTGGGTTTTAAAGAGGCTCTCTGGAAAAGCACTCCACATAAAAACAGTTATAATGTCCAGAAGAAAGAGCCTAAATTGAAAAAATCCACAAGATTGAAGCGTTTACCAAGATGCCAAAAATAAAGATGCTGTTCTATGTATTTGTTTAATAAACTGATTCTATCCATACCACAAAATATTTGCAATGTTTCTTTAAAAGTTAAACAATTTTAAGCTTTCTGAAGATTTCGAGTTTCTTTTCCTATCCCTTAATCATTACTGAAATGCAGATATTCAATCTCAATTTGAAGTCAGTTTTTCTAAATAGATAAGATTAACAATTTATACAGGTATATTTTACTTTCTTTGCCAACACATAAGTAATTACATATAATGACAAAAAGAAAATTGGACTAGAAGTAATACACTGATTTAACTGATGATTTCTTTGGGGACCTTTATTGTATTTTTCCCTTCAGTACTTCAGAATTTCCTAAGCAATAGTTTAGTCGCATAAGAAAAAGAAAATAAGGTAAAAGAAGGAAACAAAAACACTTCCTCAAATTCATTCCATTCATCTACTTGAGGACTCCTGTGTGGCATTAGTAAGTACAATGGCCATAAAAATAAATCTATGCAAGACTACAGTCCAAAAAGTTACTCTGGAATTTTAAAAGAAATACACTGCCTTCCAAAAATACTTTGTAAAAAATAAATTAGAAGTCTGTAAGGAACAGAAAAGTGGCTTAGAGGATGGCTGCTACTTTAATAGACCTCATAAAATTTAATTCATCAGCTAACTAGTAGATAAAATTCTCCTGGAAAATACAACCCAAAAGACAAAGACAAAAGACAAAAAACAGGATTAACATAATCTTTGCTTTTTAAATGAGAAAACTATATGCTTATAACAAGGACCCATTGGTTTCTATAAACTATAACATTTTCTCACAGGTATACCTTTAAGATAATGTTTTGTATCCGTAAGCCAACACTCTAAAAACTGAGGTCATTTTACATGTACAAATTAGTTCATTTCTCTTAATTAAAAGGCACAATAACAATTATTGTTTCCTCCCTGTACAGCTTGTAAGATAGATCAAAAATGAATTCATACCCTCTTGATGTATGAATATGTACTCCTAAGTACTACTGATAAAAGGCCAGGTAATTTAGTAAGTGTTTTGTCAAGATTTAGGGCAGGAGAAAAAAACAAGCAGAATCTAAGGAAAAGCCCATTTCAAACAAGAGATAATAGTTACAAATTACTAAAAGGAATCACAAATCTTAAAGAAATAAAAATAAATATATAAAAGGAATCTTGAATCTCAGCAGGAAACATTCAAAAGTGCCCTTCGGATACTTTCTGGTACTAAAAAGGGGGAAAGGGTTCACAAGTATAACAGGGTCTATGAAAAAGATACAGCAGGCAGCTTGAAAAGCAGCCTCTATTTTAGCATCAAAGATTAATGGCTGTTATTCATTTTAAAACTCTAAATAAATAAAAGTCCATGAGGCCTAGCAATATATAGACACATAAAATAGGAGAAAGATACATAGAAAAAAAATATCTAGTTTGCCTATGTTATGTATAATTATTACATCAACTGCTAAACTGATAATTAAAGAGAAAGAATTAAGTAGCGACCCTGCCATTTTTAGGAAACTGGACTTCATCCCAGTTAATAAGGTAAACCTCTTCTTTATTGAGAAATGGCAGCTAATTAATGTAAAGACATGACAGTAATAGAAACTGGCCGTTCTGCAAATTCTAATGAAATAATTGATTTAGACCAGCATGATCAATGCATGCTTAAAACCATTCAATGAAAGACCGTTGGGGACAGTTAATAACACAGTGCCAAAGTATCACCCCACAGATATTTGCTAAGAGCAAAGGGAAAACCACCTCTTTATACTAGTGACTGGGTAATTCAAGACAAAGTGAGTTTGTGTCTCCTGCTATGATACAAAATGAAATACTCAGCATGAGTTACTGGAGAATTTGTTAAGAAATGTTTCAACCTCAATCTAAGCAAGCTTTTAGATGTAACTCCCAGTTTAATGGAAATAGAGAAACAAGTTAAATAATCAGTAGGAGTTAATCAGATAAATAAGAAGTAAAAATAAAACTGAGGAGAATTCTTGTAGACTGAGTCTAAAGTAAAAGCCATTTTGGGGACAAATAGATAAATGAGAATAGGGGAGACAGCAAATGATACCAGGGGTAATGATATTGTGGTTATGGCCATATTTTCAGGAAATGATATGCTGAAGAAACTTAGGGATTAGGTGTTATGCTATCAGCAACTTTCATGCAGGACAGAAAAATATTAGATGCAGATATAAAGTGAATTATTAAGTCTAGGAAATAGGTATACAGGTATCTATTTGAGGGCAGTGATAAAAAATATTTTTAAACATGTTATCCGTCTAGTATTAGACTTATGAGAATGTTTTGCCATGTTTCCTGAAAAGTGAAGACAATGATTCATCTAATGTGTTAACTTACTGAAGCAGATGGATTTGAAAGTAGGCATATTCTAAACCTTTCATATACCATAGTTTTAGATATGTTGAATGATATTTTACTGCTATTTCCAATACTCTTAAATTTTCATCTTAATGGTGATTGTATCAACCATAGAAACTTTCATAAACATGGCTCTCATGGTCAGTGAAGCGTTACTATATTTAATTTGGCACTTCACTTTACCAGCTGAAGGTAAATGATAGTAGACCAAACCTGTACTTGGCACTACTGCTCCAGGGTGTGTTTGCACAACAAACCCTGTTACCAGAACTCATGGTGCATCAGTTATTCTACCACAAAGGACACAGAACAGAATTTCCAATTATACATAGGTTTCCAAGAAGCAATCATATAAATAGAAATTGTGAAGTTTACCAAATACAGTCAGCTCTCTGTATCCATGGACTCTGTCCGTATCTATGAATGCAACCAACCGCAAATCGACAATATTTGAAATTTTAAAAAAGTTACATTGCTGCTGATGTGTACTATGTAGTTAGGCCTATGATGATTGCATCTATAAGGAACACATACAAATTTTTTTCTTGTCATTGTTCCCTAAACAATACAATATAACAACTATTTATACTGTATTAGGGATTATAAGTAATCCAGAGATATTTTCAAGTATAAAGGAGGATGTGTATAGGTTATTTGTAAATACAATGCATGTTATTTTATATAAGGCACTTAATCATCCATGAATTTGCTATCTGAGGGGGGTCCTGGAACTAATCCCCCACAGTGACCAAGGGACACTACACAAAGATTCAAAGAACTCTGGCAATCTGGACCTTCAACCCCTTCTGATACCTCTTTTTGCAGTGTCTGTTACCTTGGCCCAAATCCACAAAATAACTGACCGCTCTCTCCAGTCTCGCATGTATTACTCTTTGCAAACAGTTTTATTTAAACAAATTAAAAACTTTAATTAAATAAATAGTATCTCTATGGACAATCAAACTTATAGTGATTTGAAAGAGATCATATCCCACTTTACTTTACTCACACTTTATCATTACCTTTTCATTGTCCTGGTTGTCTTTACTTACTGGCGATGTTGGTACATAAAGATCAGTTTCATCATCTACTGCAGACCGTCTGCCAGAGAGAAAATCCCGTAGTTGATACTGTAGGAAATACAGGATATTACTAATAAAATGCTATGCCAGCTGTAAAATATGTCATACCTAGCTCTACTCAGTGTCACTAATGTTCTGGTATATAGTGGATTACCTGACCTTTGTTGTTAGTCAACAACATGTAAACATGGAATTAAACTTCTTAACAAATTGCTTCAATTAATTTTCAATGGTGCCTGACCAGGAAGTGGCGCAGTAGACAGAGCGTCAGACTGGGACACAGACGACCCAGGTTCGAAACCCCAAGGTCACCTTGATCACGGGCTCATCCAGCTTGAGTGCAGAGTTCCTGGCTTAAAGCCCAAGGTCGATGGCTTAAAGCCCAAGGTCACTGGCTTGAGCAAGGGGTTACTTGGTCTGCTGAAGACCCACGGTCAAGGCACATATGAGAAAGCAATCAATGAACAAGGAAGGAGCCCCAACGAAGAATTGATGCTTCTCATCTCTCTCCCTTCTTGTCTGTCTGTCCCTCTCTCTGTCTTTGTCTCTCTCTCTCTCACAGACACACATACACAAATAATAATTTCCATAAGTATCTGGATTCAGTGAGTTTCACAAGTTGTGAGTTAAAAAGATGACCTCGGAAATGTAATCTTAGTCTTTTATTTCTTATGGAAGAAAGTAATTAAAGAGAAAGAAAAGTCTTGCCTAAAGCCCACAATAAATGATTCATTTTGGAATATACATAAGTCTAGTGTCCTAAGCAACACATTATTTAAACAAAATAGTTTTCATGGGCCCTGACCAGTAGTTCAGTGATAGAGCATTGGCCTGGCATGTGGATGTCCCAGGTTTGATTCCCGGTCAGGGCACACAGGAAAAGCACAATCTGCTTCTCTACCCACTCCTCCTCCTTCTCTCTCTCTCTCTTCTCCTCCTACAGCAATGGATGGATTGGTTCGAGAGCATTGGCTGGGTGCTAAGGATGGTTCTGTGGAGCCTCTACCTCAGGAACTAAAAATAGCTGTTGTGAGCACAGCCCCAGATGGGCAGAGAATTGGCCCAGTCAGGGGTTGCCAGGTGGATCCTGGTCGGGGCTCTGCAGGAGTCTGTCTCTGTCTCCCCTCCTTGCACTTAAAAAACAAAAAATAGTTTTCATGAAAAAAATGTATGAAGAGATGTTTGCTTTCACCATGCCATACTACTCAATATCTCCATGGTATTTCATTTATTCTAAGGAACTGAAGATTATTCATATGTATACACATATACACACACACCATTCCCAATTAGTAAACCTGTAGCAAAGGTACAATGGAATTAACAAAGCCCAATGAGATTGCAAATCACTTTTCCTCTCTCATATTACTAAGTTATAAATATAACTCACCAAAATATACCTCTTAAAAAGTAATAGCATTTGCCACAATTCTATTGATATGAACTAGTACTCATAAAGAGTTTGTTGTAAAAAAAAAAAACAAAAAAAAAACCAACTACATAGCCTAGGATTTTGTTCTTTATAATATATACAATTTTTCAATCTCAAAATATAAGATTAAAAAATTATAATTTAGCAAATTTTTGAATAGAGGTAGTCCTCACAGTTGTGGGTCTGATATTTAAAAAGATGTTGAAACCAAAAATTCATTTTTCTTTAAACACAATGTTATTTTTTTAATAGGAGAATGTTACCTTTGGTTTCATATTTAATTACATGTAAAGTCCATATTCTAGATCAGTTCAGTGCATTTCGAAATGTGGTCCAAACTGAGGTCCCCAAGAGCTATACAGGAGATTCAGAAAATCCTACCTTTTCAACTATGTATCAATGTTAACCCAAATTTTCTTTATATATATATGAGTCAAAATGCCATATCAAACAGAAGCAGATATAAGAATCCAGCTATTTCTATCAGATGTGACATTAGAGATATTTGTAAAAACGTAAAACAATATTCCTACCTCCTATTTTTATAAAAGTTATTCTTCATAAAATGTTATTTATGATAACATTTAATAGGCTTATTATCAAGATTTTTAATAACTGGTACTATAAACATGCCTCAATTTTAATTTTTAATATGAAAAATACCAATAGCTATAACCTACATAAACAAAATCTCCTTGTAATTCTAAATAATTATCTTTTAAGAGTGTAAACAGTTTCCCAGACTTGAAAATTTGACAAGGACTCAATAATATAGCATAAAGCTTTCTGAGATAAGTATAAAAATCACAATATATTTGTTGTGATATGCTATTAATTCATTGCTCTTTACCTTTACTGATTTGTTAAGTTGCTACCTATTCTATTTCTATTCTATTAACTTAGAAAATGTACCATATTTTTCCATTCCATTAATGATTACCTTCTCTTTCTCCATACTCAGATCAGACCCATATTTCTCTATCACTGTTTTAAAGTGATAATGCCTGCTACTTGCCCCCAACTATAATATTTAGCAGTTTTAATTCTAAACTAATATCAGAACTTCCCTTAGTGTAAGCCTTCCACTTCAGCACACATGCCCAGTCTATCCCTATTTTAACCACACACACACACACACACACACACACACACACACACACACTCTGCAAGTTTTATTGTTCAACTACCATCTTCCCTTAGATAGCTATCTGTTCCAGTTCATCTGTTTAGTTATTATGATCATTGGAAAAGTAAATTCTTTACAAGAGGTATTAAAACAATATTCTTTAAATTTTTGCACATCCTCACAAATCCCTTCTTTAGTTTGACTAATCAATGATATATTGATTGAGGGTAAAATTCTTAAGCCACTGTCCTCTTCTTTCAGGATAGGCCATTTAATTTTTTGCTCTTTATTCAATAACTTGTTCTTTCTGCCAGAAAACATATATTTATCTTTTTTCCAAAAAAAAATTTGACATTGATTAATAAAACTATATAGGTATCAGTTTTCTATATTATCTGTATATTGCATTGTGTTCACCACCCCAAGTCAAGTCTCCTCCATCACTATCTATCCTCCCTCTATCCTCCCTCTACCCTCCTCCACCTCCCCACCCCTTCGTTCTTGCAACCCCCACACTGTTCTCTGTGTCTCTAAGTATTTTTCTTTGCTTAATCCCTTCATCTTTTCACCCAGCCCTCCACCCCCATCCCCTGAGAGTTGTCAGTATGTTCTTTATATCTAGAAGTCTGTTTCTATTTTGTTCGTTTATTTTGTTAGATTACACAGTGGCCTGACCAGGCCGTGGCATAGTGGATGGAGCATCAGACTGGGATGCGGAGGACCCAGGCTCAGGACCCTGAGGTCGCCAGCTTGAGTGCGGGCTCATCTGGCTTGAGCAAAGTTCACCAGCTTGGACCCAAGGTCACTGGCTCAAGCAAGGGGTTACTCGGTATGCTGAAGGCCCACAGTAAAGGCACATATGAAAGAGCAATCAATGAACAACTAAGGTGTCACAACGAAGAAAAAAACTGATTATTGATGCTTCTCATCTCTCTCCATTCCTGTCTGTCTGTCCCTATCTATCCCTCTCTCTGACTCTTTGTCCCTGTAAAAAAGAAAAAAAAAGGCCCTGGCCGGTTTGCTCAGTGGTAGAGCGTCGGCCTGGCATGCAGGAGTCCCGGGTTCGATTCCCAGCCAGGGCACACAGGAGAAGCGCCCATCTGCTTCTCCACCCCTCCTCCTCTCCTTCCTCTCTCTCTCTCTTCCCCTCCCGCAGCCAAGGCTCCATTGGAGCAAAGATGGCCCGGGCGCTGGGGATGGCTCCATGGCCTCTGCCTCAGGCGCTAGAATGGCTCTGGATGCAACAGGGCAGTGGCCCAGATGGGCGGAGCATCGCCCCCTGGTGGGCATACCGGGTGGATCCCAGTAGGCACATGCGGGAGTCTGTCTTGCTGCCTCCCCGTTTCCAACTTCAGAAAGAAAAAAAAAAAAGATTACACAAGTGAAATAGTAATATAGTACTTGTCTTTCTCTGGCTTATTTCACTTAGCACAATAATCTCAGGTCCATGTATACAGTCACAGAAGGTAAAATTCCCTTCTTTTTTATGGCTGAATAGTATTACATTGTGATAATGTATCACCATTTTTATAATCTATTTTTATCTAATCATCTACTGATGAGCAGTTGGGCTTTACCTATATTTACCATTATCCTTGAGTTCAGAAATTTTACCAGATTATGCATAGGTATATGGCTTTTCTCATCAGTACAGTCTGAAACTTTGTAAGCACTCTGAATCAGCAGACTCAGGGAAATATTTACAACAAAAGTAATCATAATAAATATGTTATTTACTTAATCATGGCTTCTTCTGCATCTGTTCTTTTTTCTCCTTCTGGGACTCGATGTTAAATCCTCTAGATGTAAACTCCAAGTTTCTTAACTTTTTTATAAGTTAAGAATGATTCCTTTATATATTTTTCTCTGTGCTTTAAATATTTATTAAACTTGACTTTCAGGATACTAATTTTGGTCTGAACTTATCTGTTGCATGAGAAAATTTTTCTCCTTTCTTTCTTTTTTAATGTGTAGAAAATCTTGCTTTTAGGTGTGGCCTTGATTTCCTTGCATATTATTTGTTGTTGTCATTCCCCTCTAGCAGCTCTGTATTGTTGGGCATGCGTGTCCTCAGCTGACTCATCTTTCCCTAGCTGCTGAAACTCCTTAAGTGGCTGTTTTATTTTTAATTTTTATTTATTGATTTAGTGAGAGAGAAAGGGAGAGAGAGAAAGAGAGAGGAACAATGATTTGTTATATATATCCCCTGACCGGGAATCGAACCAGCAACCTCTGCACCCTGGACAATGCTCTCAACGACCCAGCCATCTGACCAGGGCGCATGGCTGTTGCTGTTTTTTCATTGGCTCTTTGGGGCTTAGTTCTGACTGTTGAGGTACTTTAAGTGTATTACAGTTCTACAAGTATGCAAGTAAATGGTCTCTCCTCACCGAGCGGCAGCGGAGAAATAAACAAGCTGATAGTCAAATGCTTAGGCCAAGAGAAAGTCTTCTTGCAGCCTCTCAAGCCCCACCAACAGTAAGCCCCATCCACTCAGCTACTTGTCAGCTTCTTCAAAGTCAGGGAATCCTGGCACTTTCACTGAGGACATTTGTTGACCTTCCCAGAAGGTCCCCAGATCTCTGATGACTGCTAAACTCTTCTTATGATCTACCATTTCTGTCCAGGCCTTGATGTTGTCTTCCAGACGACTGCTTGGGCCATGAGAAAGCAAGCTCTGCCCAGGCCTTCTATGCTCCCAGATGCCCATGGGCCCTGCAGCTATGTCCTTGAGACAGGGATTATAAAGTAAGGAAATAACCGGGCACTGTTCAAATTATCATGTTCCCAGAGCTTCCCTATTTTAAGTTTACCTTAATTCCTTATAACTCCTGCCTTACTGAGACTGAAATAAATAAAAAACAAAACAAATAAAACCTTATCAGGATTATAAAACTGCAGCATTCTATAGTTCAGAATTATTTGAAATTTTCTGATACATATATTTAAAGAAACTTTTAGCATAAATTTGGATTATAGTTTGTGCATTTTTGAGGACTCAGTCTGGGGATATTATTTTTCTGCTCATTTTTTTTTCTCACTGGAAATTTTCCTAGAACAAACATAAGTATCAGAGATCAAGTTGTCTGTCTTCCTGGGTTTAAGTACAGAAAATTTTCTGCTTTGTATAGTATCATGTTAGCAGGTTCCACTGCCTTCCTGATGTTCTACAGAGAAGGCATGCTGATGTTTGGGGACACAGAACTTCGTTCAATGCAGACCCTGATATGTCTTATACTATAAGTTGGCTCACTTAAATGAGGAAACTTACTTGAGGACTTAAACAGGGGCAAAGAATAAGAGGAACACCATTTGCCCAAAGACCTCAGGCAGATTATATCTCACTGACCTATTAGATTTTCTTTGTTGGTCCTACAATCCAACACTTACTTTCAATTAGCCTCTCTAACTATGTGAAAAGTAGTCAAAAACCATCTTTGCAAGCAAGCAAATAAAATATAGCAAGGGAGGAATAAAAAAAAACTATCTACACTCACAAGTTCCTTACTATACTGTAGGTGTGTATGTGTATTAACGAATGCATGTGTGCTCTGAGAAAGTTAAAACAGGGCAAAGGCTTCCATCATAGCTCAATGAGACAAAGATAGCAAACTGACCAACAATATCTATGCTCTCCTTCCTCCTTAGTAATGGAGCTTTTATTTTTATTCTGTCATGTGAATACCTAGAATAAAGACTATATGCTCCATCCTCCCTAGCACCTTTATGTGGTCATGGGAGTAAGCTGTGGGCAACGAGATGGAAGAAAAACAGCTATGTCTCTTTAAAATGAAGAGTATTGTGCTGCCTTAGTACTTCCTGCTGCAAGAACTGCTGATATGATGCCTGGAGCTGTAAGCAATTATACACCACAAATAATTTTGAGGGTAGAGGTCAAGAATTAAGATGGGAGAACAGAATAATAGAATAACTTAAGTTATAACTTAGAATAATATAGAGTTATATCAGTACTGGATGTTTGCCTTTAGACATCTTTTATAAAAAAGGTGATATAAACTTCCATTTTCTTAAACCATTGTTATTGTGGAGATTTCTATTATAAGCAGCCAAAATATTATTCCCAAGTATCAGACAAGTATTTAGAAAAATAGTAATATCTTTGAAAATACAGTAAACATTCTCTTCTAACTACAGGTAATTTAGTAATTACCACTATTTAATTACTCTTGATTCACACTCAGTAAATGGTAAAATAAAAAAAAATATTTTCAACCCTTTAAAACAAACCAAATATATCCAAATATATTCTAAAACAGTTTACTAATTCTAATGTAGACTAAACCAAATATCAAGAGTTGCTACTCCAATAATTTTTAAATTTATACTCCATAAAAAAAAGACAATTATGTGTGTGCTAAAAAGGGAATAGTTCCGTTATCTAATCCTCACAAAATGATACCACCATCTCAGTAAAATAATATTATTAATCCATAGAGTCATAGAAATAATTTATACAACACATGCCAAATGAGGCTATTTTTACATTCCAATCAAATAATAACACAAGTTCATCAAAATTTACCACCAAAACATTTCTTTCAAGTAATAACTAGCTTTCTGGTAGCTAAATTTTCCAATCTTAACATGATCCAAAAAGCAAAAGCATTATCAAGTTACTATAAATGTTAATACCAGAGTTAAAAATAAATCTAGTCAAATTTTAATTTAAGATAGAATTGTTTTAAAAAAGTACTTACGGGGGATATGTTGGCATTATTTCCACAATTAGAAGTCAAAACACTACATTTTTTATACACATCAATCAGATCTAACATATTACTATTCTTTAAGAAATTATTGTAAGTCCTCCTAATGTCCTCATAATGGTCAACCACTTCCATATTTTCAACTGGTAAGTTCAATTTATCATGTAGTAAGTGTTTCCAGGTCAATAAGACATCGCTGAGACACACTGTAAATTCTCCGCCGTGCTGAAAGATATAATGTTAAAAATAAAAAGATAAAGTTGAGTACCAGAATATTGATGAACTTACAATTGAGATGTGAAGTATAAACTGAATTGTATTAAATTCTTGCAAATTGGAAGAGAACTTCCAAGTTGAGCTATAAAATAATTTTTAAATCATATATAAAAAAGTATTTTTTTCCAGATGACGTCAGAGTAATGGCGGGGTAGGAAGCGATACCGATAAATCTCCCCCAAAACTCAACAAGATCTTCAACCAGAAACAGAAAAACCTATACTTGGAGCCTCCAGATGATTCGCAATACACCCGAAGGTATGGTCGAGTGAAAAATTGGCTAAATATATAACCAAACCCCGAAGGAAATAAGGAGTAAGAAATGCTCCGCCTTCCTCACTAACCTAAACAGGGCGGCTTTCTCTGGTAACTGTGAATATAGAAACGGAGGCGGGCAAAGGGGGTAAATAGATCCAGGCCGCGGCACAAACGGCCAAACCAGGCTGTGGCACGGAGACCCAAGCCAAGGAAAAACTGATCCTGTGGCAACCCGGGCAATACAGCTAACACTCACGCCAAACCCAAACAAAGAAAGACAAGCGGGCGGCCATTTTACCCGTTCTCCTGGTCTGTGCGCAGTTAGTGGGCGAGAGATTTCTTCCTAAGCCCCGGAAGTGGGTGCCCGTGTTACCCCACAGAGAGGCAGAGTCAGAGGCCTTTCTGTGGGCCGAAAGCAGAATCTCTGAGCAGCCCCAGCGCCCTGGGAAAGCCGCGCAGGGGAGGGAGCGAGAACTAATTCCAACGGTGGAGATTTTCCGTGCTGAAGGGGGTTTCACTCAGAGGGAAACGCGGCCGGCCTCATATCCTGGTCTGCTCGCGCAGATAGTGAATGAGAGATTCCTCCAAGTACCTCGGCAGTGCGCGCCCGTGTTATCGCACAGAGGGGCAGAGTCAGGGGCCTTTGTGTGGGCCAAAGCGGAATCTCGGGCCGCCCCAGTGCCTTGCAAAAGCCGCGCACGGGGACGGAGCGAGAGCCAATTCCAATGCTGCAACTTTTCCCTGCGGTTGGGGGTTTCACTCAGAGCGTGAGACTGCTGGCTGGATATCCTGGTCGGCGTGCGCAGATAGCAAGAGTTTCCTCCAAGCGCCCCGGAAGTGGGCGCCCGCCTGTGTTACCGGACAGAGTAGCAGAGCCAGAGGTCTTTGGGTGGGAGAAAAGCCCACCTGATTATGCTAGCAGCTCTGACTGACTGAGCCTTACCCAGAGCCCTGTGCTGAGTGGAAATAGAGTGGGGAGTTGCCAGCTCTTTGAGCCTCTTACGATCCAGGCAGAGGCAGCAGCAACCCCATAGCTGGATTATCAGGCTACTAATTGAGGAAGGAAAGACTAGGAGAAAGGCTCCAGGAACACGGACTCTCTCACTGTCGGAGCCTATAAATGCTAATGAGCCTCGACTACCAACGAGACTAAAGCACAATACATGACATTGCCATAGAGATTTATCAACTGTAAACCTCTACCTGAGCGTGCCAAAGGGGCAGAACCCGGGGTACAGAGTCACCGACCAGGAAGAGGGAGAGAAAAGAAAAAGCAAGAAGATAACCTCTCAAAATCAAGAATAATCTGCAGACTTTATAACCTATCCCATTTTATTATATTTGTTCGTTTGTTTCTCTTATATTCATTTTTGATACTTTTTTCCTCCTCCAATTTGGCCGATTAACTCTCTGCCGGTCTTGCTCTCTCCTCTCCTTGAACTACACTACCCATAAGTGTTACATCTCCCATTATCTTTTCTCTCCTCTTCCTTTCTCTCTATGAGGGTTGCACTCCAAAACCCTTAACTCTCTCTCTCTCTCTCTCTCTCTCCTTTCTTTTTTCTTCTTTTAGTGGTTCCCTCTTTTTTTCTCTCTCTTTCTTTTCTCCCACTATATTAGTTTCTACCTTTCTCCTTTACATCTCCTCTCATTCAAACCTCAATAACAAATTATCTTATCTGGGACTCAAAGTTATGTTTATGGCATTTTGGGGGGTTTTTACTTCACCTTTTTAACTCACTAGCAGTGCTCCCATCCCTGGCTCTCCATTTTATCTAGTTCTTATTCCACTAAATACAATAGTAATTTTTTAATTTGTCCCCCCATTTTTCTGTTTTCCTCTTATTCCTCCCATCATAACTCTTAGACAACCAACACCTAAAAGCAAATCATTTTATTCTTGACCCAAATTTTTTCCTTATTTGCTTTTTGTGGGTCCATACCCCCCCTTTTTTTTTCTTTTCTTTTTTTTTTTTTCTTTTTTTTTGTTTTTTTTTTGCCCCTTTATTACTTTTCCCCAATTCAGGCCCTCCATCACAGGCATTGTTTGTTATAATTCACAGTTCACCACAAGATTTTCTCAAGAAAGAGGGGAGAAGAGAGGAGAGGAAAAAAGGAGGGGGGGAATAATTTCCTTTTTTTTAAATTTTTATTTTATTTTATTTTTCTTTATTTCATTATTAATTTTAAAAAAAAAAAACAAATCTTTTTGATTTATTTTTTTATTTTTTTTAACTTTTTATTCTTTATTAAATCTCATTAATACTATCAACAAAACCACCCTCAGAGGCCATTAAGGAAGAGAAAATCGAATATCATTGATACAAAAGAAAGAGAGGTAACACAGCTAGATGAGGAAAAATCTATGGAGAAAAAATTTAATATATTGGAAACCTTGGAGCTAAATGACAGAGAATTCAAGATAGAAATCCTAAAAATACTCCGAGATATACAAGAAAACACAGAAAGGCAATTGAGGGAGCTCAGAAAACAACTCAATGAAAACAAAGAATATATGTCCAAGGAAATTGAAACTATAAAAACAAATCAAACAGAGATGAAAAACTCAATTCACGAGCTGAAAAACGAAGTAACAAGCTTAGCTAATAGAACAGGTCAGATAGAAGAGAGGATTAGTGAAATAGAAGACAAGCAACTTGAGGCACAACAGAGAGAAGAAGAAAGAGACTCAAAAATTTAAAAAAATGAGATAGCCCTACAAGAATTATCTGACTCCATCAAAAAGAATAACATAAGAATAATAGGTATATCAGAAGGAGAAGAGAGAGAAAATGGAATGGAGAACATACTCAAACAAATAATAGATGAGAATTTCCCAAGCCTGTGGAAAGAACTAAAGCCTCAAGTTCAAGAAGCAAACAGAACTCCGAGTTTTCTTAACCCCAACAAACCTACTCCAAGGCATATCATAATGAAATTGACACAAACCAACAGCAAAGAAAAAATTCTCAAGGCAGCCAGGGAAAAGAAGAATACAACATATAAAGGAAGGCCCATTAGATTATCATCAGATTTCTCAGCAGAAACTCTACAAGCTAGAAGAGAGTGGACCCCAATATTTAAAATCCTGAAAGAGAGGAACTTTCAGCCACGAATACTATACCCATCAAAGCTATCCTTCAAATATGAAGGAGAAATAAAAACATTCACAGATACAGAAAAGATGAGGGAATTTATCATCAGAAAACCCCCACTCCAGGAATTACTAAATGGGGTTCTCCAATCAGATACAAAGAACAAAAAAAAAAAAACAGAGCCAGAAGTAAAAGCTCCAAGAAGAACACAATAAAACCAAATTTAAACTGTGACAACAACAAAAAGAAAGAGGGGGAGAGGATGGAGATTAACAGTAGCAAAGGACGATGGAGTGCAAAAGTACTCACAAAATAGTTTGCTACAATGAACAGGGTAGGGACCCTTTTCATTACTCAAAGGTAACCACCATTGAAAAAACCACCACAAAAGCACATGAGATAAAAAAGATAGCAACAGAGGAAAGATGTATGGAATACAACCAAATAAAAACAAAAGATAGAAAAACGAAAGAGAAGGATCAAACAAGACACAAAACCAACAGAAAGCAAGATATAAAATGGCAATAGGGAACTCACAAGTATCAATAATTACACTAAATGTAAATGGATTAAACTCACCAATAAAAAGGCACAGAGTAGCAGAATGGATTAAAAAAGAAAATCCAACTGTATGCTGCCTACAGGAAACTCATCTAAGTAACAAGGATAAAAACAAATTCAAAGTGAAAGGCTGGAAAACAATACTCCAAGCAAATAACATCCAAAAAAAAGCAGGTGTAGCAATACTCATATCGGATAATGCTGACTACAAGAGAGGAAAAGTACTCAGAGACAAAAATGGCCATTTCATAATGGCTAAGGGGACACTGAATCAAGAAGACATAACAATTCTTAATATATATGCACCAAACCAAGGAGCACCAAAATATATAAGACAGCTACTTATTGACCTTAAAACAAAAACTGACAAAAACACAATCATACTTGGAGACCTCAATACACCGCTGACGGCTCTAGATCAGTCATCCAAACAGAGAATCAACAAAGACATAGTGGCCTTAAACAAAACACTAGAGCACCTGGATATGATAGACATCTACAGGACATTTCATCCCAAAGTGACTGAGTATACATTTTTCTCCAGTGTACATGGATCATTCTGAAGAATTGACCATATGTTGGGCCACAAAAACAACATCAGCAAATTCAGAAAAGTTGAAGTTGTACCAAGCATATTTTCTGATCATAAAGCCTTGAAACTAGAATTCAACTGCAAAAAAGAGGAAAAAAATCCCACAAAAATGTGGAAACTAAACAACATACTTTTAAAAAATGAATGGGTCAAAGAAGAAATAAGTGCAGAGATCAAAAGATATATACAGACTAATGAAAATGACAATACGACATATCAGAATCTATGGGATGCAGCAAAAGCAGTGATAAGAGGGAAGTTCATATCACTTCAGGCATATATGAACAAACAAGAGAGAGCCCAAGTGAACCACTTAACTTCCCACCTTAAGGAACTAGAAAAAGAAGAACAAAGACAACCCAAAACCAGCCGAAGAAAGGAGATAATAAAAATCAGAGCAGAAATAAATGAATTAGAGAACAGAAAAACTATAGAAAAAATTAATAGAACAAGGAGCTGGTTCTTTGAAAAGATCAACAAAATTGACAAGCCCTTGGCAAGACTTACCAAGGAAAAAAGAGAAAGAACTCATATAAACAAAATCCAAAATGAAAGAGGAGAAATCACCACGGACACCGTAGATATACAAAGAATTATTGTAGAATACTATGAAAAACTTTATGCCACTAAATTCAACAACCTAGAAGAAATGGATAAATTCCTAGAACAATACAACCTTCCTAGACTGAGTCAAGAAGAAGCAAAAAGCCTAAACAGACCTATCAGTAGAGAAGAAATAGAAAAAACCATTAAAAACCTCCCCAAAAATAAAAGTCCAGGCCCTGACGGCTATACCAGCGAATTTTATCAAACATTCAAAGAAGAGTTGGTTCCTATTCTACTCAAAGTCTTCCAAAAAATTGAAGAAGAAGCAATACTTCCAAACACATTTTATGAGGCCAACATAACCCTCATCCCAAAACCAGGCAAGGATGGCACAAAAAAAGAAAACTACAGACCAGTATCTCTAATGAATACAGATGCTAAAATACTAAACAAAATACTAGCAAATCGAATACAACAACATATTAAAAAAATAATACATCATGATCAAGTGGGATTCATCCCAGAATCTCAAGGATGGTTCAACATACGTAAAACGGTTAACGTAATACACATATCAACAAAACAAAGAACAAAAACCACATGATCTTATCAATAGACGCAGAAAAGGCTTTTGATAAAATACAACACAATTTTATGCTTAAGACTCTCAACAAAATGGGTATAGAAGGAAAATATCTCAACATGATAAAGGCCATATATGATAAACCATCAGCTAACATCATATTAAATGGCACTAAACTGAAGGCTTTCCCCCTTAAATCAGGAACAAGACAGGGTAGTCCATTCTCTCCACTGTTATTTAATGTGGTACTAGAGGTTCTCGCCAGAGCAATCAGAGAAGACAAAGAAATAAAAGGCATCCATATCGGAAAAGAAGAAGTAAAGGTATCACTTTTTGCAGATGATATGATCCTATACGTCGAAAACCCCAAAGAATCCACAAAAAGACTACTTACTAGAAACAATAAGCCAATACAGTAAGGTCGCAGGATACAAAATTAACATACAGAAGTCAATAGCCTTTCTATATGCCAACAATGAAACAATTGAGAACGAACTCAAAAGAATAATCCCCTTCACGATTGCAACAAAAAAAATAAAATACTTAGGAATAAACATAACAAAGAATGTAAAGGACTTATATAATGAAAACTATAAACCATTGTTAAGGGAAATCGAAAAAGATATAATGAGATGGAAGAATATACCTTGTTCTTGGCTAGGAAGAATAAATATAATCAAGATGGCTATATTACCCAAAGCAATATACAAATTTAATGCAATTCCCATCAAACTTCCAATGACGTTTTTTAAAGAAATAGAGCAAAAAATCATCAGATTTATATGGAACTATAAAAAACCCCGATAGCCAAAGCAATCCTAAAGAAAAAGAATGAAGCTGGGGGCATTACAATACCTGACTTCAAACTCTATTATAGGGCCACGACAATCAAAACAGCATGGTATTGGCAGAAAAATAGACACTCAGACCAATGGAACAGAATAGAAAGTCCAGAAATAAAACCACATATATATAGTCAAATAATTTTTGATAAAGGGGCCAACAACACACAATGGAGAAAAGAAAGCCTCTTCAATAAATGGTGCTGGGAAAACTGGAAAGCCACATGCAAAAGAATGAAACTGGACTACAGTCTCTCCCCCTGTACAAAAATTAACTCAAAATGGATCAAAGATCTAAACATAAGACCTGAAACAATTAAGTACATAGAAGAAGACATAGGTACTCAACTCATGGACCTGGGTTTTAAAGAGCATTTTATGAATTTGACTCCACAGGCAAGAGAAGTGAAGGCAAAAATTAATGAATGGGACTACATCAGACTAAGAAGTTTTTGCTCAGCAAGAGAAACTGATAACAAAATAAACAGACAGCCAACTAAATGGGAAATGATATTTTCAAACAACAGCTCAGATAAGGGCCTAATATCCAAAATTTACAAAGAACTCATAAAACTCAACAACAAACAAACAAACAATCCAATAAAAAAATGGGAAGAGGATATGAACAGACACTTCTCTCAGGAAGAAATACAAATGGCCAACAGACATATGAAAAGATGCTCATCTTCTTTAGCTATTAGAGAAATGCAAATCAAAACGGCAATGAGATACCACCTCACACCTGTTCGATTAGCTATTATTAGCAAGACAGGTAATAACAAATGTTGGAGAGGCTGTGGAGAAAAAGGAACCCTCATCCACTGTTGGTGGGAATGTAAAGTAGTACAACCATTATGGAAGAAAGTATGGTGGTTCCTCAAAAAACTGAAACTAGAACTACCTTATGACCCAGCAATCCCTCTACTGGGTATATACCCCCAAAACTCAGAAACATTGATACGTAAAGACACATGCAGCCCCATGTTTATTGCAGCATTGTTCACAGTGGCCAGGACATGGAAACAACCAAAAATCCCGTCGATAGATGACTGGATAAAGAAGATGTGGCACATATACACTATGGAATACTACTCAGCCATAAGAAATGATGACATCGGATCATTTACAGCAAAATGGTGGGATCTTGATAACATGATACGAAGCGAAATAAGTAAATCAGAAAAAACCAGGAACTGCATTATTCCATACAGTAGGTGGGACATAAAAGTGAAACTAAGAGACATTGATAAGAGTGTGGTGGTTATGGCGGGGAGGGGGGAATGGGAGAGGGAAAGGGGGAGGGAGAGGGGCACAAAGAAAACAAGATAGAAGGTGACAGAGGACAATCTGACTTTGGGTGGTGGGTATGCAACATAATTGAACGACAAGATAACCTGGACTTGTTATCTTTGAATATATGTATCCTGATTTATTGATGTCACC
Organism: Saccopteryx leptura; assembly: GCF_036850995.1. NCBI lineage: Eukaryota > Metazoa > Chordata > Mammalia > Chiroptera > Emballonuridae > Saccopteryx > Saccopteryx leptura. Next base: position 295,718,102 of record NC_089503.1, read on the forward strand.
CCATTAAAAAAATAAAATTATTATAAAAAAAAAAAGTATTTTGATGATTTTATAAAATATGAACAACTATGGCAAGTTCACATGTGACAAATTGGCAAATATGTATACAAACATTGTCTGTTACCTGAACTTCACTAAATTTCTTCTACCCAAATTGGGGGAATAGATTGACTGTACTTAATTAAGTACTACTGATTGGGGAAACATTTGATTCTGTTAATATTTAGCTTCTATTAGTTCTTTTAGCTAATGTATTTTTAATCTCTTATTTAAAAATCGTCAAAAGTCATAGTGAATTCCCACATACCACAAACACTATTTATTCCAAGTGTTAGTCTTAAAATTTGATTATAAAAACTAAATTTTAAAAAATTATGTTTCATTTCATTACTCTTCCAGGTAAAGCAAAATATCAGTTCTAAAACCTTGAATCAAAGAAGATTTCTTTTCTTCCCTGCTCAGGGACACACTAAACTGTATGCAAGCAAGTGCTAAAAAGTCACATGCAGGTTTCTTTCTAAAAGCTGTTCTCTTTTTTCTCTTCTTCAATATCTACATGGTAGATTATTTCAATGGACATTTTGAAGGCTTTTTTTTTATAATGATTACATTCTGCCTTCAGTTTATATCCCAGATATTAATAACAGTGTCCTTCACAAAATGTCAACCCCAATTCAGTAAAAAAAATCCTAACTGCTCCTTTCTAATGCTTCATGAATAACAAATATTTTTAAGTTTCCCTATGTGGTTTTGTAAAAGTATCCATGTTGCTCTCTTCTACAGTTAAGCTCCATTAATATTCTAGTAGTTTCTGCTAACACCTAGTCTTTCCACTAATTGCATTTAATGACTGGTGGATATTTTAACTCATTGGAACTAAATTGTAACATAATATTTAGCCAATGAAGAATAACAGAATGAAATCAAACAGAACTATATAATGTAGTACTATTTCTATATATCTGACTCTTTCCCATCTATACCTTTATATCTTTTATAAAGATTAGCTGTAGTTTCTAGTTACTACTATCCAAATTTAAGACAAAGTATATAAACTGCCTTAAAATAATAAGCTCTCTACTCATCCATATGAAAGCCACTAAGACAATTATCCTTATTGTCCTTAGAGTAGGAACCTGTTACATCAGTTATGAGAATTAATCATATTTCATAAAACTAGTTCAATGAACCCCCAAAAAATCATTAATTCTCAAACCTTAGATCCATAATCCAACACAAGACAATTCGTAATATCTCAGCATTAAATAAAAAATTGCAAACTTTACTTCCCAATCTCACAAAGGTTACATACTATAATATCTCCAAATGCTATTTAAATTAAATAAATCCAGTTATTTCGAGTTTCAAAACTAAATTGTTTTATCTCAAAAATTCTTTTATTTTTTTCTTTTATTAAGTGAGAGGAAGGGAGGCAGGGAGCCAGAGAGACAGACCCCCACATGTACCCTGACCAGGATGCACCCAGCAAGCCCACTAGGAGGCAATGTTCTGCCCATCTGGGGCCGCTGCTCCGTTGCTCTGAACAGAGCTATTTCAGCACGTAAGGCAAGGCCATGGAGCCATCCTCAGCACCCGGACCCAAATTGCTCAAACCATGGCTGCAGGAGGGGAAGAGAAAGAAAGAGAGAGAAAGAGAAAGAGAGAGAGAGAGAGAG